>NC_000077.6:68096620-68396620 GCF_000001635.26 Mus musculus
AACACATGGGCCCCCAGTGGAGGAGCTAGAGAAGGTACCCAAGGAGCTGAAAAAATTGGAAAAAAAAAAAGAAACATCCCTTACAATAGTACACAGTGTCTCCCTTAGCAGAGGCAGTTCACACAGCCCTTAGTTCATTTTTGCGGAATGCCCAGTAGTTATCTTTTATTAAAAGATCATTGATGTTTTCCAAAAAGAGAAGCTCTCAGATTTTGAAGACTTGATGAGAGTGTCTTTAACTAGGGGAAACAGATGCTTCCATCTGATTAAACCATGTTTGTTTGTCCTGTAATGTTATTTGTTCTTATAACTGCCCATCTAGGGGACTAAAGATTGTAGGTACAATGAAGATTCGGTACCATAAGCCAAATTTTATGATTATATTTAAATATTTGTCAAGTAAAGTTTAATGGTCATGTTACAATTTAGCAAGAATATCCCAAGTAAAAATAATTTTCTTAACAGAAGTTATTCTCCTGCTTAGACAGCAGGTGTCTGGTTAGGAAGGCTTAACTCAATGGCAAAACATACAGACTTGGCATTTGAATAAAATGTAATCACCCTGTTGTTTAATAGCCCCTTCAGCAAGGATATAGGACATAAAGTCCTTGTTCTCTAAGCCAGGTGTTCAGTAGTATTCTGTATTATTAACAATGGGTCACTATTTTAGGAAAATCTTGCTAGCAGAAAATCAAACTTGTACCATCCCCCTGCCTCAGCTCTGAGTGCCAGAGCTGCACCCTTAGCCTATATCTAGAACATTAATATCTTTTCCTTACTTGATGATTCTTTTCTGTCTTTTTTTCCCCAGATTTTAAAATTAAGAAATAATTTTTAATGCAATAAAATAATTTTATACTTTAATGAAGACCCAAGAAACTATCTGGAACACAAGTAGAACATGCTGACAGCACTTGGGACATTGCTGGGTCTTCTTACCAACAGTTTAACATAACAATTTGTTAAATATTTAAGTGCTTCAGTAAGCAGGGAGAAGCCATCCTTGCTAACAGCATTGCCTCCTCATTAGGCCCTCAGGGTAACAAAAGGCAGCATGGAAATCTATCATTTGTCTCCATCCTGTTTGTGTCTCCTTTACCGTAAGGGTCTCTTCTTTCATAGGGTTCCTAATGATGAGGCAGTGGCTGTCTGACTAGGGAAGGCTTTAACCCACTGAGAAATGTAAGAACTATAGACTGCCATTATCTCTATTGTAATCTCTATTGCTCGTAGCTGAATGAGTGTCTAAGTTATTTTGTTTCCCTTCAAAGAAGACACAGACTTAAATTATTGTTCAAAACGCATTATAAAAGCCAAGTCTTAGTTACATTATGACAGAATGAAGCAGATTCAGATCACCTGTCTACCTGTTGCCTTTTATTAACCTTTACGTAGACAACAACTGGACTTCAAATGGTCAGTTTATTTCTTCTTTTCTCCCCCAAAGTCGCTCTGTGTGTGTGTGTGTGTGTGTGTGTGTGTGTGTGTGTGTGCCTGTGTGTGTGCCTATGTGTGTGCCTGTGTGTGTGTATTAAACATCCGCATGCACATGTTCTGATGTGCAGGTAGAGACCAGAAGACTGCTTTCAGAAGTCAGTTTTCTCCTTCTATTATGGGATCTGGGTGCGAAACTCAGTTTGTTAGGCTCACACTGCAAGAACTTTTACCCACTGAGCCGTTTCACTGGCCCTGGGTTAGCTCTTGAATATCTTTAATTTAGGGGGGCATCACAGAGGTAAGGATCGAGAATAACCTGGTTTTCCAAAGGAGGCAGTAGCATGGAGGTAACAGAGTACACATACATAAGACAATAGCCCCAAGGCCAGATTACAAGGTTAAAGTTTATTCTAATGTACACAATGTAAATATAAATGTACCAAGAACAGCAATTCCAGCATGCAACATATTTTAAAAAACTATCTTAATGAAGTGGCCACAGGTTCATTACTCGGTTGTTTTGGGGAATTGTGGGGCAAACGGAATGTTGCCTCATTCTTAGACCCAAAGTGACACATGAAAACCATTCATTAATTCAGATTGCATGTTTAATACAAGCAGGTAGACATTTCACCCAGATGGAGCTTCCGTAAATGAAAGCAAAAGGCTTTCTTCTTTAACTTTTACTTATAAAGGTTAAAGTTAAACACAACCTCCAAAATTTTCTTATCAACTCTCTGTTCTTTAACATTTCTTTTTAATTTTGATAGTTTCTAAAACTTTGATTTTTTTTTTGTAAAATACCTTTTCCCATTATTTATTTTTTAATGGGTAAGAGTGCACCATGTGTGTGTCTAGTGTTGAAGGAAGCCAGAAGAGGGTGTCAAATCAGATAAAACTGGACTTACAGATTGTTGTGAGCTACTATGTCAGTGTTGGGAACCAAACTGGGATCCTCTGCAAGAGCAGCTGGTACTCAGAACTACTGAGCCATCTCTCCAGGCCCCAGTTTCATTATTTCTTAAATGTTCGAAAATTCCAATTAATATAAACTAACCAGTTATTATTTCCTATGTGTTCTAGTTCACTGTGGAAAAACATGGGGGAGGGGGTGGATATCAGACATCCCCCATTTTATCAAATGCTAACAAAGTTAAATTAGCCATAATTGCCAGTCATAAAATCAGCTGGAAGATAAAAGTGGAAGTTTTTCTTCAAACCTTTCTCTGTTCCTTGAGTCTTGAGCCTATTTCCCAATTTTGTTCTGAAAAAACAGGAGCTTCTTAGCCAGCTCGGGAGATTTGATTCTGCATCAGATCTGCTGCTCATGGGAGTAGCACTCTTGGCTCTCACCCTTAGCTTGGTTGCTTCTGTTTCATTTTGGCTTTTCTTTGTGTGGGTATGGGAGTTTTGCCTACATAAGCCAAAAGAGGGTGTCAGATCCCCTGCGGCTAGAGTTATAGCCAGTTGTGATCTGCCATGCGGGTGCTAGAAATTGAATCCAGGTCCTCTAGAAGAGCAGCTGGTACTCTAAAGCAGTGATCTACCTCTCCATGCCAGGGTGGAGCCTTGGGTTTATACTTCCTGTTTACAGAACAGGTGAATAATCCAAAGACACGAGGCAATCAGCTCTTAAGTGTCTTCCTGGCTGAGCCAGAGAAGTTACTGCCAGTCCAGAAGTGGGTCATGTTTGAAGTCTTCCTTAGGAGAACTTTATACATCCTTGGGTGTTTCTTCTGACACTTTGATCCTTTTAGGCTAGAGGCAGGGAAGATACTTGTGATAGCTTTATAAACAGACTCACAGAATTTCTACACTAAAAGGGCAAGATTTCAATAAGCCAGAGAAAAGTGTAAAATTAGATGTTCAAGGACAGGAAAAAAAGGCAAATGCTAACAAAGGAGTATTCTGAAAACAAACCAAGAGAATATACAGAGACATAAGTACTGTAAAGACAAAGTAATAGAATATGCAAATGCAACGGACCAGGAATAAACTAGAGAACCATTGACCAAACCAAGGGGAGGTCTGTGCTCCCCAAAGAACTCACATATACCTGAGGAGAGATCATGAACAGTTGTTACTGGGTGCTGAGCCAGGTGAGTCCTTCAAAGAAAGTGAAGCATCTTTGAGGCCTCACATTAGGCACCAAAACTGTCCATACGAAGCAGCTCTCACCTCACAGACAGTATTTATTTTTGAGCCACATATGAGTGACCACGGCCTGTGACCACAGATTCAGTGTAAATAACCCTATTCTGTTGTGAGAATAGTTTGTAAAATTTTTATAGTAACAGAACAAAAGAAAATCATAATTTAAGGCACTGTTGGGTGTATTAGGTCATCAGTTACAGCAAAGTATGGAAATCACTGCTGGGGTTTCATGTTCTGATGACATTCTTGGCTTAGTTTGTGGTTTATTTATTCGTTTATTTTAAGGTAGTTTTTTGTTTTTTCTTTTTTGTTTGTTTGTTTTTAATACATTTCAAAAGGTTTCACTTGATAGTCACAAGGATGTTAGGTCAGAAACAGAGCTAGGCAATGAATGACCATCAAGGAGGCCAAGGAGAACCCAAGGTATTTTGGCTCTGGGTTTGCCATATTTCCTTTCTCAGGAATGATGAAGTTCTTTCTCATCAGTTAATTAGCCTTACAGCCTCGTACATGGTTGTAGCTTTTCTTCTGTTTACAAAAGAAAGAAGGGAAAGAAGTGTTTGTGAAGGCTATGCAGCTACATGAGAGACTACAAATGATATGTTGCCAGATGCTTGTGTGTTGTATTTCTATTAAAGATATATGTGCTTGTATTAATTCTGAGGCAGGAAGGCTTGTATTAATTCTGAGGTCCATTTGATACAACTATAACATAATGCCAGATTCTGGATAATAATAAATAAAGTAAACGTACAGTTTTAGAGACTGAGATATCCATGATTAAGAAGCCACATCTGGCCAAGCCTTCTTGTGTCATACATAATAGAGAGCATCATATGACAAGATAGAGCGAGAACTTGCATCCTTCTTCTTTTCTCTTTGTTTGTTTTGGAGGCAAGGTGTCATGGACCTCAATCCAAGCCTCAAATTCACTATGTAAGCAAAGATGGCCTTAAACTCCTGATCCTCCTAACTCTGTCTCTAGAGTGTTGGGACTACAAGTACATGACACTGTGCCCCAGGCTTTTCTCTCCTTTTTCTTACAAAGCCATGAATCTCCATCATAGAAACCCCAATCTGAGGGTCTCATCTAACTCCAGTTACCTCTCAGGTATCAATTTATGAATTTGAGGATTAAGTTCCCAATGCTTGAACTTCCGGGATGCCTTTTTGCCACTAACTCTGCCTCTGTGCCAGATCTCTACTTGACCCTCAGTCTGCAGTGTCATTTGGAATCTGAGCCCTTGTCTCTCATATTGGGCACACTAGTGGAGGTTGAGCCTCCCTGACTCTAGGAAGGCTTCCATCCCCATTGTGTTGGGGTCAGTCCGGGCAGAAGCACAGTTTGGATTCTCATACTGTCAGTTCTCCCAGGCAGGGGCCATTCTCTAGTAGATCTATAGTTCTTGGGTCTAAAGGTTGGTTCAGTTCCCATGCCTCTTCTCAGCATTTCCCTAACAGGATGCTTTCTACACTAACTCTGCCCCTGTGCCAAGTCTCAACTTGGCCCTCAGATAGTCTGTAATATCATTGGGAGTCTAGGGGGAGGCAGCTATGTACCCCCAGCTCTTTCACTGTGCAAGCTTGCAGTCTTGACACCATGGGGATGTTGTTAAGGCTTATTGCTTCTACCTTCCATGGCAACAGGGCACTGTGTCAAAATGCAAGGGGACCTGGACAGTGAGCCCACAGTGGAGTGTTCTGGGCCTGGATCCTGATACCTCTTTGCCGTTTTAGTGCTCTGGGCTTGCTGTAGGAAAGTGACCTCAGAAAATCTCAGAATAGTATTTCATTGCATTATGACTAGCTCTGGGTCCCTCCTAGCCCTGTGATTGCTTTTTGTTTTTTTGTTTTCAAGACAGTGTTTCTCTGTGTAGCCCTGGCTCTCCTGGAACTCACTCTGTAGACCAGGCTGGCCTCGAACTCAGAAATCCGCCTGCCTCTGCTTCCTGAGTGCTGGGATTAAAGGCGTGCGCCACCATGCCCGGCTCCTGTGATCTCTTTAAGAAAGGACTGTTGGTATTCTCTCCAGCGCATGCTTTCTCCTTCCTGCTCTGCTTTTCATTAGAAATTCTTTAAGTCCTCCCATTGCTGCCCCATCTCACTTCCATGATTGAAAGAGACTACACAGCAGCCCAAATGCTTTATGCTTGGGCATTGCTTTTGCCAGCACTCCCACAGTCCCCAGCTCTGTGGTGGCTGGGCCACAAACAACATCACCATGATCTTTGCTTGTCCAAGTTCTAGTGCCCATTCCCTGCTTTCTTTGGAAATGTCCTTGAACCAACCTATTGTGGTCATGATTATACACACAGTCTCAAAGGAGATGGGGAATTCTCTACAGTTTCCTCTCTGAAACCTTCTCCAGGGTTGCTCACAGTGTTCAATTTACAGCAGCTTAGGCTTTTCATAACATCCTCCAAAAAACTCCTCCTTGTCTATACTCATTGTCCAGTTTCAGAGCTGTTTCAAGTTGATCAAGTGTTCATAAATCACTTTTAACTTATTTTTATGCATTAAAAATAGAATAGGTAATTTAATTGGGGGCACTTGACACCAAGCCTGACAACCTGAGCTTGATCCCTGGGTTCCACATCATGGTAGGACAGAGCTGACTCTCAGAGATCATCCTCAGTGTCAGAGGCACACATATGTTACACAAGTATAACATACCTTATACAGGTGAAGTAATTACATACATAAAATAAATCTAAAAACTTAAAATTAAAAAGATAAAAAATTGCACTCTGATCTCCATATGCACACTGTGAGCATGGGTATGCCCCCTCACATCACACACACACACACACACACACACATGCAGGCACACGCACATGCACACAGTGCACACTGATAAAACACCAAACCAAACCAAACAAACAAACAAAAAAACAAGTAGAGAATGCTTGAGGAAGCTACTAGTATCAACCGTTGCCTCCCACAAGCTCATGCACACACATAAACATGCACACACCTTCTTGGGCATGTACATATACAACACATACACAAAAAAATGATAAGTGTACCTATTTCCCATTAAAACATGATTAACGTTCAAGGCCAGCCTGGTCTACAAAGTGAGTTCCAGAACAGCCAGGGCTACACAGAGAAACACTGTCTCAAAAACAAACAAACAAACAAACAAAAAAACCCAAAAAAACATGATTAACTCTTCCGTGTAAGTCACTCTTTTTGTTGCACTGACCTGCTACGTGTTTGCTGATTTACCTTTAAGTCATACGTATGAATATTTGCAAATTTAAAAGAAGTCTACCTAGAAATTCAGTTAACACTAAAAAAATGTTAACATAGAATAATATAGAATAATAAGCAGCTGGCACATCTATTGTTAGACAAGGCTACTTCCCTTGACTTCCTACATGATATTAAACCCAAGTTTTATACTACAAATCTGCAATATTTGTAAGACATGATGAAATCCTGATTGTATCAGCTGTATGAGAGCAAAGTATCAATTATCCCTACAAATCAGGGCTGCTGCCAACGGCATGTCCCAACAGTGTGAAGCCGGATCCTAGACTACTCACTTTTAAATGCTGCTATATGTCAACTTGGAAACCGATTTTCTGCCATGTTTTCACGTTACCCAATAATGAAAAGGTCAGTAGAAGATTGACCACCATCCTTCCAGAGGCTTGATAAGAAAGGGGCAGAGCTGCAGGGTCACTACTTGACTTCTTGCAGGTCTATAATTTTCAGTGTAAAACCCTCGTTCCTTCTGCCTTTTCCTCTTTTTGCTCCCTCCTTCCTTTCTTGTTTGTTAGAAAATTTTAGGGATATCATATATTATTTCTATTGCTTTTAAATTATTTTTATTTTATGTGTCTGGGTGTTTTTGCTTACTTGAATGTCTGTGCATTACTCATGTGCCTGGTGCCCATGGAGGCCAGAAGAGAGCATCAGATACCATGGAACTGGAGTCACAAATAAGTTCAAGTCACCATTTGGATACTGGGACTCAAACCTAGGTCCTCTGGAAGAGCAGCTAGTGCTCTAAATTACTGTGTCATCTCTCCTGTCTGATATCATTTATTGTAAACTTTAAGTTTTGTTCTGATTCATACTTTCTGTTTGGTTGTAACTTACACAATAGATACATACGTCCTTAGTGTTTAGGTGTGTGCATTTTTTTAGAATGATATGCATATATGCGACCACATCAAACCTGTTCTGGTAAGTTCCCTCGTGTCCTTTTTAGTAACTCCCCGGCAGCCCAGTTGTGACTACTCTCTGATTTTCCTACTGTCAGTTAGGTTTATCTGCCCCCACCTCCTCCTTATTTTGGATGGATTTTAAGTAATTCAGGCTGGTCTTGTAGTAGCTTTGTACTAGCTGTACCTGAGGACAAGCTTGAAAGCCCTGATCCTTCTGTCTGTGCTGAAAATAAAGGTACTCACTACCAAGCCCAGGTTCTATGTGTATTGTCTATGTCAATGGGATCATAAAGCATGCTGGTTTTTATTTTAGATGACAAAACTTCTGAGACGTGTATGGTTGCTAATGGATTCATAATAATATTGTCTTTCTGTATGGTGTCAAAGATCAAATCAGGACTGGTGAATTTGAATGTTAGGCATAGTATTCACCACTGAGCTACATCCTCAGCCTGGCAGATCATCCCTTTTATTGCTGTGTAGTATTCTATTTTAAAGACAGAGACACTTGAGTTTGGTGGGTATTTTGGTCATTTTTAGTTTGCGGTTCTAATAAATAGAGGTGCTGTGTATATTTTTGTACAGGTCTTTTTGTGGGGGGAAAATCCTGCTTGATAAGACACCTAGGAATGAAGACAGTAGGAACACACATGTACAACTGGATTGGAGTAAATAAACTCTTCCACGGGGTCTTTTGTGCTCTGTCTCCCCAGCAATTAGCATTGTCAGCCTTTAATTTTAGCGTTCTGATGGGAGGGTGAGGAGCATCTCTTACTGTGGTTTGAATCTGCATTTCTCTAATGACTAATGTTGTGGGCTCCTTCTTAAGTGCATACTGGCTTTTTGTGAATTTTCTTCTGCAAAACATCTGTTCATGAATTTGGGCTACTGTAAGATCATGTTAGAATCATCTCTCTTTATTGCTCTGCGTAGCGCAATGGATCTTTATTCTAGATACAAATACTGTGTCAGTTGCATGTCCTGAAAACACCGTCCTTTCCAATCTGTGGCTTGCTTTTCTACTTTTGAAATAGTATCTTTGGATAAGAAGCAATTTTAATTTTGATGACATCTCACCAATTTCTTTACTTTTTTGTTTTTGGTATATATTTTTAACATTCTTGTCAAAGAAACTTGTGCCTGAAGCCAGCGTGGTGGCACACGCCTTTAATCCCAGCATTTGGCAGAGGCAGAGGCAGGCAGATTTCTGAGTTTGAGGCCAGCCTGGTCTACAGAGTGAGTTCCAGGACAGCCAGGGCTACACAGAGAAACCTTGTCTCAAAAAAAAAACAAAAAACAAAAAAAAAAAAAAAGAAACTTGTGTCACTCAAATTGTCCACACTTAAGAAAGCAGATACATGGTTAATTTGATGTTTTATATATAATGGTTAACTATTAACATTTTCTCCTAGAAGCTTTTCTATCCCAGGGTTTACAGTTAGGTCTAGGAACCATCTCAAGTATCTTTGTGTGTATGGGGGAGGAAAGTCTTTCTATTTATACATACACATATCCAGATGTTCCAGTGTGACTTGTTGAAAAGACTGCTTTTCCCTCTTGATTGACTTTGTTGTCAAAGTCCATACTGAGAATTGACTAACGGTATACACATGTGTGCATATGTGTGCACACACACATACAAATAAATATAATTTTAAAAATTTGTTTTAATTTACTTACTAATTGTCACAGGCTCTAAATAGATTCTGTATACAAAATCATGTTAATCTGCAAATATATAGCATTATATGTGCCTTTCAGATTCTTTTCCTTCCCATTTTCTTCTCTTATTACACAGTATGGGGCTTGTAGTGAAATATCTGAGTTTTAGAGCCAGCAAGGTGGCTCGGCAGATAAAGCACCTGCTGCCAAGCTTGAGGGGCTGTGTTCAGCCTACATAGGGAGTTCCAGGACAGCCAGAGCTACAAAGCGAGACCTTATCTCAGGCCCTCCACCCCCAAAATCCAATCTCTACCAGTGGTCTTCCTCCGTTCACTATCTTTTTTCTCTTATAGCTTAATCCTTCCTTAATTCTCAGTGAGACTACTGGGAGAAAGGCAAGTTGGGGTTAGGATGAAGAGTTTACTTTTAGAAACTTACCTTGGAAGTAAGTCAGGATTCTTTGTTTTCTAAGATGGGAGGTTACTCTGAGCCCAGGCTAGCTTCAGATTTGCAACACTCCTCTTGCTTTACCTCTCAAGCACTAGGGCTACAAGTGTGGGCTCCCATTCCCAGCACCTTTCAGACTTTTAGTTTAAATGTTATCACAGTAAAGGGTATATAAAATCACCACTGCGGTATTACAGAGTAAGAATACAAAACTCTGGGATGACCGGAGAGAGGAACACACTCTAGGTCAGTGGTTCTCAGCCCTTCTAATGCTGTGACCCTTTAACATAGTTCCTCATCTTGTGGTGACCTCCAACGATAAAGTTATTTTTGCTGCTACCTCATAACTATAATTTTGCTACTCTTATGAATCATAATATAAATAACCGATATGCAGCATATATTATATGACCCCTGTGAAAGGGTTGGGTCGTTTGACCCCCCAGGTTGAGAACCACTGCTGTAGGAGAAGTTCATGGATGATGGAAAGAAACTCCAGAGAGAGTTGTCACTGAACACAGGCAAGCATTATGAATGAATTATTAAATAATAGTGGATAATTTTCTTAGGCAGGTGTTACATATAGATAATTGGCAAACTTGGTTTATATCCATTTACATTGTAAAGAAACAGCACACGACGTAAAATTATTCAGTGCTTTAATCTCAGGCTCCGTTCATCCATTGCCTTTATGCCTTGCGTGCACTTTATCCCATGATGTGCTGCACACTCTGCTAGGGAGGGAAGAGAAAGGGATAAATAAGCACAAGTTTATGTCATGTTCATTCTGGAAACGAGAGGCACACAAACAATTAGAGTAGTCTGTGAGTTGAGGGGGAGGGCTCTGTCATATGCAGGAGGCTGGAGGAGGGAAGGCACCGTGTGCTTGGGCCTTTCTCATGTGGTTGTTATTGAATGCCTTTTTCTACCTTCCCTGGTTACCTGCACTGCTTGGCCTTTTTAGAAACTTTGACCTTATTTGTATTCGGGCTTCAAGAAAAACAGTGACTCATGTTGAACAATTCATTTCCAAATTAGCCTTCAAAACAGGGAGGCAGGAGAAAAGTCTCCATTGCAGAAATAATATATGTTTAACATTAATGTGAACAATACAAGGAAACATGAGGAAGAACAGTCACAAAAGACCCTACCACCTAAGAGCAATTGTCAGGAGCGCTCGTTTCCACAGCTGCATGTATCCCTATAGGCATGCAAATACCAAAGGATAGATGGAAATAATTTCATGTAATTAAGATTCTAATATATATGCTATTTTAAATGTCATTTAAAATACATTTAAATGTGCTTTAATTTCACCTTTTAAAGATTAGCATAAAAAAGAACTTTATAGAAAGGATCTTTAAAGAGGCAGTAATTACTAAGTGGTGAGAATTACTAAATGCTCACCAAAATGACATAAAACATTGAGGTCTTAATGATTTTAAAAAGTTACAAGTTTCTATATATTTAACTTTACAGCTCACAGTGACTTGTAATAAACCAGTCTGCCTCTATCTTGGGCTTGAAAGCCATCTTATAATAAAAACAAGCTAGATTCATTCCTGTTTATGATTAAATCTGTTTCTCAAGGATTGGGCTGTGCCCTGCCTCCAACATTAACTCCAAATGGTTCCGAGCTATCTGTTCCAGGAATCGACAACCATGCCGATGTTTCAAAAAGTTGTTATGGCCACCTTGCTATGACCACCTTGTTGTGACCACTTTCTTATGACCATCCTGCTATGCCCACCTTCTTGTGACTTCGTTGTTGTGACCACCTTGCATCGATGTCTTTGTTTCAGGAGGTTTTATGACTCAACTTGTTACGCTTATATTCTACTTCTGTAACTTCACCTTTTTTTTTCTGCCAAATCCCCCATTTGGAAACTCCTACTCCTGGGCTATAAAAACCTTTATCTTCCCCATGTCCAAGGCTGATCTCTTAAACCCCAGCTTAGGGAGAGACGACCCATATACACGAGTTAAAAGGCCTGCTTTAATGAATTTGGCCATGATTTGGGTTGATGGCCCTTCTCCCTCATCTGTGGGATTCACACTTGCTGGAAAGGATGAGGGTTAATGCCTTCTTTTCCTCCTCTTCCCCTCTCGAGTTGCTCTTTAGTTGAGGTCGTATTGTCACATGCATGCACCTTTGCATTATCTAATCCAGATATTTACTCACTTTTAGTTCATCACTTAAATGGATTCAATTCTAGTCCGTGTCTCTTATGTTAGACTCTCTGGAGTCCTGGATTTGCTGAGCTAGTCTTGTTGACAGTTTGCTCAGGAATGGCTAAGGCCACCCCTGAAGTCTTCTCTACTTGCCTAAGCTGAAATTTGTCCTGTGCCTGTCCCCATTGTTGATATTTCTATTTCCTGCAATAGGATTGTTTTAAACTAAGTTTAAAAGCAGACAAACTGGTTTACTCTTTTTTGTTGTTGTTGTTAATTTTTAAAAGTGTATATGAGTGCATGTGTGTGTACACACAAATAATGGGGTGGGTGGAAGTCAGGGGACGACTTTGTATATGTTGGTCTCCCCCCACCTTTATGTGGGTTCCCGTGATTATTCATGGGTAGCCAGGCTCGTGTGGCAAGTGCCCCTACCTAATGAGCCACTTTATCCATGCAGGGTTACTTTTTATTTTTGTTTCTGCCTTTCTGAATCAGAATTTCAGTTTTCTAAGCATAATCATGAGTTCAGGCCTTGGCCCGGCAGACGTACCACAGCGGTGGAAGTGGGGAGATATAGTAACCAGCCCTTTCTGCCCTCCATTCTAGAGATCATCGATGACCTTGCCAACCTCGTTGAGAACACAGATGAGAAGCTTCGAACTGAAGCCAGGCGAGTGACCCTGGTGGACAGAAAGTCAACTTCCTGTGGTAAGAGATGGCAGCTCCCGCTGCCTGTGGCTTACTCTTCTTTGAGTTTTCCATGTTGTTTCTAATACCATGAAGAGGAAGCCTGGCACTCTAGTGCGGCAGTCCCATCTGATGACACATCAGAATTACTAAAACATGCTTAAGTCTTATTCAGACAAAATGGAGCTAAAGTTCGGAGAGTGTAACCATCACCCTTTTAAACTCTGAGTTGGGAAAGCTGTCTGTTTTATAGAAGTGATTGGTTTGAGAAATTGTCTACAGTGTACAGTTTGGTGGTAAGTCTTGTGAGTTTTCATGGCAATTTTGTTTCCTTTATTTTTTTTAACTATAAGCTTAATTAGTGAACTCACAGTAAAACAGCTAAGAGCAGCTTCCATCTCCAGTATGACCAAGATAAAAATCCTATATTTGGGAATTCTGTCTTTGAATCACTTGAATTCATGATGCTTGTCAAATAGGGATCTGTGTACTGATAGAAGAGTCTGCCTGAACTTAGAATGCTGATTTCCAGGCCTCCAGAGGCTCCCACTGAGGTAGCCCAGGGTAGAGTTTGAGAGTAATCCTTCTTCATTATGCATAGCATGTCAGGCTTGGTGGATACACTTTTGATCTCAGCACTCAGGAGACAGAGACTGAGGGGTCTCTGTGAGTATTAGGGCATCTGGGGATATAGAGTAAAACCTTGCCTAGAAAAGTAATAAGCCAGGCATGTTCTTGCACGACTTTAAGCCCAGCACTCCAGAGGCAGAGGCAGAGGCAGAGGCAGAGGCAGGTGGATCTCCGTGTGAGTTTGAGGCCAGCCTGGTCTACACAGCAAGTTCCAGGACAGCTTTGACTTTCACACAGAGAAATCCTGTTTCAAAACACACACACACACAAATAATAATAATAATAATAATAATAATAATAATAATAATAATAATAATAAAAAGAAAAAAGAAAGAAACTAGTAATAGAACGAATAAGAGAGAGGCCGTGTGCAGCTGTTCAGACGCAGGCACCTGTCACTGTGTAGCAATTCTGATACAGATCTCATCAGGATCTTCACCCAAGGAGAGTGACAAGGAGCCACACTGGGAGCCATCGGCTAGGTTTTGTTTGGTGCTTTATCTCATAAAGGTGCGCCAGATCTAGTAAGCTGATTTGTTTAAAAAAGAAGAACAGTAAATGTTGAGTGATCTGGATCCATGTGCTCCATCGTTTGTCTTTCTTCTTGTAAGAAGCCTAGGGACACCCCAGCCCTGTCCCCGAACTCACAAGGTGGTCCACTTCTTTTGCAAAGAAACCAAGACCTTGCAAGTTCAGACCTGTGCAGAATCAAACCATAAGAAGTGGAGGGGAGAAGGAACCCATATCTTTTTATCTTCACAGTTTCAGGCTCTAGGCTTGAAGGACAAAGTCCGTGTGGACAGAAGTTTCATAAGAGTGGTAAGGCAGAAAGGATGCTTTGCGAGGCTGGAGCAGCTAGTGGCCAGGACTGCAGCCCATGGGTGTGAGCAAGGGGGCCAGAGAAGCAGGAGCTAATGCACACAGCAGGAGCCTCAGAGCTCCACTCCTCTGAGCTTGTCTACCTGACCTGTCCCATTGCTCCCTTCCCTGGAAACTGGGTGTAACCTCCATGTGTTATGGCCTTTTGCATTTTACATCCCTGCACAGCCAGCACCACTCGGACGACGCTGAGGCCAAGTTCTGCCGGTAGCCTGGCGCCTCTTGGACCACAGCTGCAGTAGCTGTCTCTGTACGCCTTTGTGGCTGAGTCTGAGAAAATCCTTCCCTAAGCACTTTGGTTTGGTTGTTTTTGAACAGAGAACTCCTCAGTGAACTCTCATTTCAGGCTTTCTCTTTTTCAAATGCTTTGCGTTTTCATAAACCAGAGCCTTGGTAGGTAGCCTTAAGAAAAAAACCTTAGGATAGTTTTCCTCTTATTCCAATATAAGAGATTAGACTCATACTTGAACTCCTGATCCTCCTGCCTCTACCTTCCAAGTGCTGGGATTGCAGGTGTGCACCATGCCCAGCGTATCTGTTGCTAGGTATTGAATCCAGGGCTTTTGTGTGCTAGGCAGGTGTTCTGCCAATTGAGCTATGCCCCTAACCCCATGGGCTTTCTCTCTAATGGCACCATCTCTTTAACAATTATAGCTGCCTTATCTGAACTTTCAACTGGCCCAGGCCCTCCTTTCCAAGCCTCATCTTTCCACATCATTCTGCTCACTGTACATGTGACTACAAGCAGTGAGAAATAGCCGAGCCACTTCCTATGTCTTGTAATTAACTCCACCAGACAAGTTATTCTAATCTAGAGCCGGCAGCTCCAAACCCTTCTGCATTCTTATCCCAAACCAGTCCTCAAACCTGGGAACCACTTGGTCCGGCTGCCCACAGCCACAGCCCTCAGCACCCCTCAACACCAGCCTTCTGTTTTTTCTCCTCTCCTCACCGCCATGGTCACACCTGACAAGAAGCAGCTTAGAGGAGCAAAGGTTTCCTTCAGCTCATGGCTGTGGGAACAGTCCGTGGTCGGGTGAGGGAAAGGGCCATGGTGGGAGCAGGTCATCGTTTGGTGGCAGGAACATGAGGTTATTCATCCATATCTGGACAGAGCAGGAGGCAGAAAAAGGGAACACTGTCCTCTTTTTATCTTTTTTTTTCTTTTCCTTCTTTCTCTCCAAACTCGCTGAGTGCCAGTGTCCACCTCTGCTTACTCAACCACTGATGGAGAATGGGACGGAGCCAGTCCCGTAGCCATGCCTTCCTCATGTAGGCAGTAGCTCCTGAAATGTGAGCCAGATAAACCTCTCCCTCCTGTAGTTGCAGTTGTCAGGTATTTAGTCACAGCAGAGAGAAAGTAACTCAGAAGCCCCCCCACCCACCCACCCAGGAGAGTGCATTTGTCCTAGGCGATGACACAGCGTACATGAAGACCACAAATGAGCAGGAACCGGCAGTGGACCGTGGAATCAATCTGCATAGACCTGTAGTATTGGAATGATCAGATGTGAAATAAAAAAAGATGGCTTTAAATTTTTGTTTTACAGTGTGTGTGTGTGTGTGTGTGTGTGTGTGTGTGTGTGTAAGGGTAGGTGCCTTTGCCACAATGCATGTGTGGAAGTCAGAGGACAGCAACCTGTGCAAGTAGGTTCTCTACCTCAACCAGCTGTGTAGGTCCTAAGAATTGAACTCAGGTCATAAGGCTTGGCAGCGGGCACCTTTACCTACTGAGCCCTCTCACTGGCCCTCAATTTTGTACTTTAAAGCTGTTTACTTACTTTTATTTTATATGTATGAGTCTTGCCTGTATGTGTGTGTGTATATATACCATACATATGCCTGGTGCCCATGAAGGCCAGGAGAAGGCCTCAGATCCACTGGGATTGGAATTGTAGATGGTTGTAAGCCATCATATGGATGCTAGGAACCAAACCCTGGTCCTCTGCAAGAGCAGCCAGTGCACTTAACAACTGAGCCATCTCTCCAGCCTCTCAGTTTTGCTTTTTAATTAAAAGACTTGAAAGGATCTAGCTGGGCGGTGGTGGCACATGCCTTTAATTCCAGCACTTGGAAGGCAGAGGCAAGCGGATTTCTGAGTTCAAGACCAGCTTGGTCTACAGAGTGAGTTTCAGGACAGCCAGGGCTACACAGAGAAACCCTGTCTTGAAAAACAAAAACAAAAACAACAAAAAAATCTAAACAGAACATAAAACTATAAAAATGTTGTTTGTTTTTTGAGATAGGGTTTCTCTGTGTAGCCTCGGCTGTCCTGGAACTCACTCTGTAGACCAGGCTGGCCTCGAACTCAGAAATCCGCCTGCCCCTGCCTCTCAAGTGCTGGGATCAAAGGTGTGCGCCACCACTGCCCGGCTAAAAATGTAACATCAGTTATTTGAAAAGGTGTCAAATAGAACTTCTGTAAATTAAAAATAAATGAAACTAAAAATTAAATGTTCATGTTTGGTACCAGCAAAAGAGAATCAACCAGAGAACAAATCAGGAGAAGCAAGCAAACCCAAACAAATCCTATTTTCATAAGTGCTAGTATGGAATGCTGTGGAAATTAATATTCAGCCTTCGGAACAGTGGCATCTGAGGGGCAAAGAGATGGTCCAAAAGCCTCAGGAACAGCTCCTCTCAAAGGCAGGGCTGGCTTCCCATGTGGGTCCGAGCACTCCCACAAGATATGCAGGGCTTGAGAATTCATCTGTTCCGCTCACCCAAGTGTCACTTGATTGCAGTTCACGTGGCACTCTCAGGCTGTGTAACTAGGAAGCGGTGAACAAGGTGTGGAGAGCAGCCGGCCAATCGTCCTTTTCCTCAAAGGAGGGCAAAACGAGGTTGTAAACCATGAAATGGCTTTTTGTTTCCCCTGGCGTGTACACATCTCTCATTCCAGCCTGGCATATCAGTCATAGATGCTTGAGCAGGGAGCGAAATTCTACTTATAAATACAAACCAGATCACAAGGGGCCACACAGGAGAAGGGCCCGGTGATGAATTTGTTTGTTAACAAAGGGTCCAAGCACTTCTTTGTGGTCCTTTCAGTGCAGAGCCTGTGCTTGAAAATTTTTACCAAGATCTTTGTGGGTTTTTCTCCCTTTTCCTTTCCCAGCTCCCACCCCACCCCCACCCCCTGTGATAACATGGAGTAGAAAACAATGCTGTTTTTCCCCCCTAGATTGTAAAGGCAAATTAGACTGATAGCTTCCCCTGGCTCCTCGATATATTTTCAGATCTGTTTCTTGTATCAGAGACATTTACATAAAAGTGGGATCTTTGTAATTGCAGTTTAAATATTCAGTGTGGCTGATCCTCATTAGATTTCAAAATAGAACCCTGTCTGAGTCTGAGGAGAGAGCCAATTGTGAAAGGGCAGACGAGGAGTTCCCAGTGACTGGAGCCTCACTTCTCTGCCTGTTGTCCATCACGTAATGTTGTCTACGGACACCCGTTGTGATGTTAGCATTCCTGGGTTGCTGCAGTTGAAAATCAGCCCTGCTGACCTTGCGCAGACACTGTCCCTACCTGGGACCACTGCATCTACCTGCAGCTCCCCCTGGAGGTGCAGCGGGATCATGGGTACAAAGCAGTGTAGTCCAGCATGGGTGACCCCCACCTGCAGCCTGGGTGCACAGGAGAGTTGCTTGCCCCTCTCTCTGTATCTCTCTTTCATGCTCTGTTTTTTGTTGTTTTTTTTTTTTTTTTAAATGGAGCTAGCAAAGGCAATGAGCATCCATTACTACACTTTAGACTGTGAAGTGCCTCAAACTCCAAACCTTCCAGACTGCAGACATGATGGCACCAGTGGAAAATCTCATCCCTGGCCTCAGGTGATAAGTTGGTGTCAAAATGCAGTCGTACCCAAACAGTTGTGCCACATTACCTCAGGCTGTGTGCACACAGTGTAGATGGACCAAGTGGATTTTGTGTTTAGACTTGCTT
Organism: Mus musculus; assembly: GCF_000001635.26. Classification (NCBI taxonomy): domain Eukaryota; kingdom Metazoa; phylum Chordata; class Mammalia; order Rodentia; family Muridae; genus Mus; species Mus musculus. Next base: position 68,114,815 of record NC_000077.6, read on the forward strand.
CCTTTCCTCACAAGATCTCATTATGTTTATGCAAATTATTTTAAAATACAAAAACATAGCAAAAATCTGAAACACTCTTGGTCCCAAGCAGCTTGGATAAGGGGTGGGATGTTCAGGCCACATTAATATGTCTGGTTATTCTGGTGATAAAACAAAGATAGCACCTGCCACAGTGGTCAGTACTAGTTAGTTCTCGGGATCAGCTATGTTAACCTGTTGAAATAAGTTGATTGGTGACATAGGTAAGACTTGGATATATATATATAATGTGTGTGTGTATTGGTTTTTCGAGACAGGGTTTCTCTGTATAGCCCTGGCTATCCTGGAACTCACTTTATAGACCAGGCTAGCCTCGAGCTCAGAAATCCACCTGCCTCTGCCTCCCGAGTGCTGGGATTAAAGGCGTGCACCACCACACTCGGCCACATATATTTTTAAGCCAGCACAGAAACGCCTTTAAGAAGAACAAATTAGCCAGGCAGTGGTGGCTCACACCTTTAAGCTACTTGGGAGGCAGAGGCAGGTGGATTTCTGAGTTCAAGGCCAGCCTGGTCTACACAGTGAGCTCCAGAACAGCCAGAAGGACACACAGAGAAACCCTGTCTCAAAAAACAAAACAAGGGCTGGTGAGATGGCTCAGTGGGTAAGAGCACCCGACTGCTCTTCCAAAGGTCCAGAGTTCAAATCCCAGCAACCACATGGTGGCTCACAACCATCCGTAATGAGATCTGATGCCCTCTTCTGGTGTGTCTGAAGACAGCTACAGTGTACTTACATAAAATAAATAAATAAATCTTCTAAAAAAAAAAAAAAAAAAAAAAAAAAAAAAAAACATCAAAAAAAAGAGAGCAAATTATACATATTGTACTATATTATTAATATATACTATATTATATTATTATATAGGAATTTTGTAGAATCATGAAGTAAGCATCTTCTTTGAATTAAAAAGGTGGTTTTGTTTGGTTGGTTTTTTGTTTACTTATGGAATTTTGAAATTTTGCAACTGAAATCGTCAGCCCTGAAATCCATTGGTGCCATTATGCTGATTGTAATGTTTGGACCACTTATATTCACTCTTTTGAAACTTATAAAATAATAAGAGAAATGGGGAGATGACTCAGCAGTTAGGAGGCTGCTCTTGCAGAGGCCTCAGGTTTGAGTCCCAGCACCCACATGGCAGGTCACAACTGTCTATAACTCCAGTTCTGGGGATTTGACATCCTCTTCTGGCCTCTGTGGCACTGCACAGATGTGGTGCTCTTGCATTCGTGCAAGCAAAGCATTATATACATTAAAACTAATTTATCCACTAAACAAATAAGCATAAGAAAGTGAATTCTCTGCTCTCCCGCTTTTTTATAGGAAGCCTCAAAACTGCTTTTTTTTCTTTTTTTTTTTTTTTCCTGCTTTTTTTTTTTCAATGAATTGTTTTCCAGCCCTTACCTCAAACACAAATGATTGATTTAGATCCAGGAGGAACAGTGTGCTTTCCCTGGCTTATCTTAAGTGCTTAGCAGAAACTGACTGATGTCTCTGCTTTTTCTTCCTCTTATCGTAGTTTGTTGAGATAAGCTAGTGAAATTCCACAGCCTCTGTTTCCTTCACAGATGTGAGGAGGTGCCCAGGCCACCACCGAGGTCTGCCTCCAAAGCCACCTTGTCCCCAGCTTTCCTGTCCACTCCTCTTTTTTTTTTTTTTTTTTTTTTAATCCCAGTGTGGCTGCTGAGCATCACCAACGTGCCAGCTACCAAACCAGCTAGAATGAAAAGATAGGACAAGAAAGGGCTCCTCAGAACTCACTGGGGAACACCACAGAACAGGCCCATGTCTGCCTGGGGGGCAGAGGTCAGGAGGACGAGTAGGAGATGCTGCTGAGCACACTGAAGCTCCTAAGCACGTTTGGTCTGTAGCCCAGCTCAAGTTGCTGGCTGCTGGGAAAGGAGAAGCCTGTTTACCCAGGAGCTTGAGGCTAGGTGTGGGGAACAAATCTATAATCACATAGTGTGTGTGGCCAAGTCCTGAGACAGGTGACAGAACCCTGAGGATGTTTCCACACACCCCAGCAGCAACTTCACACAGCCCTGCACCACTTTGTCCTTGGGAAAGTAGCCCTGTGCTTCATCTCTTGACACAGGTCAGTATCCTTTACTAATGCACTGCCTTATAGTGAGGCGTTGCATGTGTAAGGTAGTCTTGTGTAGCCAGGGTTTGTTCTTGCTTACTTCTCACCTCACCCTTACTCCTCATTTTTCTTGATTCTTTTTCCTCATGCTATTACATCTCCCTTCAGTGGGCAACCGGCAGTGGGCAACTGTGGGAACCCAACAATTCTGCCTTGCAGACCCAAGTTTAGCTGAATGCCCTGGCCTGTATCTTTAGTTCTCAGCCAGTCTTTCATGATGTCCAACAGTGTAAGACTCTGACGAGCCTTAGCTACCGGGACTCTCCCCTACCCCCACCCCTACCCCTACCCCCACCCCGACCCCGCAAGTGAACCACACTGAGCTGGAGATCAATGTAAAAGCAAGAGAAGTTTATTGGAACAAAACCAAAAAAAAAAAAAAAAAAAAAAAAAAAGGTTGGTTTTGTCCAGCATGCTGGGGGTCATCCTGCACCCGAAGGAGAGGCAGGAGAGGCGGCAACGTGGGGTGGCCCATTCAGCAAGTTTTTATACAGTTTCCAGAGGCAGAATAGAGCATTAGCAACTAGGCACAATATGATTGGCGGAATAGTGTGCCCTTTAAACTGATTGGTCTTTAGGGAATGAGGTAGTAGGGGCTTCTCATATCTGCAGATCAGTTTCTCCCTTCCAGAGGGGAGGAGGACCTACATTCTCCTCAGCTTCTCCCTTCTGGGAAGGGAGGGGTCTAGGCTATTCTGAGGTCTGGTGGAATTTTCCAGCAGGCTTTAGTTAGCTGACCTCTTCAACAGTACCTTGTCTCTGTCCCTGACCCATGGACTTGAACTCTTCCCTTTGACTCCTTTTCTCTTCCATCTTCTTTTTCTGTTTCTAAGTAGGGTCTCCTGCAGTCCGACTGGCATAGGGCTTCCTATTGTAGAGGAGGATGGGTGGAACTCCCAATCCTCCTACCTCAGCCACTGAGCCCTGAGATGATAGGCATGTTCCGCCATGCCCATCTTCCCTGTTTGTTAGGCTCCAAACTCCTTTCAATCCTTCATTTGCCTTCAGGAACCAGAGAGCAGAATCCTGCCTGAGGTAGGCAGCTAAGACTATAGCCAGCGGCTGGCCGGTGGCGTGTAGAGAGCAGAGCAGACTGTTTCCCAGCGGGAGGGAAGCCAGGGCCTGCTGGGCCATCTGGGTTTGTCATTGTTGTTCTGGGTTTTTGTTTATTTGTTTGTTTGTTTTTCTTTTTCCAGTATAGCCCTGGCTGTCCTGGAACTCACTCTGTGGACCAGACTGGCCTGGTCTCTGAACTCAATCTACTTGCCTTGGCTTCCTGATTGCTGGGATTGAGGGCATGTGCCACCCCTGCCCGGCTGTTGTTTTTAAAGAGAAACCTGAAATCTGGATCCTTAAATGAAGTTTCCTAATATTTTAATGTTGACAAGAAAATGACACTTAAAAGGCACCTTGTATCCCAAGTAAAGTGTACACACGTGGCCCTTTGGGATCTTGCCCATCTGTGTGATTAGCCCCTCGGCCCGCTGCGTCCAGCTTGCTTGCTCTCTACCACTGCCTGTTCTCCTGCTTCTGGTATTCTGTCACATTTAAGTGAAAATAAGACACTAAAGTTTCAAATTTGATACAGAAAAATCTGTATAATTTTGATGTTGCTGGTGGCCCCTGCCTTGGGGCTTTAGTATATTAGTTTGACATCCACCCAGCCATTGGAATTGCAAAATAAATAAGACAGATTCCACTCCTTAAGGAGTTCTTTTATATTTATTCCCTTTTCATTCACTTTAAACCCATCTCACACCTTTCTAGAATAGTCTAGGAAAAAAAAATCATTTGAAATAACAGGAAGTAGTAAACAAATACAAACCCAAGAGCCAGGTGTGGCTCTGCCGTGTTCATGGCTAGTCATTTCAGGAGCTAAATGGCCAACTCAGAAGTTCCCTGTTCTTGGCCCTCACATACTCTACCCTGAGCCTGTACTCTGGTGTGTATAATACACGTTGATTATTATAGTTGGAATGTCCTTTATATGTAACCGTATTGCTGTTGTCTGCCTGGTTTTAGGAGGAGCCTGTTTCTTTGCTCACGGCATTTATTTGGGGAATGAGAACAGGAGGAGCACTAAGTTCAAATGCCAATGCTGCAACTAAATCCAGGCAAACTAAGCCCTGGAGAGAAGCGCAAAATTGCAAAACCTTTACCTAATAGGAGGTGATTGATGGAGGCTGACAGCCTCAGAGCTGTCACCATGACCGCCTCAGAAACCTCCATGTATCTCAGGGTCTACTGGAGGAGGCACTGACTTTTGCTATCATCGAGGAGTCAGACTTTACCACAAATAAAATCATTTCTAGATTATTGTTTTTGCTCAGTGTGGCGCAGAATGATAAGGTATTCTTCCTAAGAGCGATTTCCATTCATACTGAATACTAATCTCACAGTCCGGGCCTGGATCGTGACGTTACTGATAAATGCATCCGTGTGTGTTTTCTGGTGACCCACGTTCAGCAGTTAGTCCATCGGCTTTCCCTGAGGGGGCAGCTCCTCCTGGGTAGGGGGAGAACTGTCCGTAGCGCTGGGACAGAGTGTGCCCTCTGCTGATGCAAAGCTGGTGGGAGGCAGGAAGAGCACCCCAACACTGGACGCTCTGCTACCCAAGCCTGACCTTCTTTGAGGTCTTTATGCTCTAATATTCTCCATCCACACATTGACTTTCTTTTATATTTGTAAACTGAAATGGAGTGGATTCTAGTTGTGCCTAGAATTACCTAAACTGGAGAAAGCTTGAGGGACCCGGGACCACTTCCCCTTTTCATATGTAAAATTGGCCTTGACTAAGTGGTCATTGTTCCATGCAATCCAGTGATTTTTCTTTTCCATATTTCTCCATGATGAGACTCGAGCAGCCTACTTCCCAGCCCCCACCCCCTCCCTTGCTCCGTGACTAGGCTCACTTGGGTTAGTCTTTCTTGCCGGTTGGCCACTGCTATGTTTGTTGTGCTTATAAAGAAAATTCACATGCGTTGTGTGATAAGAAAGATTGGGAAAACTTTGAATGGAAGTAAAGAGAAGTTTTGGTGGGCTTAATATGTGTTAGGACAGGGAAGCAAAGGGCCGGAATATGGCTGCTCCCTTGGGCGCTCCGGTCATAACCGTAGATTCCTTTGCTTAGTCTCTCCAGTTGGCACAATGGACCTTAGGTAATGATTGTTAGCTACGTATTTGAATGTGACCTGGAAGAAATTCCCCAAACAGAAGCAGTGGATGCAAGTCCTCTTCTCTAAAATGGGTAACTGTACAGTGAGGCAAAGGAGGTGTGGGTAGCTCTGGGTCACTAAGGCACGGTTATTCAAAAGGTGTCACCCTCTTTCTGTGTTACTTAGTAGGAGATGCTCATCTGCATCCGTTGTTCTCTTGGCTGCATAATGCTTGCCACTCTGTTTCCCAGGCACTGAGTCCCAGCCTGTTCCTGGTGTGTGCTCACAGAGTGAAGTACTTGATTAACTTTGGCTGCAGTGCCCACCATTGGTTAGGAGGAACAATAAGCACTGTTCAGTGACGTTAAATAGAAACAAAATTAAAGCGGGCATAACAGCAAACAACAACATTATGCTTGTTATATTTTAGAAAGTTTAACAATGAATTGCATGACCACCTCAATTTGCAGCTCTGTACAGAGTATCTCTGCCTGCCACTTCTTGTTGTGTCCCAGCACTGTGCCTTGAAGAAAGCAGATCCATTGCAGATGGTGCCCACAGTTCAGGGACAAGGACCTGTGGCTCTCGTGTGCCCACAGTGAAATAGATGCCCACTTGAGACCGTCTGAATAAAATAGGAAGATTTGGGAAGTACCAGGAAATTTGTACAAGTTAAAAATAAATAGGAACGGGAGGTGGGGCTCAATAGTAGAACACTTGCCTGGCTTCTGCAGAGCCCTAAGTGCCATCTCTAGCACTCTAAAAGAAATGAAGAAAGGGAGAAGAAAAAGAAGAGAGAGGGAAGGAGAGAAGGAGGGAGAGAGGGAGGGAAGGGGGATGGGAGGAAGGGAAGGGGGGATAAAATCGATTCTTCCCCTTTACTTGGCCCCTTTGAAACGCAGTTTTGTAAGCCCTGGTATTAGCTTTTAAATAACTTGACTCCAGATGTTGTTGCATTAGTGAAGATTTCGATCAGCTCTGGGGATCCATTAATTGGCTCCAACAGAACGCTGGCAGTGAATTGGTATTTATTTTTTGGCTTACTTTTGCCTTCTATTTCAGAGTCAGGCAGAAATGACAATTTTCAGTCAGTGAACCATGTTAAATTCCTTGGAATAACTGATTTGTGGTTCATTTAAAATCACTATCGGTTTTCTCTGCCTGTGAGCCTGAACACTGAGGCCAGTTTCTCCAGATTAGCAGCAAATTGACCTTTATGTCAGATGTGGGTGTCATCTGGGCCATGCCCAAGCCTCCCCCGACAGCAGTGCCGCGTCTCCCACTCCCTGGAACTGACCTGCCTCGGTAGGGCATGTGGCTTGGTCGTGCTTGAGAAAGCACCTGGCTACTGAGTGGGCCCCAGAGATTCTTTGACTCCAAATAGCCCATGTTTCTTTTAGCCCTTAAAGTAGTGATTCCTTTCAAAGCAACTTTTATGCAAAGTTATATTTTTTTGAAAGAACAGATAGTATTTATTGCAAAAATGGCTTCTAATATGTTTATCATTTTGTTGACTTTTCATGTGATACAAAGAAAATGAAAAAATCATTTTAGACAGTGAGAAGATACGGTGGTGGCAGTGACCCACCAGCGAGAATGCACTTATTGTCACCCAGCTGTGTCCTTGTGGAGGATGGGATGGTAAATTTTATGCCGTATAGATTTACCACAACAAAGTGCTTATTGAACAATGAATAAGTAGCCTGCTGTTCCCGACTCCATGAAATTACCACACAGCTGGAATGCAGCATTTCTGGAGTGCCTGGACATCTGAAACAGTGCAGTGAGCACGCTGCTGCTCGTACCCATGGGTTTAATGTAGCAAACAGGATCCTAATTAGAGCTATATGTATTTGCTTAAACAAATAGAAATAGGAACAAAGAGAATTTTAAATGCTCAAAGGTCATCTTCAGTATAAATGCAAGTAAAAGAAGAATTCTTATTGTTGTTCTCCGTCAGCCATTTAGTTAGGAAACCTCGAGTGAAGTCTCATGTTGTTTGGTCTGCAGTGACTTTTTATCCTATGGCCTCTGACATTATCCTTGTCTGCCTCAGTCACATTGGCCCCTCTTGGTGTACTCTGTATTCTTGTGAATTTAATTGAAACACCTTTTAATCCTCGCTACTCCAGCTGCCATCTAAGCATCAGGGACGTACATTTCATTTTCCTTGGGTGGCAGTAAGACGTCCCACTTCCTGTGGCATTGAACCTTTTGTTTCATTTTAGGTTTTGCAGGCAGGGTCTCACCTCAAATTTGCTCTGTCGACAAGGCTGACCTTGAATCCCCGGGATCATAGGTGTGCGTTGCTGTGTTCTGCTCTACTCTGTTGTTTTATAGACTCTGTTTCTGAGGTTAAACTCACAGTTCTTCTAAAATCTACTTTGCTTTTTTCCTTCACTCTCATGTTTCTAGTTCTGCTCATCTTACTGTAAACCTGATTCCAACTATCACCCACAGTTCTTCTCATATACTCTTTCCTAAGCTGTGCCTGGCATTTTTTTTTTTTTTTTTTTTTTTTTAGTTTATGATGACTCTGATCAGCTTAATGATCATAATAAACTTCTTCCTTATAAGATTGCCTTTTTGCTAGAAGGTGCATAAATAGCAAGCCTTTGGCAATCTTTTTATTGGTTTTTAGGAGTTCATAGGATGTATTGTCATCATATCCACCACTTCTTCCCCACTTCCAACCCCTCTCATGCCCCTCAGATCCATGTCCTCTTGCTCTGTAATTATAGTTTTAGAATGTCTATGAAATCTACTAACTCCAGCTAGTGGTGCCTGTGTGTACTTGGGTATAGATGGGATACTTGGGTTTGGACAACCTATCTGTGTTCTTGGTCCTGAAGAAAACTTGTTCATCCTCACTGGGCCACCATGACTGGCTGTAGTTCTCCAGCTAGGGGTAGGGCCATGTGACCCTTTCCCTTATCCATACAGGAATATCAACTGGTGTGGTCTTGTACAGGCAACCACATTGCTGAGTGTTCATGGATGCACTATCCGGGTCCTCTGGTTCTAACCATCTTCTGCGATGTTCCCTGAGCTGTGGGTATAGAGGTCGTGTCATTGATGTCCTATCTGGGGATAAACATTCTACCTTCTCTTACCCTCTACGTGTTGATCACTTTTTGATCTCTGTAATAGCCCCCATCTGCTAGAAAGAGAAGCTTCTCTGATGCAGATTTGTCTGTGGGTAATAAGGATAAGCTCTAGGAAGGCAGGGAGATACAATATCAGTTTAGCAGAATGAAGTAGTATGTTCCCCTCTAGGATTATAACCTCTCCAGTTAATGGTTCTTGGTTATAGTATCAAACCTGAGTTCCCTCCAATTGAATGAGTCTTAAGTCCAACCAGGCAGCTGTTGGTTATCCCCAGAATATTAGTGCTACCATAACACTTTTGGAGATGCCTTGTTAGTCCCATAGTTATGGTTTTATGGCTCTACAGCTAGCTAGGACTATTGGTAACTTTTCTCCCTTGGCAACTTGCTAGCGTCTTCTGATGCTATGAAGCTAGCCACCAGAGAGGAGACTTCCAGGCCAGTACCAACTGATCTTTCCAAGCCCCAGAACAAAAATATGTGGTTTCTTCAGCAATAGGGTGACCATGTCGGCATATTGGAGGTCAGAAGACAACTATAGGAGCCACTGTCTTCTTCCTTTGTGGATATCTTCTTTACGCAGGTCATACTATGAAGCACAGAAGGGTTTTTGCTGAGCCAATAATAGCTGCAAGGAGAAAGAAAAATGTAAAATCAATCTGGGAGCCTTCACCCTTGGCTTGTTTTCTTTTATTTTCACTTTTTACATATACGTAAGTGTGTGGCACATACATGCTGGTGCCCAGAAAAGGGTGTCAGATCTTCTGGAACTGGAATTACATGCGATTAATTGTGAGGCACACAATCCTAGTCAGGATATCAGGGATTGAACTCAGGTCTCAAGATTGCAAAGCCTTGTTTTGCCTGCTGAGCCATCTTGCTAGCCTGGCAAATTTTTCATGAGGAAAACAAAGAGGGGGGTGGGCTCTGGGGCTGTAAATACTAAAACCAAACAAAGCACCAGGCAGTGGGGGCACACGCCTTTATTCCCAGCACTTGGGAGGCAGAGGCAGGTGGATCTCTGAGTTTGAGGCCAGCCTGGTCTACAGAGTGAGTTCCAGGACAGCCAGGGCTACACAGAGAAACCCTGTCTCGAAACAAACAAACAAACAAACAAACAAAACAAAACAAAAAAGCCATATTTATAAACAGTTTGTAAAACAGAAAGTGCCTATAATACAATATTCTATCTGGAGGATAGGATAGTCAACTGCAGGAGCCACTTCCTCTGATCCTTGTGAACCTGAGCATTACTTGGTTAGAACAAACAGAGTAAGCTTGTTAAAGAGGTAGGTGTGTGTGTGTGTGTGTGTGTGTGTGTGTGTGTGTGTGTATGTGTGTCTGAAAGAGGCAGGGTAACTTACTGATTTTACTAGTAGCATCACTCAAAATGGATCCAATAGTTTTTCAAATTCTATTTCTAACATTTATGTCAAAGAAGCCCAGTCACATATCTGGCTTTGTTACCTGTGGGAAACCTGTCCAGCTCCTGAGGACAATAGGAAATAAGGAGTCTTTGATGAATTTCTGCTTGGAGATTTGAGGGTATCAGTCCAACTTTCCTTTTCAGAACCAACGTGTTTACTTCAAGGGTCATGACTTTCAAAAATGGTAATGTCTTATTTTACTCATATTCATGTTGAAAATTAGGAGCCCAAGTTCCCGTGTGAGCATGCTGGACACAAGCCTAGCCAGGTTTCCCTGAGCCAACAGCCCTGAAGCACTAGTAGCCCCTAGGGAACCAGTTTGGTGAGCCCTGGATTAGACCACATGAGCTAACCTGATGTAGGCAGCATTGCTCATCCCCAGACCACATCTCCATCTCTGGGGGGAGGAGCCCTTCCATGGTTTCTCTATGCTCCCCTTTCTTCTCTTCCTAGTTCCCCCTCCATTTCCTGTGTTTTCGCTGTTCTGTCTTCACCACCTCTCTTTGTCCATCAACTCGGTCAAGATTACATGTCTGGAAGGCCTCACACTTGAGCTCCATCCCACCCTCCCAGCCAACACCCATAAAACGCTACTATTCCCTGGTTTGTTTTGTCTGTCCCAGACAGCCAATTTCTCTCCCTGATGGGTTGCAGAACATGGAGCCATCTGGAAGTATACCGTAGGATATAACCACAGGAATAGTCCCCACAAGTACACCTGAAAAGCCTTCCTGTATATCTTTATGGCACACTCTGTAGCTTACTTTTGAAAACGACTGTGTGCAAGTGTGTCTGAAGGAAAGTTTTGCTATATAGCACTATCTAGTCTTAAATTTGAGATCCTCCTGCCTCATTGCCTTTTGGAGATGGGGCATCATGCCCATCTTTCCGTTTAGTTGGTGAGTTAATACCTAGTAACATAGCATAACTGTGCAGTTCAGCAAAATTAATGACCTAAAGAGCCAACTCAGTGGTATCTTATCAGAGAGAGAGGTGTGTTTTTGGTAATCCTGGCAGTGTCAAAACTGTTTTCTTTATTTTTAATTTTCAAAATTAAAACATGATTATATCAATTTCCCCCTTTCTTTTCTTCCTCAACCCTTTTCCGTGCACCTCCCCACTTGCTTGTTCTCTCTCTCTCTCTCTCTCTCAAATTCAAGGCCTCTGTTTTTTAAATTGTTGTTGCATATATATATATATATATATATATATTCATATATATATATATTCATATATATATATTCATATATATATATTCATATATATATATTCCTAAATGAGAGAGTGGGAGGGGAAAGGTAAAGTCTCCCCCATATGAGTCTCTTCCGTGAAGCGGCTGCCACGTTGAGGAGGAAGGGCAGCCATCCTGTGGTCCTCCCTGGAGGCTGTCCAGACAGAACTGCCTCCGCTGCAGATGGGCTCCTAGACCCACGCTTTACCTCCGCAGCTGCACTCTTGGGGGCTTAGCCAGCCTGCAGGGCTACCCGATAGAAACAGACAGAGAAATGCCGAACAGTTTCCTCTTCCTCTGTGCCAGCTGTCAGGGAGCCTGCAGGGGCAAGTTGCAGAATCAAGCCCCAGTGTGAGGAGCAGAGTGAAGGGCAGGTGCTGAGCAGGGAGGCCCTGGGCAACACCTGACACACAGACACCGGATGTGAGCTGGTGGGGACGCTCTGTAGAGTATTACAGAACCCCATCTGCTGGCTGGTCTTCGATATTCCTTTCTTAGTTATAGGTTCTTCACGGAGCTGTTGAACACTAGGAAAAGATGCCATGTCATATCCTAAAGGACCCAAATCATGCCAAGGACTATTAAGTTTGAGAAAACTTCAAGGAGCCGGATGGTGATGGCGCACACCTTTAATCCCAGCACTTGGAGGCAGAGGCAGGCGGATTTCTGAGTTCGAGGCCAGCCTGGTCTACAGAGTAAATTCCAGGACAGCCAGGGCTACTCAGAGAAACCCTGTCTTGAAAAACAAAAACAAAAACAAAAACAAAAAAGAAAGAGAGAGAGAGAGAAAGAAAGAAAGAAAGAAAGAAAGAAAGAAAGAACAAAAGAAAACTTCAAGATCAGACAGTCTCTAACAGAGCAAGCAGTATTGTCACCTTGAACTAATCGTAGAAATGACACCATTTCCACTGCTGCCAAATGGACCTGCCACTGAAACTTTAAATAACTGCAGATCCCAGCAAGGTACAGGTGTTGAACTTAGTGACTTACAAATAGATTGGCTTCCATACATCAGTTATTTCCTGTCTTTTTGTTTGTGGGGGAGAAAAAAAAATGTGGAAAACCATAAATAGAAAGAGCCTCCGGCCAACTCCCTGCAATTTCACAGATTGGAACATAAACCTGAAGAAATGCTCCATTGAGTAAAATTAAAAGACAAGAGAGGATATACAAAAATTAGTTGGTCAATACAAGACCCAAACAATCTTACAATAAAAAACCAGGAGTGAGGACCTTGTCCAAGGAATAATCAAGAAATGACTCAAGAACTAAGGGCGGGAGTGACCGTATATAGAGAGAGTTCATTTAGCAACTAGTTTAAGAAATAAGGTTAAGAGGTTCTTGAACCTTGTGCTGCAATGAACACCCCCAATCACAGGATCAAGAGTTTGAGTCCATGTGCCAGTGAGAAGAATCATTGGTTAAGGTGTCTACCACCAAGCCTGACAACCGCCAGGACCCACGTAGTGGAAGGAGAGAGCCAGACCCACAAGCTGTCTTCTGACCTACACATGTGCAGTGTGGCATGCACAAGTGCAAGGGTGAGGATATGCACACACACACACACACACACACACACACTAAATAAAGTATAGAAAAGATTTGAGGCTAGCCTGGGCAATATAGTGAAATCCTACAAAATAGCAGCAACAAAAAACTTGCACCCCGTAGCCTGATCAGTTCCCTACGGGCTTCCCGGGTAGGTCTAGGGGATCATCTCTTTTTTTTGGTTTTTTGAGACAGGGTTTCTCTGTGTAGCCCTGGCTGTCCTGGTACTCACTTTGTAGACCAGGCTGGCCTTGAACTCAGAAATCTGCCTGCCTCTGCCTCCAGAGTGCTGGGATTAAAGGCGTGCGCCACCACACCCGGCAGATCATCTCTTATCAAAGGATCTGATACCAGCATCTCAGCAGAAACACTGGGCAACCATGGAATATTTAGGAAGCAACTGGCAAGTGCATTTTCCCTAATAAGGAAGTAACCCTAGAAAGACCCGGGGTGCCAGGAAACTGGAGGAAGAAATAGAACTAACTCCAAGATGATCACAGTGGGAGACTGTACAGCAGACAGAGGTGAGCCAGGCAAGATTAGCACTGGCAGAGCTAGGTACAGCAGCTCCTGCCTGTAAGCCCAGCACTCAGGAGATGGAGGCAGGAAGCTCGGGACTTCAAAATCAGCCAGAGCTAAGTGAGACCCTGTCTCAGAACAGAACAAAACAAAACAACGAAAGGATGGCGGGGGAGTAGATCAGTGTGCTCTCCTGTGTGAAACATTTCACTAAAGGCTGTGGGAGACTGGGAGGGTAAGGAAGAGTGAATCCAAAGAACCGCAAGAGTGAGGCAATTAATAACCCTAGGAAAACAAAAAGCAAAACAAATCTACAATCCTGAAAACCCATTGGTCTTTCAGAGCAGTTGGTGGAAGAAAAGGAATGATGCTAGGCTTGGGGTAGAGCTCTGGGGCAGAATGCCTGCCTGGCTTGACTGAGACCCTGCGTTAAAACCCTAGAACTGTACACTATGTGTATTATATTTATATTGGGTTTTTTTTTCTTGGGGGGGGGGGGTTCAAGACAGGGTGGTTTATCTGTGTAGCTCTGGCTGTCCTGGAATTCACTAGGAAGACCAGGCTGGCCTCGAACTCAGAAATCTGCCTGCCTCTGCCTCCAAGTGCTGGGATTAAAGGCGTGCGCCACCATTGCCCAGCTTTATGTTGATTTTTAAGAAATGCATCCAAAATTCCATATCTCCATCAATTCATTAGCCTAAGGATAGGGAGAAACTCCCGCTGTCAGCTAAGAAACTCAAATGAATGATATTTTAAACGTCACCTTTTGGACTGTAGAAATGGCTTAGCAGTTAAGAGCACTTACTGCTTCTCTAGCTGTGCTAAGTTCAGTACCCCAGCCTTGGTGTTGGGCAGCTCACAGCAACCTGTAACCACAGTTCCAGGCTGGTCTAATGCCTTTGCCTCCCGTGGACACCAGCACTCCCTTGCATGTACCCATACACATGATTAAATGTAATAAAATAAATATATATTTTTTAAAAGTAACCTTTTTCCAGATATGGTCACATGCAACTCTAGCCCTGGCCACTCAGTAGGTTAAGTGGGAGAATTATGTGAGCCTATATGAGTTTGAAACCAACCTAGACAAAATTGCAAGCCCCCCATCTCAAAAGATGGAAAGAAAAGACAGAAAGAGTAAAGTCGCAAATAAGGGGTTGTGGGAAGCAATATACTGGATTATTATTATTATTTACAAAGAAAAAAAATATATTAGCAAAGTTATGGCACAGCATGTCCCGCAGGGGGAACTGGCAGCCAGAGGCTCTAACCTGAGCACAGTGGGAACTGATACATCACCTCTCTATATTTTCTTTAATGCCAAAAATGTTAACTTGAGCAAAGAGAGTCTACTAGAGCAGTTCAAACTGAGGGGCAGTCCGTGAGACATGGACAGTTAGTGTCCTAGAAAGAAAAGAAGGCGTAAGGGTGGCCGTAGACACAGGGAAGCGGAAGGCTGTGGCTGCTCTGGGTGCTTGTGATTTTCTCTGGATCCTGGATTTAACAACACACACAGTACCGCAATGCCAAGCCAGAAGCTTCTAAGCTAAAGGCCAGTCTCTGTTTCAGAGAATCCTGGGGTGTAGCTCAATGCTAGAGCACTTACCTGCCATGTACATGGCCCTGGGTTTGAAACTCGGGCCCTCCAATAACAATAATGCCATGTATCATTAACAATGACAAGTGGATAAAAATTCCCAACCAATAGGAAAGAGTGTTTGAATGTGGACTGTGTTTTAGACAATGTGTCAGTGGTTGGCTCTGAAGAAATTGCCAGGTATGACAGAGGTGCCATGAAGGGTCAGTTGACGTCGCCTAGAGTCACCTGAGGAGGGAATCTCTAAGCAGAGGCCATGTCTAGGGGCCAGAGGCGGAAGGGGGTTGACTTGATTATTAATTGATGCAGGAGGGCTCAGCCCACTGTGGGCAGCACCATCCCCAGGTAAGGTGGACTGCCTAAGAAAGCTTGCAGAAGGAGATCCAGTGAGTGAGCCAGCAAGCAGCATTCCTCCATGGTTTCTGCTTGAGTCCTGCCCTGCCTTCCCTTGGTAGTGGACTGTCCTGGGAGTGTAAACAAAAAACAAGTCCTTTCCTCCTCTACATCGCTTGTGATCATGGTGCTTATAGCAACAACAGGAAGCAAAATAGAACGGTGTGTTGCCAAAGGTATTGTGGCTTTGCATTTTGCTTTCCAAAGTTTAAGCATACTGCACAGGCAGAGAAAATGAATGTTAATCATTACTTATTGAATATATTAATTATTTATCAATTAGCCTAGGTTATCCTGTATCATACTGTCTTTTCTGGAGGTTTGGGATCTTTCAAAATAGAATTGGAAAGAAAAATGCACAAATACAGACAATGAAATCCCCTGTGGGTTAGTGTCTTAGTTTTAGTGCCTTTGTTAAGGAAAGGACAGTGTCTGGTGACACTCCTAGGTGTGGCTCTGTAAACTCTTTCCTATCTGGTCTTCAACCACAGGAAGTCTTTAAAGATGGGCATAGTTTCGGTAAGAGCAAGGCAAGGTAAAAGGGATAAACCCCACACACAGGGATCAGCAGGCCTCAGGACTGCGGGCAGCAGCCCTGCCTGGCATCTCTGTGGGCTCTTCTCAGAGGTGCCTTCCTCGGAAAGGTAAGAACGTGGGCCAGAGAGACTGCGATAAACTGCTGGCTGCCTAGCCTGACGACATGACAGAATGAGAAAACCAACTTCCACAAATTGTCCTTTGGATTTTACACGTGGGATGTGGCATGCATGATCTTAGACCCACTCCCCACTATACACATATAAATAAGGAATAAATCAGTGTAAAAGTTTTGTTTTCCATTAATAGGTCACTTTGTAGACCAGGCAGGCTTTGAACTCATAGAGATCCTGTGTGCCTCTGCTTCCTTAGTGCTGGGGTTAAAGGTATACGCCACCACACCTGGCTTAAGAATCTTTTTTTAAAAAGAAGAAAGAAGCCAAACCAAAGGCAGGCTTGCAGAAGCACTTTAGTTGTAGTTCTTGCTGGCCTTGAACCTTAGATTTAGCTTTGCTTTGCTCTTCTCTCCTCTCCTCTCCTCTCCTCTCCTCTCCTCTCCTCTCCTCTCCTCTCCTCTCCTCTCCTCTCCTCTCCTCTCCTCTCCCCTCCCCTCCCCTCCCCTCCCCTCCCCTCCCCTCCCCTCCCCTCTTCTTTTCTTTTCTTTTTTTTTTTTTTTTGGTTTTCAAGACAGAGTTTCTATGTATAATAGTCTGCTCACTATCTTGTGTTTTGGAACTCACTTTGTAGACCAGGCCGGCCGGACTCAAACTCACAGAGATCCACCTGCCTCTGCCTCCCAAGTGTGTCAAAGGCGTGTGACACCACCGCCTGGCTAGATTTAGGTTTTCATCTTTGACATCATAGGTGGGAAGCTTCAGATGTTCGTCTTCTAGAGCAAGTGTGCCAAGAGCAGAGATCATGCCTTGGGATTGTGATTCTGAAAAGCTGGAGGAAGATAGCTTGGTTGGATTTCCTTGTAAGGCCACTAAATAATGTGGAAGAAGGTTTTCTGTTTAAGCTTTAAAAAAAAAGACTTGTCAGCCACGAAGATGACATCTGAATAGGGATATAAAGTGTACTGTGAGTGGGATGGCTACAATGCGCTTGCATTTGAGTCCCTATTCAATACTCACATGTCTGGGGACATTAATAGAAACATCATCTGTCACCATAAATTCCTCCGTCTTGGCAGCTCACAGCCCCTTACACTGTAGCCGCCAGCGTTCTTTTCACAGGAGGTTTAACATGCACCATATGCTGGAATACTATTCAGCCATGAAAAGGACTGAAGTGGTAACTCCTGCACTACATACAAACAGTCCAGACTTGCACAGCTTCCTTGGTATGAAATGTCCAGAGAGGATAATCTGTTGACACAGAGAGCGGATGGTAGTTACCAAGGCTTGGGAGGGGGATGCTAAGGGAAAGACCGCTTGGTGGGTGTGAGCTTCCTTTGAGGGCATTGAGGAGAAAGTTCTAGAATAGAAGTGACCACTGTAAACATTGTAAATCAACTCAATGCTGATGAATTCAGACTCTTAGATGGTAATGTTTGTGACATGTTTTATTACAATAAAAAGAAAAACAGAAATCTTCCATCCATCCATAACTGGTCTTCAAAAACAAGGACCAATTTTTCTAAGCAGTACCTCTTCCAGGCTCCATGGTACCAAGCAGCATAAGCAGACTGAAGAGACTGGAAAAGGGAAATTGTCACATAGGGTGGTAGTGGGCTGTCACAGGAGGCAACAGAACAGCACAGGCTGAGGTCACACCAATGAGACCCTTGGCTAATTCCATTACTTGTCAGTGATATAAATTAATGTTGGGGGCACAACCAACTTTGAAGCTGCTAGCAAGGGAGAGCTTCCCTCTGAATGTCCCCCTCCATAAGCTGTCAGAACCCGGTCAAGGAGGCACATCAGCTCTGATGCCCTTCCTAGGGTGTTGCTGCCTCCTGTCAGCAAGTTAGAGGCTCTAGGTGGTTTGTTCATTTCTTAGACTCTTGTTTTCTTAGTTTGACTTTTTTCCCCAAATGCTGTATTTGCATGTATGTGAAATCGGCTGTCAGGCCTTCGTATGTTAGAAGCACCCCACCGAGCATTCAATCACTTTTCAGTCTTGCCAAGAACAGTGGCCAGATGAGGTCAAGGTGAGGGTGGTCCTGCTTGCTCAACTTTTTCTTTCTGTGGTCACTCTCAAAAGTTCTTAGTTTTTCCATGACATGTCAGTTTTGGAGATTGAGGTTAAATGGGATGGACAGGCCGACGGCTGTGTTCTCCTGTGGTGATACACAGTTGACATGGGGGAGGGGAGGGTGGGCAGTGTGCTCCTGTGGTGATACACAGTTGACATGGGGGAGGGGAGGGTGGGCAGTGTGCTCCTGTGGTGATACACAGTTGACATGGGGGAGGGGAGGGTGGGCAGTGTGCTCCTGTGGTGATACACAATTGACATGGGGGAGGGGAGGGTGGGCAAGGAGACCAAGGTAAAAGAAGGGTGATTCAGAAGTGAGAGTAAGTGAGCACTTGCCTGGCATGCAGGGAGGGAGGTTGAGGAGGTCGGAAGTGAGGCAGGGACTGAGAAGCAGAGAGGCTTCCGGGAGTCCCCCCATGTTCCCGCATGGAATCTGCTTTTCTGTGTAAACCCTTTCTCTTGTCTTCCAACTGAGGGGCCACTAGTGATTTGTTTCTAGACGATTGGTGGCATCAGCCTTATGTGTGCGAAGGAATGGAAAGGGGCTGGATCTGCAGCAGAAAGCTGAGGAAATCTGTTCCTCAAAATAATGGTGTGGAAGTGTTGGTGGGGATGGGGGCGGGGAGAATTGCTTGTGCATGGTGGGAACGCGTGTTGTGACACATGCTAAGTAGAAGTAGGGAGGCTCCTCAGACAAATGCCAGCAGCCCCACCACTGCCCTGTTGAAGAGACAGAGGCACCATTAGCGGGATACAGACAGGGAAGCAACCTAAGTTTCTATCCGGGGAGACATGATTTCAGCCACAGTGGAATACTCTCCAGCCTTGAAAATGAAAGCAATTTTGTCATTTATGAAGCTGGAGGTTGTTATCGGTCTTAGGTTAGACAAAGTTAAATATGGCTTGAAGTCACTTAGCAAGGCAATCTGAAAAAGATAAACTCACAGACATGGAAAGTTAAATGGCAGTTCCTGGAGGCCGACTGCCTAGGATGGGGAGATGGTCATGTTTAGCAAAAGTTCCAGACAGATAAAAGGATAATTTTTAAGATTTTTTTTTCTGATAGCAAAGTAACCATAGGTTAAAGTGTGTTTCACGGTGCTAGAAGGATAGCTGTTTGTAAGCACATGGTATCTTATTGTTAATGATAGTCACTTCATTGCACAACAGAACACCAGAATTTCTTCCTCCTATCTCTGTGACTTTGTAGTCCTTTCCACACATCTCCCTGGCCCTTTGCATCCTAGGGCTTTCTCATTCTTAATATCAAGTCTCCCCAGGAATGGTATCATATACCCTTAATCCTTAGGAGACAGAGGCAGGAGAATTCCTTTGAGTTCTAGGCCAGCCTGATCTACATATCAAGTTCCAGGACAGCTAGAACTATAGAGAGAGACTCTGTCTCAAAACAACAACAACAGCAGCAAAGATGCTTGCTAGCTTAACTGGTAGGGCACTTGCCTCGTATACAGAAAGACCTGGGTTCAATTTTCAATACTACATAAATCCCAACTATGGTGATGAATGCCTATCACCCCAGCACTTGGGAAGAAGAAAGAGGGAATTAGATTAGATTAAATTAGATCAGACAATTAGGGTTATCCTTGGCTACATGTTGAATTTGAGAACAGTCCTGGTATATAAGAGATTCTGTCTTCACTGTAGATAGTTCTCCTCTTCCCTCATCTTTCCCTCCTTCCTCCTCTTCCTTCTTTACTTCCACAGGATTTCATTGTTTAGCGGAGGCTGGTTTGGAATTTCCCTGCCTTGGCCTCCTATCTGCTGGGATTGTGGGCACGAACCACCTCACGCAGTCCTAATACTAAACTTAGCCTGATGCTTTTCATCAAAGACCCCAAGTCAAGCTGCTCTGGTGGAAGCAGGGGTAGAAGGAAGGCTTATTCTTCAGGAGGGGAGGGCTGGCCAGGAGGAAGGAGCTGCGGAAATGGGACAGCAGGAGCAGACTGTGAGGATCCTGGGAGCAGCCTTTGCCAGGGTGACACATCTCTGTTCCCAGCTGGGATCTGTACTTCCCCTTCCCCTCTGCCACTGTGACATCCGTCACCACCATGCCTGCCACCCCGGATCTGATGGCAGAATTTATAGCAACGTTCTGGAAAAGTGGAAAGGGCACGGGGTGGGTGGGAGGCTCAGGGTGCCCAGAACCAGTTGTGAAGTGATAAATCAAGGTCTGGGATTATTCTGACATCTTTCACTTTTGGATTCTTCACAGAAGAGGTTTTGAGGGGCGTGAATATATATGGGGGAGGGGCAGAATGTTCTGGTTGTTTCAGATTCATGGTTCCACATGAGTGTTTGGTATGTAACGTCAGAAGGAATAGTTATAACCCTTATCACCTGCTTTCTCTTCCCCTAGGTAAACTTAGTCCGTCCACCATCCCAGGACTCAGACTTGAGATGTTGGGGGCACTCAGAGTAACAGTGCTGTTGGGTTCCTAAGCCTGTGGACTGGAGGATTGCCTCTCTATCCTCCCTCCCTATCTTCCTTCCAATATGCCTCCCCACCCCACCCCCATCCCACACACACCCTGCTCTGGACTTGGGGTTAAATACCAGCGGGCCTTTCACAGACAACTGAAGCGCACCCCAGCCCCTCGATCATCTCTTGTCCAGAGCACAGGCTTTCTGGGTTTTATGGTCCATAACATCCGTAGGCATCTGCATTTCTTGCTCACAAATCCCCTTCTTCTCTCCCCGGCCCTCAGCTGTCCTGCCACTCAGAGCACCTTTTATCTGTCCATCCATCTGTAGATCAGGCTGTCATTTCCTGGCACTCGGCAAGTGTAAACTGAATTCGTCTTCTGCAACGTGTCGCCCAGCTACCATAAACACATCACACGTGCTCGTAAACAGAGCAAAAGCCAGCCTGCTGCAGTGTTTGGGTTGGGCACCAACTTTCTTCCTGTGGTATTTCTTTCCCTGAGCCTTTCTTCCCTTTCCCTCCAGGGCCCCTTTTGCACCCTCTGTCATCCTCATGTGGGTTGGCTTGCTGTACCTCCCTGAGTCGGTCCTCAGAGTCATCTTTCTCTTTGGGTCTTACAGTCTTAGATACAGTCACCCACCTGATCACCTGAAACACAGGTGTTATTTTGACGAGATTGGCTGGCAACTTCCCATAGCTCCATCCTGCCTCTAGAACACCGCCCCCCCACCCCCACCCCCAGCCCTAGGCTCTGGATCTGAGGCTCCAACCAAACCAGTTAGTTCTGCTTGTCCAAACCTCACTTGCTTCTTTCTGGTCTTCAGCATTTGCATACAACCCCTAGACTGTCCTTGGACTCCATTGAAGGATTCGTGTAGATAATCTTCCTACTGTTGTCTTTCTGAAATAGGCTTCCACTCTGTAGCCCAGGCTGACCTAGCTCCTCTGTAGCCCAGGCTGGCCTTCCTGCCAAGTGCTGGGATTATATTGGAGCACCTAACACACCTGTTTATGAAAGACATGGAAATGTTTAAGGATCTATGGGACTGGAACCACAGGGGTAGCTATGCAAAGGAGAAGCATCCAGCCTCGAAGCCTGCCTCCTGCCACAGGGCTATTCGTGGGTATCAGTGTGGACCCAGCATTCCAGGCTCTTCTGGTGTTTTAGACAGAGACAGAAACCTTCAGCTCTTCATTTTTAGGTTTTCACCTCACACCAACAAAGTCAGCCCTTCCTTTACCATTTCAGTTTGAAGGTCACTCATGAGTGTCATGGATATGAAGCAGTCAGTATCCAAAGGCCAAATGGAGGACACATCTACAATCAGGATGAGTTTGGGATATGTAACAACTTTCTGAAAACCTAGGGATGGAACACGCATCCTGTGACCCGGAGTTAGGAGAGTCAGGAGATGTGTACGAGCCTCACTTCCTTTTAACCGGTGAACTTGGTAATATCCCCTCGTTAATTAATGTAGCCAGATATCTTTAATATACTATCTTCCTTTTACAAAAAAAGTTCAGCAAGACAAAATTAAACAGAATTTTGCCAGACTGACATTAAAGAGCAAGTGTGTTTTGTATGGCTATTAAACTGTGAGAGGGGCTGTTGCTGGGGAACATCACAGGCCTTGTGAAGAACGAGGGAAGGTCACAGGCAGGAATGAAGCGGCTGCCCCTTTGAAGGGCTGAGAACAGGAGGAACTGGCCGGGCAGGTGTGCAGCGCACTCCCACACAGGTGCAGATTCCAAATGGGCGATTATTTATTACATCTGGGTTTCTGTGGCAGTCATCTGTCATCCACTCATAGCATTTCTGCTGGCTCCCTTCAGTGACGCTCTGCCGCAGGGGAGGATGCCAGGGTGCTTCAGCCAAAGGCTCCCACCTCAGGTTCCACAGGGACACGTGATAGAATAAAGTACTTAGAATAGAGTTTCTTGGTTCCTTGGGGTCCGGTAGGGAATGCTACCTGTGGCAACAGAGCCGGCAGCTTTGGGAGGGTTTACAGCATGTCTCTGGGTCCTAGCATCACCTCTGTGGGACAGTTTGATTCCAGTCTTGTTTCATATGTAACATCAGAAAAGCCGAGGGGTGATCCAGGATGAATGGTCTGCTTTGTGTGTTTTCTTGTTTGGCTTTGGAGGCTTATTGATTAGTACGCTGATAGTGAATGAGCCAGAAAGAGTGTTTAGTTTTTGTTTTTGTTTTTTATTTATTTATTTATTTATTTTTTTTAGGCATCATGGTCTCGTGTAGCCAAGGCTAGTCTAGAATTCACTAGGTGGCCAAGCTAGCCTTGAACTCCAGATCCTCCTGCGTCTATCTCACAAGTGCTGTCACAGACACGCACCACAACATCTGGCAGAAAGAAGAGTTTCAAACACTGTGTGTTGCTCTAGCTTTGCAGTGGTGCCAAGGTTGAATGCACTTGGTGTCAGGTGAGGACTGGCGAGATGGCTGCAGCCTCTGGAGACTGTGCGTGTGCTCTTGTGCAGGATTTTCTGGTTTTGGTACTTGTCTGGTATGCTCGTATCTAGGATCTACATACAGAGAGGCTGATTCAGGGAGCCCTGGGCTGTGGAGCTTGAGTCTAATAAATACCCACTGATGGTCCCTAGGTGGGTGGATGGTCTTTGAGAGTTCTTCCTGTATCAAATGGAGGCTTTTAAAAACCACATTTATTTATTTGTGTGTGTGTGTGTGTGTGTGTGCGCGCGCGCGTGCGTGCATGCGTGCGTGTGTGTTCATGGATACACATGTGTTATGTGGTAGACTTCCTGAGGAGATACAGTATATATACCTGCTTACCCCAGAAAGAGAGGTCACAGCAAACCAAATAACTGGTACACCAAAATCCACCTTGATGAACTGATGAGAGTTAGTGGGGTTACTGTTACAGGAGCAGGAATGACTCAAGGCAGCTACATCAGTAGTGCCCACCACAGACAGCATGAGGGATAGCTCACCAGAGCTGGAAACCTAGAGCATACTGCACAGCCTGCAGCCAGCTCAGAGCTTAAAGAGTGCCCTTTCCAGAGGGTTCTCAGTTGGGTTGAACCTCTTCCGGCAGCTTGACCTGCTCTGTTTCCTCCAGGCTGCTCAGCTTCTCTGAGAATGACTCTCAGAGATCTTTATTGTTTATTCTTGAGAGAAGGCCTTTGGTCACTTTCAGGGTTTTTCTGAAGCCACTGAGTTGTTAACTTCCTGCCTTAAGGATGGTTCCCTGCAGGATGGAATACCTCACTCTCCCCCTAGAAAAGGAGTTTTTAACCTGTGGGTTTCAGCAACCCCTTTTCTGGGGGTAGGGTGGGGTCATCAAATGACTCTTTCACAATGGTTGCATATCAGATAGCCTACATATCCGATATTTTCATTACAATTTCTAACAGTAGCAAAATTAGAGATATGAAGCAGCAATGAAATAATTTTATGGTTGGGGGTCACCACAGCACTAGGAACTGTATTACAGGGCCCCAGCATTAGGAAGGTTAAGAACTACTGCCCTAGTTGTTTCACCTCCTTGTAAACACCCTGCTGTTTGACTTTCCCTTTATGTCCTATGACTTCAGAAGTTTCCCTCCAGGATGGAAGGCTTTAACCTCAGAGCAATCTGCAGCAGAACAACATGCCACATATGGACATATGGACAGTCTGTTCTCTCCTCCCACTGTGGGTCCTGGGGAGAGACAGAACTCAGGTGGTCATGGCAAGCACCTTTACTCACTGAGCCATCTTGGTTAGCCCTTTGGGAACTCCTCTGTGAAGAGCTGTGGTTAGTAGAGGAAGGAGAAGATAATAGACAAAACATGAGTGCAGGACAGAGGGATGCTAGGACCCTTCCAAGTGGTCCACACAATGTGATGCAGGAGCTGGAAGTCAAGAGAGTTCATCTCCAGCCACTGTTGCCTGGAGGCTTACAAGTTAGTCAAGAGCAGGTGAGAGTCTGAACAATTATGGCATTTCAGGGTAAGGGAGCAAAGCCCAGAGGCAGGGAGGGAGATAACAGAGTTACTCCCAAGCTTGGAACCCTTCAGTCGATACAGGTTACCCCAAGGCCTTGAGAATAAAATTCAAGCTCCTAGGACGAGCAAGATGGCTCAGCAAGTAAAGGCTGTTGCTGGACAAGCCTAAGGAGCTGTGTTCCATTCTTCTAGTGATGGAGGAAGCAATCCAATATCCCAAAGATGTCTTCACACACACACAAACACACACACAGAGAGAGAGAGAGAGAGAGAGAGAGAGAGAGAGCACAAAGCAAAGAAACACCTCCTCCCCTTCTTAGCAGTTTCCACTAATAAGCAGGATCTCATCCTACATCAGGTCTCAGCTTTCCTCCTTCCCTCCCCTCTCCTACCACACTGCACCCTTAGCCCCCAGGACTCTTCCCCTGAGGACTAGGATGGGCCTGTGAAGGTAGTCTCAAGCCCAACCCATGTCTCCCTACCCCTATACAGAAATCCATTTTCTAGTCTTCATTTCCCTTTGCTTTAGCCTCTGACCAGCCCAGACACAGCCTCTGAGCGTCTTGTATGAGTGCAGACTCTGGTCCAGTAAGTGTAGGAAAGGCTCATGGACACATGGAGTGAGTGGATCCTGCTGGTTCATGAAAAGGCCATGCAGCATCAGTTTCCTCCTTGGGCCACATACCTGAATGACCCAGAGAGCCAAACAAATGACAAACCTGGATTTCCTCATGCCATAAAGATTGATTGAGTTGCTTTGGGGTATAGAGACCTGGGGTTCTCATTCAAGTTGAATCACTAGTACACTAGATATTCTTCCTTGATTCCCCACTTCTGCACCATGATAGTCAGTTACAGGATCTATCCTATCATGTACTGACTTACAGGTGCCTATTCTCTGTGTCCTTCACTGAGACACTTCAGCATGTCTGTGTGGTTCTTTCATTTTATATTCATTCATTCATTCATTCATTCATTCATTCAAGAAAATTTTAACAACCCTTTGTTATGTGCTGTATCCTGTCAAAGATGCTGAAGACATGAATCAGTCCTGAAGGCAGATAGCACTACACACTACACACTAGTATTTGAGAGACAGAGTCCAGAGGATCAGGAGTTCAAGACCAACTTTGGCTCAATACAAGCAAATCAGATATAAACCCCAGGTAGAAGACCCATCAGCTGGCACAGTGCCTGGTGTGGTAGGTCCTTATCCCAGAGCCAAGGGAACTGAAAGAAAGATGGTAGGAGTGGACCAAGGTTGTTACCAAAACACTTTGAATACTGGATATAAATCTGACTTGAAGCTCTGAGGTAGGTGTCAGTTAATTCAAAGTCATTAGATCAGACAATGGAGCGTTTGAAAGGAGGGCCAGCCACTAGAGGAGAGAAAGCTGCTTAGCATCCATGCCTACAAGCTAGCAGAGTGCCTGGACTAAAAACACAGGGAAGCAGCCTTTGGAATCATCCCCTGAGCAGGTCTGACAGGTGGAACTGACGGTGACATCTCTTGCTATCTCCAATGCTTATCTCCAAAGTATCCAATGTCCTCTATAGGACTTATGCAGACTTCTGTCCCCTTTTTTATTTGTATTTATGTACTTAAGCCTATCGCTTCCCCATAACATTTAGTTTGCTAACTGAATTCTCTCAACAGTGAGGACTTTGGAAGACTTTAACTCTGATATTCAGAGAGAAATTGCCATACTTGAATACAGTCTTTGAAAAATGAAGAGCAAGAAGCTAAAGTTATGGGTCGGGGGATATGGCTCAGCTGGCAAAATGGTTCCCTAACCTCTTCAAGGCCCTGAGTTTAGAAGGCAGAGGACTAAGGAGCAAGAGAGAGGCTCAGTGGAAGTCAAGGCAGCATGCAGAAAGGAGGGAGAGCTGAGGTGGAAAGAGAGAGGCTGTGCTCCCAGGATTGTTAGGGTGGAGCCTTGTTGGCCATTCTACTGACTGGACGCACAAATTCGAGTAAATCAGTACCTTTCTCTGCAATATGAATGAGGCCTTTTTCTTTCATAACTTAAACAGAGTTTGTATGTAAGAAAACAGCCCCAGTCCCTCCCCCAGTCTTTTTTTTTTTAAAGATTACTTTTGTTTTATATGTATGAGTGTTTTATCTGTATATATGTCAATACACTGTGTGTGTGCCTGGTTCCCACAGAGTTACATATGAATCACCATATGTGGTGCTGGGAATCAAACCTGGGTCCTCTGGAAGATGAGCCAGCGCTCTTAGCTGCTGAGCCATTTCTCCAGTCCCTTCCTTGGGGTTTAGTTGCATTTTTTTTTTTAAGTTCATTTTCATGAGGGGGGAGGTGTCTGTGTCCTTAGATGCCAGAACAAGGTTTTCAATCTCCTGGAGCTAGAGTTGCAGTTGCCTGTGAGCCACCAAGGGTGGATGCTGGCACCGTAGCTCAGGTTGCTGGAAACACAGCACGCTCTGGACATCTCTCCAGCCTTCCAGCCCTTTAGTTTAATGTTTATACTCGAGGCTTTCTTTTTTTAAATGGCTATGTTCCTATGGAATTTTAAGGTGGTTTTTCTTGTGGCATGTTTGTAGAAACAGCATGCACCAGAAATCTGCTTTCAGCCCTCCTGGGCATTGCCTACAGTTTTCCTGATGGTAAAATTCTCTGTCCTCTGATGCTACTTGGGCCACTTGGGTCACTTTCTGTTTCAGTTGCACTTTCAAAGGGACATTTTGGGTTGAACTTGGCATTTATTTAAATACACTGAAATTCATTTCTTCTCCACCCCTTTCTGGCTGTAACTTTGTAAGACAGAGCTAAAACCAACAAATGATACTGAAGATGACAACTGTTGGTGAGAGACACTGGAAATGTTGCTCTCACTGGAAAGCCTCTCTCCCCAGCCTGTTTACTACCCCTGTAAGGACCTAATTAAAGATCAAAAGCACTTTATATTCCTCATTTCTGGCATGGTGGTTTTGACTTTGCACCTATGGATGGACAGCATTATCTTTCCAAGGCTGGATCTCTCACATTCCTGGTGGCTTCTGCTTCCTAGCCGAAAAGGCTTTCACCCTGGTAAGAATTCAGCGGTGCTTTTCTTTTTTCTTTCTTTCCTTTATTTTCTTTTGCCTAGCTGTGATTGTTTATTAACTGACCAGATTACAAAAATACCATGGGTGACACCTTAACTTCATCCTTCTAATAAGCCTGCTTATCTGGTCTTCTCTGTTGCCAGCATATGCAGCAGTGCTTTTCTGCAAGGTACTCGTGCCTCGTACAGAACAAGTTCATAAGTCACTTTAGAAGGGTTTTGAAATGCTAATTCACAGCTGTCGACAGGTATGAATACCCTTCAGCCTGGAATGTCACACCTATTCAAAGTAACTGAGCATCCCCGAGTATAATCTCTTTTAAAACTAGAAGTGTAAAACCTGGTTGCTTAGAGCTGAGAAAAAATTCCTTAAGTGTCTCATAGAAACGTTGTTTCAGAAATAGTCACAGCCCTAGCCCCGGTGAATGTTCCCGTCTATCCAGGAGTGTGCTTTTGGCACGTGCACCTATGTATGCATGCCTCATCTACATATGTATGTGAGACACACCCCGAGAGCCTCTTGTATTAATGAGGTTATCGTGTGTGTGTGTGTGTGTGTGTGTGTGTGTGTGTGTGTGTAAAATTTTTGAGATATCCTACTTGTTTACCAGTGTATTTTACTTTTACAGAAAGCTTATTGAAATTTTTTCCAATTGTGAAGAATATTATTATAGCCAGGTGTGGTGGCACACACCCTTAGTTCCAGAACTGTGGAAGCAGAGGCAGAAAGAAGGCTTTTGTGAGTTGGAGGTTAGCCTGGTATACATAGCAAATTCCAGTGAGATTCTGTCTCAATAAAAAGGCTGAAGGGAATGGCTCAGCAGTTAAGAGCACTGACTGCTCTTACAGAGGACCTGGGTTCCGTTCCCAGCATTGACATGTCAACCCACAGCCATCCATAACTGCAGTTCCAGGGGATACTGTGCCCTCCTCTGACCTCTGTGAGCACCAGGCACAAACATGGTTCACAGACATATGGAACAAAATCCTAATATTCATAAAATAAAAATAAGTAAATCTTTTTTTAAAACTGTAGAAAATGGTAAATAAAATGTAAACAAACTGAAAACCTACTGTCTACAAACAGTAGCTGCTAAGAACTTGTCTGTCTAGTTGCTTTGCTATGCAGACATACATGACATCCCTACAAACTATCTCTCTCTTTTGAACATCTTGAGATGCCATCTCACATACTACTGGACTAAGTTTTTCTACCAGAGCCTGAGATTTTTCTTTATCTTTATTTTCCAACAAAGTGAGTGTCTAACTTTAAACTTTGGGAAATGTGTATCTAGTTACAGGACCTCCAACTTGAAGCAAGAGTAATCTTTTCCAGCATTTATTACAAGGCACATTTTAACTTGCTGTTGGGAACTGAGAAACAGTTGGCCTTAAATCCATTATAGAGGGGACGGTCATCACCAGGTTGGGAATTGGAGCTGGTCCTCCGGCCCTCTGGATCATGTCCCAGGTCCGTAGGTTTAACCAACCACAGAAGAGAACTACTTGAGAAGCAAACTGCATTTACATTGAACATGTGCAGACTATTTCCCCCTTGGCATTGCTCCCTAAACAATGCAATATAACATTCATTCTACTGCAGTATAACATTCATTCTACTGCATTTCCATATTAGGTATCATAAGTCACTCAGAGGTGATTGGGTCCTGTGTTAGACCCCCTTGCACCACACAGAGAGATGGAGTCTATGAGAGGATTAGCCTGGTGATACACAGACAGCGACATCCCTGGAGCCACTCATTCCCTGTTGATCGAGGGACTGCCTCAACGCGTCTCAATTTCACTTGGGTGTAGCAGCTAAAGATTTTTGTGACAGGATGCAACTTTCCAGAGATAGCCAGAAAACATCATCAGCTCCATTGGGAAATATATCTTGGATTCTCCATGCTGCACCGAGAGAGAGGGAAGGTTAGCAGTGGTCAGTGCCCCTCACAGAACGTGTTACAGTGGAGGGAGGGAGCGCAGCGAACAGACACAGAAAAATGTAATCTTTGACACTTGAGACACAGTCTGGATAGTCTGGAGGCCTCCTGATCGCCACGCTCTCCAAATGATTCAGCTCTGCGTTGCTGATTTGTCCACATTAATTAAGATCAGAGTGTCACTAGGGAGTGGTTTGGATAATGTGAAAACATTTAAGTAATCACAAGAGGGAAATGACCTGGTCCACCATTAGCTCGGTTTGAATGCATTATCAGGCCAACTCAGGAAGTTCCTCGGTGTGTAGGCCCCACTCTCTAAGGAAAGCCACAGTTTCCCCTGCCTCCTCCTTACTTGTGGGTGATGTTGGCTAAGTTAACCAAGGGCAGAACATTGATTCAGTGATTTGTCAGCTCTGTCTTCCTCACTTGGTGAGGAATGCAGCTAAATTAACCATAGGCATATCATTAATTTGACAATTTGTCCCCGTCCTCACGCCTCACTCCTCACTGGTGTCCAGGTGGGGGAGGGGGGTGAAAGTGATGTGTTTGCTCTCAGTTTCTTAGCCCTTCTCCCTGACTCCAGCGCAACCTCAGTCCTCCTTGCCCAGTTCCCATTATAGAACAGAAAAGACTGCTTAAGGCCCGGTTTATTTACCTAATAAACTGGCTCTTGTATTGCCTGGGAAATGCTAAAATTTTTCTGTCAAGAAATCCTAGTAACAAGCAAACAGAGGTCCAGCAGTCAGGTCTGAAGAAACAACAAGACGAAGGTCAGCTAATATCGTCATTCTTCTCCTTCCTGGTGGCCATGACAGCGCCAGGGTTTATTTGAAGATCCCAGACTTGGAATCATGGCCTGCATTGTTAGCTGCCCAAGCATTGTCGGCTGTGCCAACAGTTTGAGATATTAATGTATTCTGGAGATCAGTGAATGAAGAATTCCTCTGCACTTTTTCCCTTTTAATTTTTTTCCCCTTTCCATCCACTTTGTTTGCAGTGTCTTTGTCTGCCGGGCGTTGCTGGGCATTTCTAATGAGAGAGCAAAGAATTGTAGAAGGAAAAAGGCAAAGGGGGAGGGAGAGAGAAAACAGGCAAGAGAAACAGGGCATGTTTAGCACTTTAACAGTAAGGTGACATTTTTACAAGCCAGTCAGGTGCACGGGACTCTTGGAAAGCTCGAAGCCACGCCGGCAATGCAAATTCCAAGCGGAAAGCACATTCGGGGCCACGTCTAACTCATTGATTAGCAGCTCGCAAGGAAAATGCACTTTTATTTCCTAACATCATTTTCCCCACAGGACGCCCAGCCTGGGTGCTGCTTTGGTATTCAATCCTGCTTCATTATTGCAGCCACCTCGCAACCCACCCTGGGCAGCTGCTAAAAGGGGGAAAAATTAAAGCAATTCATACTCGCAGTGACTTACTGCTGCAGAATAATTGGTTTCTGTTTGCAAAGAACATTATCACAGCAAAGCCCAGAAAACAGAAAGGCCTGTCTGTGAGAGGGTTTCTGAGGCTAGGTTGGAAGGCGGCTGCAGGGGGAAGGAGGGAGGGATGTGAAAAATCACATTTCCTAGAAGGCAATTAGCTAATAATTAATTTTTTAGCATGCTCCCATCGCGGACTTGTCCTTGTGTGATATATAGACAGGGATGCCGGCTTCCTGCTGCATCCTTTGATTCCTCGTGGAAATGTTAATGAGACTAAAGCAGTTAAGGAGCTCTTTAGACAACACGGTGCTGTGGGGAAGGCCGGAATGAAATTCAGACCCTCTGAGGACTTCTCTGACACACAAGAAGTCCCTTTGTTTCCTGTTTTATAAACCAGAGGCATGTCTAAAATTGCGGGGAAAGTGAGAGGGGGCTGAGGCCTGGCGCCGGGGCCTGGCTTTCTATATTTAAAAAGAGGAAAAATTGTTCGCTAGTTATCCGTGCCTGGGTTTGATAGGCAGTCTAGGGTGTTTTTGAAGTTCTGAGGGAAGGGTCTCTGAAGATGTAAGCGGGATCTGTCTTTCACTTAGACTTAATTAAGAAACTTGCTGGCTTTGTCTGTAGGGGGCCCATTACGCACAAGCTGCAGCCCCCTCTGAATAGGGGCTCAGCCTGGAAAGTGTATACAAGCCAGGCCGCCTTTGTGTTGTGTTGCCAAACTGGAGGCAGGAGCAAGTGGGAGCCTGGCTCTGCCAGAGGCCAGCCTGTTGTTCATACATGTGAACCAGGTCCCAACCAACGCTGCAGCAAGTGTCTGCCCATTCCCTGGGGGACCTAGAACTAACGAACCTTTTAGGAAAGAAACATCAAGAGGCTGAGGGGAGAGAGGGTTGGCCTTATTCTCCGGTGTCCCTTTTTAGTCCTGGTGATGGGCCACAGAGCTAAACAGTATCAGCAGCCAGAGCTAGGAGTGTAAGCCAGAGGTGGCCAGGGCCTGGTAGTGGTGCGGCAGTCTCAGCCACCCACCCCCATCACTTGATCCTCCAGCCCAGGGCACAATTTTGCCTGGTCACTGTTCTTGTAACCCTGAGAATAATTTCCCCCTGGTGGGCTACTGTGGCCTGCCCTATTTAGAACAAAGTTGCTGAATGCCAGAGAATAAAGAACAGCTGGGAGGCTGTGCGCAGTGGTTAATCAGCTAATTCGCATTTCAAAAGGCTCTAATAAGAGGTGATAAATTCACATAAAGCCCTGGGTATGAGTACTTTATTCTGGAAAGCTTTCTCCCTTCTGTTTCTTTCCCTACCCATCTCTGCCTTGTGCTTTGAAGCTCTCCGGGACCTCCCAGGGTATCCCCACCTCTGCCCTCTGCCACCTCCGGAGCTGGGAGCTGCAAACCTTCACCTTCTTGGCGGTGACCAGCTGCAGGCACCCCCGCGGGCACCTCCACACTCCTTCAGCCCAGCCCTGGCCCTGTCCACCTGGGAGCCCCTGGCCTCCCCCTCCTACCTTGCTGAGTTTGCTGGATTCAACCTATCTCCTGTCTGTCCACTCACCTCCTGACTGCTGCAGTTGCCATTTGCTTTGCCAGCCGTGGGACCCCAGCTTAACACTGAGTTCTGCCCTATGGCGTGCAGTGAGAACCCCAGTTCCGTGTCTGTCTTGGCCTTCTCCCCATCCCTTATGCCAGCTATCCAAAACCCTATGGGCTGCGTCTTGGGCTTTCCATGATTGAGTCTTTCTATGCTTCAGGCTAATGATACTACTCTGTCCCTAGGGTCCCTCACCCAGTTACTAGAAACCAGCCAGCCAGCCATTGTAGAAATAAAAATAGGATGCCAAAACCCAATGATTTGTTTGTCTGTTTGTTTGTCTCAGCCAGTAGTCCAGTTCAACTGGAAAGTGAGCTTGTCTGGACTTACACACACACACACACACACACACACACACACACACCAATCACACAGTCCCTGACCATATGTAGACCGCGGTTGCTGTAGTTAGTTCACACCTGTAAATGACAAGGCAATAATTGCCCAGAGCATCCTTGATCCAGCTGGACCGGGGCAGCCCCACACATTCAGCACTTTGGGTGCTCGTCTTTTCCTGTGGTTGTCATATGTGTGCAGGAGTCTTTCCTAAGTGGTCCCTGGGTTTCAAAATCCCAGAACACCTCAGTCCTGTCATGCTGTAGGATCCATGAGGGACTCAGACACCATCTTAATTACATACCGTGGAGGAATGACATCTCATATTCTGCTCATGAGTGATGTGGAATTTCCGGAACTTCACAATTTGACAATTTGATGACAGTTAGGGATATCCGTACAAGCCCCAAGATGGCCATTGACCCCAAAGTGTATCCCCGAGAGCTGGCCAGTCTCAAGGTTTGTTACCCATGATTGAGAGTCTGCCTAGCACATTCTCCAGTTATTAGTGTCTCTGTTTCAGTATTATTCAGGTCTCTGATTATTCTTGAAAGATCTACAATGCTCTTCAGAGAGCGTGTGGACCAGCTGTCTCCCAGCGGCCCTTGTGTAACAGAGATGTACATGAAGTCACATCCCAACACCAGGGACACAGCCTCCAGTCCTACCTCAGTTCCAGAGACCCATTTGCTGTTAGTTGGCTAAAGAATTACTGAGTTAGTAACTGTAATGGAGCCCAGCACTAAGTCAGAAAAGGGTCTTAGCTACCAGCTATACAAACTACTGAGCAGCTGGACATAAAAGGGGGTGTATTGAAAGGGAATTGAAGCTGGGTGTGGTGACTCACAGGTATATCCTAGCTGGGAGGTTGAGACAGGAGGATTGCCCCAAGTTTGCACTCTGTGATACTTTGTCTCAGTGTGTGTGGAGGGAGGAGGTGTTGTGCTTTTAAAGGAGGAGAAAGGATATTGAGTAGCTTGAAAAATAAATCATGGAGTGGCTTGGTGTTCAGGCAAGAGAAATGGAGAGAGCTCCAAGGTGGCCAGAGTCCTAACCACAGCCCTGCCATAGAGCGCTCTTACTGACGTTTGAATGTGAGTCTTCTCCCACAGGCTCATGCTTAAACAGGCTCAGTCCCAGTTTATGGCACTGTTCGCAAAGCTGTGACCCTTTAGGATATAGAGCCTTGCTAGTGGAGGGAATCACTGCGTCAAGCCCTGAGGTTTTCGAGCCTGGCTCACTCCCTGCGCTCTCGACTTCCTGTTCCTCTGAGGTGGAGAGTCCCAGGTGTACTTCTGTCACTATGGAGCCATCTGACCCCACACCTCTCCCTCGTGTGGCAGGCTGGAGCCTCTCAAACTGTAAGCCTCCTTTAAGTTGTGGTTTGTCAGTGATTTCATCATGACCCCACGAAAAATAACAAATTCGTACCTCACGGTCACATGACTAACTAGCACAACTACTGCTGGATGGACATCAGGGTCCATGGGTAGAGGGATTGGATTGCCACTGCAGAGTTGACTTAGTTGCACACTCTACATCATGGGTCTTGGCTGTCTGCCCCAGCTGGTGGGGAAGCAGGGCTGGGTGGACCTTTGGCCCCTTTCTTACCAGGATAAGAAACTGGGCTTTGACTCTGAGCAACTGGAAAAGCTACCTGTGTGTCTACTGTAGACTGGCAGCAACCTTGGGAGTCATTTGTCATGCAAGGACATCTCCTTCCCAGTCCCCTCTCATTGAACATAGTTCTGTCTATCTAGGACCCAGTGCAAAGTAAAAATGCCTGTGGTTCAGGAAACATTGGTAGTGTCAGTATAGCAGCTCCATCTTGGGATCCTCCTTATGGTGGGAACCTGTGTGCTTTCAGAGGTCAGCACCTATGAGGTTAGTCCTTGATCCAGGATTGTATGAGTCCACAGTTGGTATCCAGTGTTATATGCCCATACTAAGCAGGCTGGTGCTTCAGGATTATTTCATTATGTTTCCTACTTACGACCTTGGGTTAGTTAAAGTTATCCCAGGGCCAGCAGATAAGCAGCATAGACCAAAAAGCACTGGAGCTATGATTCCAACCTAGCGCTCTCAACTCTCAAGTCCCCCTGTCTTTGCTCATATTACACTGTACACCAAGAACATAGATTAGAGAGGTCTGTGGTGTCCCCTGCATATATACATAGCCCTCTCTGGGAATCTACCTCCAGAGATGTTAAGGATGCCGAAAGCAGATGCGACTGGAAATGGAGCTTTACCATTTCAAGAACTAGTCGAGGGCAGCGGTGGTCATGACTGGACCACTGCCATGCTCCGGTTCCCCAATTAGAAGGGAAGCACACGGTACTTACATTTTCTGCCCAGGGTCTCAGTTTTCTCTTCATTGTTTGGCTACAATATTATATCTATCGCACATGTCCCATGAATGCCCTGTGCCCCACTGAGACTTGCACACTCTCCCATTACGCCAGACCTCTTTCTGCTACCCTGACTCTCAGTATCCCATTCACATTGGATGCCCAGCCTATAGCATCCACGACCATCTACCACCGACTCCTTTTCATCAGCGGAAGGAAGGCATCATCAAGGCTTCCACTCCTGTGTTGCAGGAAGGCGAGTGCATCCTGGAGGAGCTTGCTCTCTGCAGTTTCCACTTCTCTTCCTTCTTCAGCACCCCTGAGAACCTTCCTCAGAAAGCGCTCTGTGAGCCCCCTCTCTTATTAGAGCCTCTGCAGACCTTGTCTGAACTCCCCCCCCATTTCTTCCTTCCCTCCCTTTGATGGAACTCAATGTGAAATTACAGCATATTTAGGAACATTTATCATAGTTATTAAGTACAGGGTTATTTGATGTGTTTTTAATGTAAAAATCATAGCTCTTGAAGAAAGTATAGCTCTTCTAAAAAACTGTAATGAATTTAATTGTTTTTTATTGCTCCGTAGCCTTTAATTGATTTTTCCCCCTCTAAGGTTTTTAATTTTTTTTTTCCTGTTTTAAGCCCAGGGAAGGAGGAAATTTCCAAGGGTTATTGTTCATTAGCTGTTAGCAGGAATAATTGATCTGTCAGCTCAAAGGATTTATAAGGGTTTGGTTCACAGAATTCAGGAAAGCAGTGCCACGTTTAAATTCCTCCTCCTAAGGAGACTTCAGAAGGGGCTTCCCCACAAAGTTTTTATAAGATAAAAATTAGCATGCCTCTGGGGACTAGAAGCCCCCTGGATTCTCCAGATCTTGCTAATCTTAAGGGGCTACAGTGTTTGTGCCTACACCTATCAGGGCGGATCTGTGTATTTCTGCCACCAAAAGAATGGGGGCATAACTATTACAAAGATTGCGGGTTTCCCTGATGTCCTTCCCCCACGAGAGGAACGGAGCACAACCTGTTTAACAGTTCTTCAGCCTCAAATGAGGGGTTTGCTGCTTTTTTTTTTTTTTAAGCAAATGCACCCAAATTGGGTTTGGTTCACAAAGGCAAGGCTGACTCAGAGCTAACAGACCCATCATTAGCCATCCCTGCCCTCTCAAATGGCCTGTCCAGTGCACTGCTCACAATATAAGACTAAGGCCGTAAACAAGGGATCCAAGAGAACTCTGGACAAGAGGCAGACAATGGAGTGGGATAAATTTCTTTAGCATAAATAGCAGTCTCCAAGGGTGACTGGTGTGAATGGCTCCCTGCTGTGAGGGCCTCTGTGCCCACAGAGGAGATCTGTGGCTTTAAGAGCTCTGGTCCCACCCCCTGGGCTGGGGAAGTGCTCAGTCTCCCCTGCTGGGCTTGGTCCTCAGGCCCCCTGTGGGCCTCTTCTCTCCTTTCAAGCTGTGAGTCCTAAGGAACTCAATGACAGCTCTTCTTTCATTCCGCTGTGCAAATCCTTGAGCTGTTCCTAGTGCTTTCAAAAGGAAAATAGAAGACATTTTACTTATTCTGTCCAGCAGGGCCGTGGAAGTCCGGTAAGACCCAGGGTTATTCCGGCAGTGAGCCTGGGGGAGATTTTCCCTGAGATGACCCATAGCCCATCACTTGTACTTCTCACATCCTTTACCTCGTGCCCTTTGGGGACACTATCTTAGGACTCCACTAGTGCCCGGTGCTGCTTGCTCATGTCTGCGTCACCCAAGGATAATAACTATACTGAAGAAAAAAAGACACCTCACATAGAATATATATCATAGCCACGAGCCCAGAAGTCCAGATTCCCAAACGGAATTTTAGTCTTTAAAAATCTTTGAAAATGGGCTGGTGAGATGGCTCAGTGGGTAAGAGCACCCGACTGCTCTTCCAAAGGTTCGGAGTTCAGATCCCAGCAACCACATGGTGGCTCACAACCATCCGTAACAAGATCTGACTCCCTCTTCTGGATTGTCTGAAGACAGCTACAGTGTACTTACATATAATAAATAAATGAATCTTTAAAAAAAAAAAAAAAAAAAAATCTTTGAAAATAATTAACACCTGAATGCAGCTTTGAAGGGTAGGGGAAGCCAGCCAGTCCACTTTCCCACTCCTCCTGCTTTATTTATAGAGGCAGGGTCTTACTGTGTAGCCCTTGCCTGCCTGGAATTTGCTGTGTAGATAAGGGTGGCCTCAACTCAAAGAGATTCGCCTGCCTCTGCCTCCTTAATCCTGGGATTAAAGGCACATGCCACCATACTAGGTGGGGGGAGGGGGGTACTTACAGGAGAGACATTCTATATGTAGATTTGAACACAGTATTAATCAAATGTTGCTGTTGACTTGGAATTTATGAGGTAAACACAGGGCAGTCAACAGGGCCACAATCTGACGTAGCTTCCTCCTTTTTGCTTAACCCAATCCCCAGTCACTTTAGTTTTTGACTTTCTACTACATATACACACAGAGAGACACACACAAATACACCCCACAAATGTGCATACACACACACACCATGTAATAAGTGTGGTGATCTGAGAACAACTTATGGAAATTGATTCTCTCCTTTGATCATGTGGCTCTTGAGAGTCCAGGACATCAGTCTTGGCAGCAAGCACCCTACCGCTGAGCCATCTCACTGGCCCACAGTTCTCTTTCTAGGGGGCACTTGAATATTACTACCAGATAACATACAATATTCACTCTAGGGACCCTCCTCCCCGCAAATACTCAGAGCTGCAAATCTCAAGCCCCTTTATAAGGTGGCATAGTATTTGCATAAACCCTAGTGCTTTAAATCATTTCTAAATTACTTATAATGCCAATGTAGATACTGTGTAAGCAGTTGTTACATTGTTTTGTCTAAAGAATGCTGACAAGGAAAAAAGTCCTGCAGAATATGTTTATAGTATGTCCCCAAATATTTTTAGCCTTTGAGCCCTGCATGTTGAACCCTTAGATACATACAAGAGGCTGGGCTGGGCTGGGCTTTGATTGACAGTGCTCAGCTTCTTACAGTACCTGCTGATTGGCCAGCTTAGCACACGAGTGTTTCCTCTCTTGCTTTAGCATCCTCTCCTCCTTCTGTCAGTCTTTTTATTCTGTGGCTATAGTAGTATCCAAACTCTGCTTCCAGTTGCCTTGGTTGTGGGCAGTGCCTGCCTTTCTTTCTGTCATCTCTCTGCCATTTGCTTCTGACAGCTCTTGGTGGGTTTGTGTTCCATTTTGTCCATAATCAAGATTTTTGCACTGTGTTGGTACCAGAAGTTGAAAGCTTATTGAAGCAGCTTCCATGGTGTGTCTATATGGATATCATACTCTGAAGAGCCAAGAAATGAGCCATGGTTGTATTTCTGCCTGACCCATCTTAAATCTGTTCTCTATCCATGAAATCATGTCATATAGTAACTTGTTAAAGTTACATACATACATACATACATATATATATGTATATATATATATACATATACATATATATATATATATATATATATATATATATATATATATATTGGAAGAAAAATTTTGTCCCCGCCCCTCCCCCCCAAGCCCTTTATGTTGCCCAACTTCAAACCCATTATTTGGAAGTCAGTTTATCTTAAAAACCTGCTTGTTCTCAATTGCTAACTTTTCATACCAAATAATTACATATTGTATTTCCCAGAACTTTCAGTTGCCTTTGTTTTATCTTGCAATTTTTCTGAATTGAAGAGTTTCTTTGTTTTTGTCTTTTCCTGGAGACCTGGGTCTTCACACCTTCAGTTCTGTTCTCTCTTCTGGGTGGGATTATGGCTAAATACTGTTTTCTGCAGAATCAAGCGGTGTGTTATCATTATATTTTCTGTCTTACACAGTTTTGACTTCTCAGATATAGAGAATTCATTTGTTTTGTTTTTTATTTATATTCTAATTTATTTAATTTTTGTTACTGGGATAAAGATTATGATCAAAAGTAACTTCCGGAGGAATTATGAAGGTCACAGATTTTTTTTTTTTTTTTTTTTTTTTTAAAGAAAATGCTTCACAGCCATGCCTACAGACCAATCTGGCCTGGGCAGTTCTTCACTGGGGTCCCTCTTCCCAGGTGACCCCAGGTGAGTCCATTGTCAGCTGAAGCTAATTCGACAGACTCAGTGCATTTCCTGTGGATTCCCACAGGAAAGAGATCCCCTTTGCACACCTGCTGAGTGTGTGCCTGAGTTTGTGGTCCGCTGTCTGCAGTTTTCCTACAGGTGTTCCCTTCCAAACCTCTCTTCCAATCTGAAATGCAGCCCACCCCTGCTCACCTTTCAGAGCTATGTGGTGTTTCTAGCCACTGTTATTCTCTGTCTGTGTGCTCATTCTGTTTCTCTGATCCCATATCTTTTTGCAGTTTTTCAAAACCTCATTTAATTGAAATATGTTCTCAACCTTGTTTTGATTTTTAAAGAGGGTGTGTTAGAGTGGTGAACCTTCCGAATGCTTACATACTAGAAAAAAAAACCTTCCATCCTCTTATCAGACATTCTCCTAATATTTCTTTTCTGCTTTAGTTTAATTTGGGAAGACGGAGCTAGGACTTCATATATACTAAGCACGTTGTCTACCAAGGACCTATACCCCCAGCTATAAGAGATCTTTTTTTTTAGTAAAATCATTGTTTTATAGGCATAGTATTTTTGTACATATATTTTCAAGATACTAATTGGCTGTGGGCTACAGAGATGGTTCAGCAGCTAAGAGCATTTACTGATCTTGCAAAGGACCTGGGTTGGGTTGCCAGCACCCTAAACACACATATAGTACACATACATATTAAACACTAAATAAATAAATCCCAAAGAATACTAACTAGCGATTGTTGTCTGGTTTACAAGGTTTCATCCTGTTGTTAGAATAATTTCTGTATCCCTAGAACTAGTCTTCTCTGCTCCTTTGGGTTTCATTCCATGCCATAGACTCTGCTGGAGTGCCGGGTATGTCTCTGGGCAAGTTCTGTGGAAGTAGAAAGGCTTACAGAGAAGTTCTTTAGCTGAACAGATCTGGGTGGCAGGTGGGCCTTCCATCCTTGGAGTCCTCCCCATGGAGGACTGTGCCCTGGGACAATAGCTGATGCCTGTCTCAGCAGCTCTGAGGCCCAGAGCCACTTGCTCAGTCTCTTCAGAGACTGTGCAGCACTTTGTAGAAGGGAAATATGGGATGCCTGGTGTTCAACATGTGGAGTGTAGATCTGTGGAGATCTTCAGTGACTCTTGATCTCAGCCTCGCTCCTGCTGTCCGCTGTCTTGTGCTCCACCGACTTGTGCTCCCATCAGGCTCCTCTCCTGTGCTCCAGGTCTCAGCTTCTGCCTTAGTGTTAGCATTCAGCCGTACCCTGTTCACCCTCTGGAAATGTGTGGAGTGCTTTCTCTTACTGATTCCTCTTGGGTTTTCCCCATGGTTACAGAGCTCTGGAGCTTCCATGCCCTCTTTCTGTTTATCGCCCCTTAAACGTTTCCAGACTCCATATGACCTAATGTCTGCTCTCCCTGCTCATCTTATAGGAAGAGACAAATGTGCAGAAACCCTAGACCACATCCTTTGAGTTTGAGATTAGGAAAGAAACCACTCGTTCTCTCCTGATGCAGTCTCCTTATGCTCAATAGTTCACTTCTGCCCCCAGACATATTTGGGGTTTCTCCACAAATCAGGTCTCTGTTTGAGACCAATTGTGTATCATATAATTTAATTTACTTCTGATGCCATTCACCTGGTATGAGAGTCACAGCCCCATATAAGGCTTTGGTCCACAAGATCACTTCATTTCTGACGCTGCTATGGCCCCGCATGTCTGTGCTCTTCTATGCCCTCTTTGGCCAGCCACCTCCAGCACTTCTGAGAGTCAGAACCCACAGCCCAAAGCTCCCCAAGACTTGTCCTTTGGATTTTTATGGAACCTTGATTGTGTAAGCACAATTAAAGCATTGACCATGGATGATCAACTCAATTTTCAGCTTCTATTTGTTCTTGAAGTTGTGGGTAGGCCTGAAAGTTCTGTCCTGCTAACCAAGGTGCTCAGTGACCCTGGCAAACATCCCAGGGATGTCCAAGATGTCCAGCTACCAGTCATCATAAGCATGTAAAAGACATCACTGTGGAGATTCCAGGGGGGTCAGGAACAACTGCCAACAGACTGGATGAAGTCCAAATAGTATATTTCCTGTTATTAGTCACAGAGTCAATAACACAGCACAGAGCCTGCCCACATGTCCCAAATAACATCTGGACTTCAGCAACAAGCATTTTCTGAGTATGTTCTTCAACAGGCATTACAGAGCTTATACATCTACAAAAGGTATATTCTTAGTATCATAATCTACTGGAAAGCTCATATATAAGAAGGCAGGCCTCAAAACAGTGAGTTTAGAGGTTTTGTTTGTATGTTAAAGAAACTGCAAAGAGATTGGCTAACCACTTGTCAATCCTTTTCTCACAAAAATGACAGAAATCACCAAATGGGCCAGTGGGAGAATAATTTGTTCTTCATTCTTCATCAGAGTTCAAGATGCTTTCTGGCTTCTAGGAAAGACACAGAAGTCATTCAGATACGTGTCCTGCCTCAAGCTTGGGTCAACTGAGAAATTATTCAGGTATATAAATAGTTTCTGCAAGACAGAGATCAGATCAGTGGTGCAAGGGGATGCTGAAGGCCCATCTCTATAGGGCTCTCCTGCTTCCCCATCGCACCCCATGTATGCTACTGTTTCCAGCACCTGATCTGATTGGCCCCTCACTACTCACTCCAACTCCCCCAGTTTCCTTCCTGAACTATGGAAGTTAGAACACTGAGAGAAAGGTCCATTTCTCTTGACTCTTCAGTAGAGTTCCACTGGTGACCTGGTTTCTAGCTGTGAGCAAAGTATGAGCTGTTTTTATCCCTTCCCCTATAAGATTTACATTTAGTAAGCTAGAGTGGACACTGTCATCTTTAGGTTAAAAAAAAAAAAACCCTAAGTGATGAGTGTTTTGGTTTTCTGATTCTGTCTTTCTTGCGGATTTTTAGCACTCATTCATGGTGACCATTTCTTCCTGTTTTCCTCCTGCCAATCTGGACTTGCACAATCTGAGATGGACGATCTACCCAACCCAGGAGGCTGTAGTTTCTCCATCACCACAGCTCCATCCAACCTGCATTACAACTTCTGGAATTATTCCACTTGCAGCTAAAACCTCCTCCCTTGGGCCTACCTGTCATCTCACTTTCCCACTTCAGTCATATCTGCTCATTAACTCGGGGTGACTATAACTGTCAGAGCAGCGGGGTGTGCCTGCCTTCCACATGATCCCACCCAGTGAGTGCTCACGTCAGCCCCATTTTGTGAGCTCCCAGCTCTCCATCCTTCTGACCTACTTGGTTGTCTCATGTCTTTTGGAATGCCTCCCAATGTCCTCTACTGGTACAGGTTGCTCTCCATAATTAAAGAATATACTATTGGCTAACATTTATAAAACAACCAATATGTATAGGGCACTAGATTAACCCAGCTAACCCTTGCAACACTCCAGTGAGATTTGGAAGGTCTACATTTTAGAGATGAAAAAAACTGAAGCACAAACAAGCTGTCATTTACCCAAAGTCACACAGTAAGTGCTAGAGCTGATATTCAAATCATCTGTGTTTTTTGGTTGCTTTTAATTAGAATTAAAATAGGCATGCCAAAACATTTGTGCACTAATTACATAGATATTAAGACTATTTCCCTATTAACTGAAAATTGAATTCATATCTCATTATTAATACTATATTTTTTAGCTTCTTAAAGCTATATTCCATTAAGATAGCCACCAAATATTTTTTAAGTAAAGTTGTTTTTCTCTCTCTCTCCCATATTATCCTGACTTGCATCTCCATACTATTGTAAAGTATACTGCAGTATTATTAACTGTTAAAGAAATAGTCCAAATAGCTAAGGAGTCAGATTGATAGCTTTTCTGCTTTTCCATGGATTCCTCTTCTTTTAAAATATAAATTCTTGGTCTGGGAGATAGGATAGGGCAGAGTGCTTTCCTGGAAGGCCCCGGGCTCAAGTCCCAGCACCACCAATCAGAGCATAAATTCTCATATATCTAGCAACTTACACACTCACAAAGTAGAACAATTTGAGATGTAATATTTTCCTTTGCTGTACTCTGAGACCAATGTAGAATAATTTTAATACATTTCAATGATTTACTTTTATTTTATGTATTTTTTGTGCATTGGTGTTTTACCTACATGTGTATCTGTTGGATCCCCTGGAACTGGAATTACAGCTAGCTGTGAGCTGCCATGTGGTTGCTGGGAATTGAACTCAGGTTCTCTAGAAAAGCAGCCAGTGCTCTTAACCATCTCTCCAGCCCTTTAGAATAAAGTTTAGATGTTGGTTTTCTGTAGAAGAGCCCCCAACTCTGGTACTGAGACATTGGGTGAGTTCCTTAGCCAGTCTAAGCTTTACCCACTTATCTGCAGACCCCACCTTGTCAACCGAATATAAAGAAGCCATGACTCACCCTGATAGCTCTCTTCCTATTCATCTCTGGAAGTCACACCATAGCACACTCTCCTTCCAAACCAGATGCATGTTCTGTACGTAATATAGCCAGCCGAAAGAATTCTAATGTCATAGCCTTTACTGAAGTTTCATAAAGAAGTGGGGGAGCAGGTTACATTATAACCCCAAGGCAATTTTTCCAAGGGAAAAAAAACCTAATTTTTTAAAGCTTCTTGTTGAGGCATGATGGCACAAACCTCTAATCACTGCTCCTAGGAATATATGGCAGGTAGATTACCAATTTGACTAGTCTAGTCTAGTGAGCACCATGAGATCTCATCTCAGAAAGAAACAGGTTGGGTAAGGGAAGGATTGGAGACAAGAGACACACAGAGACAGAGAGATATTAAGAGGTTGAGGTCAGTCTCCCCCAGTCAGAAAAAGGGATATGTATGTATGTATGTATGTGTATATATATATATGCTGGAGTGGTCCAGGGCTGAGAGGGGAAGGAGAGAGAAAAGACAGTCCAGTGCCCTTGCTCCAGAGACTGCCTCATCCTCTGTGTTGGCCACTCTCATCAGGCAGGAAGTGAACCAACCAACCACGCCAGGGAATAGTCCATGGAGAAGATAGGCAGGACTTTACTCAGGCGCAAGAGTCCCAAGAGTGGGGACGCACTCCTTGGACATCCATCAGCTTGGACATCAGTCAGTGCTCATCTGTAGTTACTGATGCCTAAGGAGCTATTGGGTCCTTGGGATGCCCGGTGATGCTGGCGTGGCTGTTCACAGTCTAGCAGACAGTTAGACAGTCGGCTTTGGCGCTAACAAACAGCCTTCACCATGACATCATGATGCGCTCTGCTTGT
Source organism: Mus musculus (assembly GCF_000001635.26). Lineage (NCBI taxonomy): Eukaryota > Metazoa > Chordata > Mammalia > Rodentia > Muridae > Mus > Mus musculus. The sequence goes on from NC_000077.6 coordinate 68,159,229, forward strand.
CAGAATTCCTGTTTTGTTGGTGGAGGTTGTGTGTTGTTTTGCTTATTTTTCCTTCTTGCTAGAGGATGTGGGTTTATTTCTGACTCCAATTCATGGTTGCATATCTGCATATCTGGATATTATTTTAAAAGATAATTTCAGGCTGCTTATCAAGTTAACTCTATTAATTGTCAATTTGAGAAAAGCTTTTTTTTTTTTTTTTTTAAAGACAGAGTCTCACTATGTAGCTCTGGTTGGCCTAGAATTCTCTGTGTAGCCCAAGCTGACCTCAGACTGAGAGGTCAGCCTGCCTCTGCCCAAAGAGTGCTGAGATTAAAGGTGTGGAAGACATATTTTGGTGTAGTTGAAGTTTCAGATGTGAAATTGTTGCTGTTGGAATTTATGAAACAAATGCAAAGAAGACCACATTCTAGTGGTTACTATTTTCCTATTTCAGAAAAAATTTAGAAATTTACAGGTCTGGTAGCTGATCCCTGTCCTTTAATCTGCCCTCATAGATGATGACTCTCACCCAATAAATGAAAGAATTCCCTGTTTGGAAAGTTAAATGAAAATCAGCCGAGCGGGCGTGCTTGCTAGTCTTAAAGAAGGTGCTCCATTGTAGATCAGCCGGGTCTGGCAGTGAATGTGTGCACTATCAGAGTCCGGGGACTTAGGGGGATGGATTTCCCAGGGTTTAATCATTTCATAAGGCCTCTGAGTGTGACTTTTTCCCCAATAATCTACTTATCTCAGTAATTTACCCCTCCTACTGCATTGCGAGGAAAATGAGTCTCCCAGGTTGTTTGCATGATAAGTAGCTGGGGATTGTATGAGCCTCCAAGAAGCCCTGAGTCCATTGTAGCAGTCTGAGCTAATGGTCTCCCATGGGAGCTGGCAGGTTAAGTGCAGGAGGGGGCTGGAGAACACCCTTTATCACAAGTACCACACATTTGAAAAGCTGAAATCTGAAAGATGCTTGCTCCGTGCAGGATATTTTCCCTGCCACAGAAAGGGTGAGAAAAGCGACCTTCTTGATGGGCCTTTCAGTCCAGTACATAGCTGGGGGTGTTGTGGAAATGTTCAGGAGGCTTTTGTTTGTGTGTTTCCAGTGCATCGAGCTACTGTGCTACTTTTCTCCCCAGTTAACTCAGAACTTAAAGAATTAACTGCTTGTTTCAGACAGCTGCAAGAATCACTTCTGGGGAAAAATTACATAGGTCATAATTTTTTTCTCTGCTTCGTTCTTTCTAATTCCTTTTACACATGCCCTTGGAGATTTTCATCTGACAGTGTATCAGCCAACAGAGTTGTTGTTCTTTAAGATTTATTTTTATTTTTAGCTGCATGTGTGTGTATGTTGTGTCCATTTGAGTATGTGCACGTGGATGCAGTTATCCAAGGAAGCCAGAAGAGGGCATCAGATCCCCTGAAGCTGGAGTTATAGGTGCTGTAAGCCCCCTGACATCAATGGTGGCAACTGTACGTGGGTCCTCTGCAAAAGCAGCAAGCACTCTTAACCATCTCTCCAGCCCCTCCAGCCCCTCCAGCCCCTCCAGCCCCTCCAGCCCCTCTGTTTTCATTTTCATTGGGACTGAACACAGTGTTTCACACTTGTAATCCCAGTACCCCGGAGGCTGAGACAAGAAGTTCACCTCAAGTTCAAGGCCCGCCTGCACTATAGAATGAGTTCAAAGACAGCCTGGACTACAGAATGAGACTCTGATATATCCATACCAGCACGCACACATGCGCACTTGCGTGTGCAGGCATATAATTCATTCTCTCTCTCCTGTGTGTGTGAAATTATGAGGCCTTGTGTTATAAGAATGAGAAAAGGATGAAAAAACTTGGAGTGGTTTCTCTAAAGACTGAGAAGAGTAAGCAACTCCAGGTTTCAGCAGCAAACAGGAGGTGTAACGTACACATCCACATATAGAACTGGGATTTACAGAGGTATTAGCAGGAAAGAGGGAATCCATAAAGGACATTGGGACATGTAGGTCTGAAAAGGTTTGACTTCCCTCCTGCCCAGATACAACTGCCACTCTAATAACACACAGTTTATCAAAAGAAAAGCATAACAATTGTGTTTAATCAAAATTCAGTGTGACCAAGGAGGAAATGCAGGCAGGCTTGGGTATCAGCGCCATCCTATTCTCCCCATGTAGCATTCCCTCTGCCCAGAGATGAGGTAGGACTCTCTGGAATAAGGATCTTAAGGGGTTCCAGAGGGTTCATGCCTGGTTTGCAGGCACAAGAGTTCTAGTTCCATGGCTTGCTTCAAGGAGCACAAGGGGTCAGAGGCAGGAAGATGGGAGAAGACCAGAAAGGCCTTCCAATCTCCAGTCCAAGTACACAGCAGATCAAAGTGCTGTACTTAGGGGTATCATGTTCTGAGCTCCAGCAGGCACCAAGGGTTCAGCAATAGTGGAAAACAGACCCATTGCCTTCTTCTCGAGCCCTAAGGACGCGAAGTCAGGGTCACCAGAGCGCACTAAAAGTACAAAGCAGAGACATGACAGCAAGAAGAGTCAGTGGTAAAGGAGCACGTAGCCTTTGCTAGAACTCCTGCAGGGGTTCGTTCAGTTAGAAGCAGTATCCTGACCGAAGGCAAGACAACAGCACAGCCAAAAGGTTAGAATAGCAGGAGGGCCACCGTCATGTGAGGCTCTAGTGACATGCGGCTGTGTGGCTTCAGCACTGTATGAACTTCATCAGCGCTCACCATAGACATTAGTGTGTATGTGGCTCTGTGTAGATGAAGTCCCTAGAAGTGAACACTTGGGTGTGTGTTGCGAGATTGCCCTCTCTGGGCTCACATTGTCTGTGGCCCATCTGCATGATATGAGATGGATTCTCCACAGCTGGCCAAGAATATGGTGCTCATTCTTTGAAATCTCGCCAACGAGATAGATGAAGATTATTTTCTTGTTTTAGGTTAATCACATGATATTTAAATTTATATAGGTCAAAAATGGTAAGAAATATATAATTTTATGTGACTCAATAGTGTTTTTGTATTAAAATAAAAGACCTTTAGAAAAACAAAATTGCAAAACAAAAACAAAATCCCCAAATCAAAACAAAACAAAAAACCCAGGCAGACTCTCGCCATGCCCCCAGCTCTTGGCGTGCCCCAGGCAGACCTGGGATGCAGTCTTCCTTTGCAGCCTCTCAGTGCCGGACTGTAGGCTGCACTACCCCGTCTAAAACTGCCTTTCTGCTTTAAGTAGCTTCTCTGAAGTGAAACATCTAAGTGGGAAGGAAAGGTCTCTTCTCTGTGGAATTATTTATTTTTCTGTTTTTGTTGTTGTTAAAGCTGAATATATTAAGTTGAATTTGCACATAGTATGAGTAATCACTTTTAGGTGACCAAGGAAACTGAACGTTTCCGCTTCTCGGAGTACATCCTAACACATCCTTGTACCTAGTGCCACCTCCTCCCCTTCCCCCACTTCCAGCCCCCAAAACCGTGCATCTAGTCTCTGGCCTTGTGATTTTACTACCCTGTGACACCCTTCCCAGCCTACTGTTTCCTGGGCTTGCTTCCCCACCGTACTCTCGGCATTCTTCACCAAGTTGTCAAAGGTGGGTCCTGGGCCCCTGCATTTCAGGAAGTTGAGAGGTGCACTCAGCCTGTGCCGGCTGGTATGTTCACCCCCACGGCATCTGCATCTTTCCATTCTTGAGAATCTAGCTACTTGCGCTCCTGACTGGGAAATTTATTCTCTTTCTCTATACTTAGAACACATTCTCTCACTCAGATGCTGCCCGAAAGGTCATGATTCACAGGTGAAGGAAAGTCCTCTCCAACCTAGCTCCCTGTGGTCCTGTGACTTCTGAACTAAACACAGGCTGTTTGTACTTGTGCCTCCATTGTTTTTTCACATGAGATTTCTTGGCCCATGGAGATGGCTCAGCAGGTGACCCTTGGGACCCACGTAATGGAAAGAGAGAACCGACTCCTATAAGTTGTCTGCCCCAATAAATTAATGTCATTAGAAAAAAATAAATAAATGTGAAATGTTCCAGACTTCTCTATAGCGTGCCGGTAGGTACCCACAGCCAGCCTGTTTCTGTGGAGTAGCCTAGCCTTTTCTCTCTGCTGCCTACGCGGATAAGGTCGTCTACAGTTTAGCAGTAGCAGTCGATGTAGAAGGGGCCTGCCCGAGCCTCTTCTTCTGGCTTCCCAGGAGGCTTTCGGGAAGGCTGTGAGCCTCCTGGTCTCTTTGGCTACTTTTGGAGGGACGGTAGTGGTTTGTTTTCCCAGTCCAGCCAGGCTATGGTTCCCTGGCTTTTCCTGCTACCTCTGCTCACAAATGTTCCAGGTCCCGGGTGAATGCGCCTCTCCCTGGATGACTTGCTGGAGGCTGACAAACTCCCCTGTATGCTGACTTTGAAGACCGACACACCTCTAAATGAGTTATAATTGTCTCTAAGTGAGTTGTAATTATTTTTACACTTATCTTTGCATTTATTTTGTGTGTGCACATGTCGTGCAATGCATGTGGAAGTCAGAGAATAATCTCTAGGAATCCGTTCTTCCCTTGCAGCACGAGGTCCCAGGCGTGGGACACCAGGTCACCAGGCTTGCTGTCAGTACCTTTACTCATTGAGCCACCTCACAGGCCCCAATCTTGTTTTATTTTTTTAGTAATGAGGATTGAACAAAAGGAAATCCCAGTTGCTAGGCAAGCACTCCAACATTGAGGCCCCCCACCCCCAATCTTCTCCCATTCCCTATGACAGTTTGTTTGTTTGTTTTTTTTAATAGAAAACTCTTTGTTAAGTAATCTCCTAGCACCAGATTTTCAGGATCAAGTTAGGTAGCTAAGAATAAACTCCTTAAAGCAGCCATATAAATTCAAACATCTCAACAGATGCCATTGAAGCACAGAAAGTACCCTTGCCAGCTCTATTAATGAGGGCCAAGTGGTGCAGAGGACCAGCAGGGAGGTAGAAGGTGCTGCCGCTGAAGACCGAGCCCACCACTCCCTGTTTTTGTTGTTTGGAGATTGCTGTCAGAGCAAATGAGACTTTACAACAAAGCAAATGTAAATGTTACTGTCCGCAGTCTGGGAGGCTCTTCAAGGAGGATGACCTTTAAGCACAGTTATGAATTCAAACCATGCAAGGAACAGAAAAACAGAAGCCACCAAGACTGTGGTAGATGACCTGAGGGCTCCATTGAAAGGGTCAGATGAGACCGACTTCAGGAGCAGAGGAGGGGGCTTTTTCACATATACAAAGCTATATGCAAGACCTAAAAAGATATTAAATGAATTCTGTTACATACCATTAAGAAAAATAGTGCTGTGTTAAAAATAAAGGAGGTGAGCTTAAAACAAAGCGAGCCAGGGGTGGGGGCAGGGCAGCAGGATGGCTCAGCATATGCTCTTTTGCATGTGTGAGTCTATCCTCAGGACAGCCAAGACATGGGCAGGGAGTACTGTTTGTAGCTCTGTTGTAATTGAGCAAATGCTCACTCAAGATGACGCTCTAGAAGATGATGAATTTCCAAAGTAGTTTAATGAGTCGCTATAAAACAGTAACTGAGAACTGAAAGGCGCAGACAAAGAATGGTCCCCCAACAATGTGCTGCTGAGCAGTTTTTTTTTTTTTTTTTTTTTTTTTTTTTTAAAGATTTTATTTATTTATTTATTATATGTAAGTACACTGTAGCTGTCTTCAGACACTCCAGAAGAGGGCGTCAGATCTCGTCACGGATGGTTGTGAGCCACCATGTGGTTGCTGGGATTTGAACTTCCGACCTTCGGAAGAGCAGTCGGGTGCTCTTACCCACTGAGCCATCTCACCAGCCCTGCTGAGCAGTTTTATAGGTAATTTTTAGACTTTCCAGGAAAAAATACTTTCCATACTGTATAAAATGTTTCAGAACACAGAAAGCAAGCTTCTCGTTTTACTTCATGAAGCTAAAATAACCCTGATATCAAAACCCAACCAAGGTAACATAAACACCCAAAGCCATAGGCCAGACTCACCACGAACTTTATTATCCTCCCAAGAAAAATCCTATATCAAGTATGAGCAAATTGAATCCAGTTTCCTATTAAAAGAATAAAGCACAGTGCCCAGAGCCAAATTAATTTTAAGAATGAAAAAAAAGTTAGCATTTGGAAATGTATTAGCATAATTCAGTCCATTAATAAGGGGATAAAAGCCCTGTGATCGCCTTAATGGGTGCTCAGAGGCATTTAACAGAGCGCAGTGTCTGCGCAAGAAAAAAGAAAAGTTCTTTAGAAACTAGAAATTAAAGGGCATTAATTATCATACTAAATAATAATTATCACAAACTAAATGCTTCCACTTTGTTTAATGATGAAAAATTAGAAGATTAGATCATGGACAAAGTTTGGACTGTCCCCTGTCATCACTAATACATATCATTAACTTGGCAAGCCAAGTTTCTCCCATATGCAGAATATTAAATAATAGAAAAAAAGAGACCAAAATGGTTATTAGTAGATATTTGCCTTGCTGGAAATGTCAAGGGAAACAACTGAAAAAGGAAAAAGGCAGGCTGGCCTTTTGCCTGATGTAAAGTAAATTCGTGGAAATTATGTTCTTATACAGCATCCATAACTGCTTGGAAAGAGTGTCACCAAGAGTGGGTCACATTAATGATAACCATAAAACCTCAAGAAGTAGTTTCCCTGTGACAGAAACCCAGACATACCTATGGTTCATAGATTGGCTCATACTAACTGAAGCAAAATATAGGGAGTAGCTATCATCAGCATAAATAGGGAGAGAATGGGTCGGGTTCAGGGCATGAATGTAAGCACCAGTGCTAGAGGATCCAGCTGCTGAGAGAATGCACGGAGGCAGGGGGACATGTGGGAGTGCCATGCATTGCTGCGGTAATCCTCTGTGTGTGTGTGTGTGTGTGTGTGTGTGTGTGTGTGTGTGTGTGTTCTTATGACTTGTTTCTAATTCCCACAAAGACACAGTCATGTGGGATAGTGAGGGTTTTTCTGCCCCAGCTGGGATCTTGTGTCTGACTCTGGAATAAGTGAGATGTTCTGCTGTGTTTGGCTTCACCCATGGCCAGATTTAATAAGGCAGCTTGGTTGGGGTGACAGTTACTAGGCAGAAAAATGAATTTTCTAAACAGATATTTGAGTGATGTAGGGCTTTCCATGCATACAGTGTTCCCAGATAAGCTGGCTCAAACTGTAGTGTCCTGGTTGGTCTTTTTGTCAATGGGACACACACTAGCGTCATTTGAGAAGAGGACACCTCAACTGAGAGAATGCCCTCATCAGGTTGGTGGGGCATTTTTCTAGTCAAAGATTGATGTGGGAGAGCCCAGCTCACCATGAGCAGTGCCACCCTGGGTGCTCCTGAGATATAAAACAGCAGGCCGAGCAATCTAGTAAGCAGCATTCCCCGGTGACCCGTCCTTCAGTTCCTGCCATCACATTCCTGCCCTGACTAATGATGGAGTTGTAAGATGAAGTAAACTCTTTCCTCCCCAAGCTGCTTCTGGTCAAGGTGTTTTATCACAATAGAAACACAACCAAGACATGTAGAGAGAGTTTTCCTTCTCATTCAGGAGGGCAGTTGAGGACTATTCGGCACCACGGTTCCCAAGGTCATCTGGAAGACTCATGGAATGAGACTATCTCAGAAAACTGCCCAGCAATCAGGAACCGTTGTATTTGTATATTTTATCTCGGAGTGATTTTATCATTTATCCCAGGCTTAAATTGTGGGTTCTTTTTTCTCTCCAATCTCAGATCTTAATGTTTCAGACTTCTCTCACTGAGTTATTGTTTTTAGAACCCAGAGAACTTCCTGAATGAGATGTTCAGAGATCTAGTGTCTGACCCCTCCATCGCTCATAGTATCTGAGCACTCACTGCATACAAGAGTGCATGAGGTTTCCACAGGCATAGAAGACAACCCAGCCTCCCCCAGTGCTTATTATATTGGCTTTCCACCAAAAGGTGGGTGTTAAACATTGTAAGCTTGTCATTCTTTCCTAGAATTGAGGGATTAAGGTTTCCAAAGTGAAAAGAGCAGAAAGAAAGTGTAGAAAAGATCTGTCTGATCTGCAGTTAGAAGCATACTGAAGGATGAGGAGGTGAATAGCTTCCACCAACTGTAGCTCATTTTCAGAGGATGACTTGGGCTTTCAGTGTGTGGGTATTTATGGAGTAGTAGAGAATGCTGAGTCTATGCAACAGTTTTGAATGGCAGAGATGACTTGGGCACAGGGTGTCTGCTATAGACACTAAAGAGGAATCTGCAGCGAGACAGGAGCTGTCAGTTGAAAGGAGAAAAAGATTCTCCCAGGAAGAAAAGGTAGTATTCCTGATTTTATTTTTTGTTTGCAAATGATACATTCTTGGGAAAATCATTGTGTGCTTGTAACGGAACGAGAGTGTGGGAGGCAGGGCAGTGACTTTGAAGTATGTGTGACATCGAAATTCTTTGGCATTTAAAACAGTTGGGGTTTTTTCTTCAATGTGGAAATTTCTAAAAGAAAAAAAAATAGGTGAGAGAAAAGTGTATCTTGTATGTTCTGTGTTTACTCCATGCATGGCTTTAGAGACTCCGACAGTTGCTCAAAGCCACCTTCTTCATCTGCAGGAGCAGGGAAAGTTGGTTGATAGAGGCAAACCCAAAGTGAACATAGCCAAGTTTACATTGCACTCAGAGTGGAGGGGGTGGTATCTAGGGTTAGAGTAATTCTGCTCCATTGACCAGAGCCAAGAACTAGTGTGACCAGCCTTAAATGAAGGAAGAAAAAGGCAACAGAGTTAGGCACCTTCCCTTCCTCCCACACAGGGGGGATTCTCTCTATAGATTGCTTTACAGATGCGGTAGACTCATCATTCCAGATAGGGAATGTTTAGAATTCCTCCCGACCACATTTACACCAGTTACAGTTGGAACTCGTGTGTGTGGAAAACCATGGTAAGATAAGGCTGTAAGAGAAGTGGCCATGGTACCTGTGCACACTGGAGAGGGAGGGTCCTCATCACCAGTGCCTTGTGAGGACAGAAGCATATGTGAACCCAAGATGGCCTCAGACTGTGATCCTGCCCCCAGGGCAAAGGAAAAAGACCTTCTTCAAGGAAAGGAGAATGAATGCTAGGGGTGGGGATGGGAGCACTGCACAGGATACCATTATGAGAAGAGCCAGGTGGTAAAGTTAGCACGTCCGGCTAATCGGTCATGGACCGTAAATCTCAAGCATCCGTCCTTCCAGCCACATCTGCCCTCAGAGCTTAGAGGGACCTGGACCTTCAGAGGAGTGTCTACAGGGCTGCATGCGCTCCAGGTCTCTAAAGTTTATCTGCTTAAAGATACTTGAAAGAAGTTGAGGCAAGAGTGGCTGGCAGGAGGAAGTGGCTGGAAGGGCACTCCAGAAAATCCTGGGCTCATTTTTTTGCACTGCTAGGAACTCTCTCCTGTGCCAAATGCCAGGCCTCTGGGTAAGAAGTGCACAGGTGAGAAAGCTTTGTCTCCTCCACTTTACCGGCCTGCACTTGCACTTGTTTGGACAGGAACTAAGGACAAGGATAACCTGGACTCAAATAGTAAGGCACCTGTGGACGGGCACACTGGCCTAGGCTGGGCAGAGCCATGGAAGCAGAAAGAGCTTCTTTGTATTGTCAGGTTAGCATCACCTAAGCGACTGCCCCATCTGGCCTTTTTAACCACACAGAGGTAGCTTTGTTCCACCTCTCTCTCTGTCTCTCTCTCCTCTCTCTCTCTCTCTCTCTCTCTCTCACACACACACACACACACACACACACATACACACACACACACACACACTTTTTTTTTTTTTTTTTGAGGCCAACTCTTGCTATGTAGCTCTAGCTGGACTGGGACTCTCTGTATAGATCAGGCTGGCCTTGCCTAAATACATGGATTACAAGTAATATGCTGTCATGCCCAGCCTCAGCTTTTTTAATAAAGTGCCTCTAACTCTGTCCCTAGCTAGCAGGTAAACTGTATTGAGTGCATGCTGGTGCCCAGTCCTATAGCTGTGGCCTCTACTCAGCTTGTATGGGCAGTTACAATCCTGAACTTGAAAATATTCACGTGCATTCTCTCAAAAATATGTCTCACCCTCGCCCTCTCCTGCCCTGTCTCTCTCCTTCAGTCTGCTGCCTCCTGTAGGTTTCTATTGTTAAGCTTACTTGGCATTTGAAGTAGATGAAGAGTCATTCCATTAAGCAGAAATCAGATTTCCATGTTCTGTTCTCAGGGTGAATTTCCATAGCCATGTAACTGTGTTAGGAGCAGTATTCACTTTCTGTTGGTAAAAGTTGGTGCATACACTACCAGGCTCTATGCATAAAGACAGAAAGTACGAATATGGCTCAGAGTTGCAGTCAGGTGAGGTTAGTATAAGGCACTGTCAATCATGGAGGTGCAGTGAGTGTTGGGCACCTTGCTGCAGGCTTCAGGAAGGACCATTTGAGGCCCAGAAAACTAAGTTATCTTCTTTCATGGAGTACAAAGGTCAACCGAGCAGACAGACCTGGTCTTTAAATTATGTCAGGAAAATGTTATGGGTTCCCAGATGACCTCTTCCTCTATAGAGTCATGTACCAAATGGTCATGGTACGTGAGGGAAGCATCATAGGAGAGGTGGCTGAAGGACTAGAGGGAGACTGTGTGTCTCCTGGATACCACAGGAAGGCAGCACTCATGAACTCCCAGCGGCTGCACTTGCCAGCAAACAAACAAACAAACAAAATATTGCACAGGATCAAGCAGGTCAACATTCTAGTGCAGACAAATCTTAGAGGAGTTAGGAGGAAGAATGGGGGATGAAGATAATAAAAATACAATATGATATTTTTAAAAATAAAAAACAAGTCGATGGATAAAGGCCAGATATTAGTCTGTTTGAGTGCCTATAAAACGCCAGAGAGAGTGGCTTAGAAACAATAGAAATGGGGGCTGGCATCCTAACTCCACCAGAGTATGGACTTAGCACACCCATGGCCCTGAGCTTAGCCTCGGCATCAAACCAAACCAAACTCAGTTGTCTTCTCCTACAGATTCAGAAACTGGAACTCCAAGCCCAGGATGCCAGCAGGGTTGGTTTCTGGTGAGGTTCTCTCTCCTTGAGTTGCACATGGATGTCTTCTTGCTATGTTCCTAGAACATCTCCTTTCTATGTTCCAAAGAAAGAGTCTCTTCTTACAAAGACACCTGTCCTGTTGCATTAGTGCCCCAACCTATGACTTCATTAACCTTTCCCTCCCTAAGCACCCTTGTCTTTAAATACAGCTCCACAGGCAGCACTCCATTGTGTGCATGTTGGTAGAGCTATGTGCATAGGTGCCCTTCCTCCTGAATCCTCACCACTGAGTTTACCCTATTCCCGACTCAGAGTTTCCAGTCGGCCTTCTGATGCCTGTTCTAACGTGTATGAGGCTGCTAATGACCTTAAAGCACTTGGCTTCAGATGCTGTAGTGCCAACTAAGGTGGTCGTGATGGAAAAGATTCTTCCTTCCATTGCGGGGGTCTTCTCTTCCTGTGATTCTGCTCTGTTTCAAGGCCTCCTGAGCTGGTAGGTCCAGCATAGAATTCTACACGCAGTCACGCAAGCATGCACGCATACATGGGCTCAGAAGGAGGCATTTCTCCGTTATCCAGTGTACCCTAGGCTTTTCAGCCCAGCACTCCTGAGTGATAGCACCCTGCCCTGGGAACCAAAATAGCAGAATGTGGTACTGGAGGAGGTATCAGAAGACCCAACCCCAAGTCCACTTATGGGCCCAGACATGTAATATTCATCATTTACTTTATCTGCAAGATGGAAAACAAATATGGTTGTGACTGCAAATTACAACCTGCTAAAAAGGCTAAACATGTCACTGTGGGTACCCCGAAGCACAGAGTAAATACCGCATGTGGAGACAGTCTGCAGACGGTTCAGTTATAATAATAAAGTACACACTGCATGTGAAGGTGGTCTACAGAAGGTCCAGTTATGATGCATCTTTATTCCAGTGTTTTTATTAGATCACCGGACCATCTTGCATCCCCTCCCCCCCGTCTTGTACATATGTACCTGAAGGACCTTAATCAGGTCCCGGAGAATTCTTCAGAAGTGTCTCATGAAACTAAGCCATTCTTTCCCCATACTCTCACTATAATAATTTTTTTAGAAAGAAAGAAAAGCATAATCTGTAGCATTCTAGACCTTCCCTGAGCCTTCCCAAACAGTGGAGGTGCAAATGGCTCGGGAAGGGCTTGTTGGTGGCTTACAGTTTGAGGGGATACAGTGCAGTGTGGCCGGGAAGGCCCAGGCACCTGAGCGTGAAGCCCCTGTTCACATTTCATCTGCACTCAGGAAGCAGAGAGACAAATGCGGGATCACTGGCTTCCTCCCCTATACACAGACCCCCTTTCATTGAGTCTTGGATCCTAGCCCGTGGGATAATGGCTGCCCACTTTCAGGGTGGGCTTATCTCTTGTCAGTTAAACCTCTCTGGAAGCACTTGCACAGATACCCCCGAAGGTGATTCCAAATCCTGTCACTCTGACAATGAAAATGAAGCCTTGTAAGTCCACCTCTTGTCAACCTGACATTCAAACACATCAACTTCATGCAATGACTTTCTATCCTTGGCTCTCAAAGGCTCATGGACATCTCAGGATGTAAAATGGATTTAAGATAATCCGTAAGAGTCTCCAGAGTTTTAAAAGGCCCACACCATCAAAAAACTCTCCCTAAAATATCCAGCCTTTCTTGTGAGATCCAAGACACTTTCCTGACTTAGCCCCTGTAAAACAACAAACAAATGACATATTTTCAGCATACAGTGGAGTATTTACCCATTCCAAAAGGGAGGAATGAAGGCATGGCAAAGAAAGATCATACCAGAGCAAGACCAGAACCACAGAGGGAAACCACTAGACCTTGCAGTTCTTTGTATCTGGGGCATCTGAGGCATGTAGTGTCATCATCTGGGTTCCAACAGATGCGTACAGCCTCCCCTTTCCAATTCTGCCCCCTGCAATCCATGCTGCCTCTCTCTTGGGCCTGTTCTGCTCCATGCCTGGCATCTCTAACATGCCAGGCTCCCCGCCTCACCTTCACAGCTTCATGCAGTGACCTTGCAGGGCTTGCAGGGAGTCTCACAGTTCTGCCATCTATTGCCTGGCTTCAGTGACTTTCTAAAACATTGTGCAAACATCCATGACCCTATAACTCACATGCCTGCAAAACCAACACTTTGTGGTCGACATTGCCAAGTTCTGTTGCCAGCTTGAAACATTCTCTGGCCCCTTTCTGCCGCGCCTCTCATGGCCTCTGTGCACTTGGGCTGCTGAACCTGGCCAGTTGTTTTCAGCAAGGGACCTGCCAGCGTAGCTTTCAGGTTGAATTTTCACAAAGTAGACCTTTCACTCGGTAGAATCTTTAGGGCACCAGGCTTCTTTAACAGAACTAAGTTATCTTTTAAATGATTTTTAAAGTTAATTTTGTTTGTATGCATATGCTTATGGGCACAGGCATATATGTGGAGGTCCAAGGGCAACTTTCAAGGGTCACTTCTCAGCTTTCACCATGCTCAAGGAAGGGCTCCCTGTTCCTGTCACTGTGCTGCATACTTCAGGCATAGTATGCCTGTGCGTGCGTGGGCTTTCTGCCAGTTCTTCTGTCCCTGCCTCCTACCTGTCATAGGAGTGAGGGGTGGAAGGTGCCTGCCAGTGTAACGTGGGTTCCAGGGCTTGCACTCAGGCCATCAGGCTGGTCAGACAGGCACTTCCACCACCACCACCACCACCACCACCACCACCACCACCACCACCACCACCGGGACCCCATGCCATCCCCTGGTTCAGATAGACCTGATTTCCTTAACAATGGCAGCTGCTCTCTCCACACCTTTAAGCCCCACTCTCTTTCCTTGCCAAGTTGCATATCTCTCATAGCTGTTCCCTCTCACTATAGATCTGATTAAGAATAAAGAGTAAGTCAGGCTTCGTGGCACATGCCTTTAATCCCAGCCTGAGCCACAGAGTTCTAAGCCAGCCAAAGTAAGACACAGACTTAGAGGAGAAAGAGGAAGGGAGGGAGGGAGGGAGGGAGGGAGGGAGGGAGGGAAAGAATAAAGAACAATAACACACCACAGCTCAGATGTTAGTTACACTGTCTTGACATTTCCTCCACCAAACAATTTAGTCGTTTACTTTTGAATTCAGTGTTACTCAGATTTTTAGCACACAGCCAGATTCTTTGCCAGAATGAAGTATGAACGGCCCGAGTCCCTCTGGGCTCTGAAACCTCATGGGCTCTGCTGTGTGCATTTCTCTCAGCATTTTGGCCTTCCAGTCTCCCACCAGAACAGCCATCAAGCTCTGCTGATGACAACATTCTCGGGCTTCTCTAGCCGCAGCTCCAAACCCACACACAGGTTTTCACATAAACCTACTGTAAAAGCCTAGGAGACATGGGGCAGCTTTATCACAAGGACAGCCCACTTCTGGATCCCGATTCGGCACTAGTTACCTTTCTCACTGCCACAACACAACGGCTAAGAAAAGCAAGGACCAAGGAAGGGGTTCTTTTAGTTCTGGTTTGTGGGGATAGGGCTGAGCGTGGCAGGGAAGGCGTGTCTACTGGAGGAGGAGGAGGCCACTGGTCATGTGGCATCTGCAGTCAGGGAGCAGAGAGATGGATGCTGCTGCTCAAGTTCATCCTTTTTATGCAGCCTGGGACCCTAGCCCATGGGATGGCGCATTCACATTTAGGGTAAGCCTATTTTCTGTCAAATCTGGTAACACCCTCATAGCAACATAGAGTTATGTCTCGTTGTTAATGCAAATGCAATCAAGTTGACAATGAAGATTGACTGTCACACAAGCCAATCTCATAATTTAGTAAATTGAGTTTAAATTTGCTTAACCAAGCACTCTTCCAACGAAAGCCTTTATATACACTCTACCTTCTCTCTCGGCTACATGAATTCATCTTTGCAAGTGACCTCCAATGAATCTGCTTTCTGGCCAGATGTGAGTCTGTGGATTTGGAGAAAGCGAATTGACAGGTCGTGACATCGGTGTAGCTGTTTCTGACAGTTAGGACACAGAAACTAAGCAATAAGTTCTAAAACTAGCCCAAGGGTAGTCAGGGAGGGGAAAGTCTGTCATTTCTAGACTAGGTTAGAGGTAGTTGAGAAAGATGATTCTACAAGGACTGGAGAGCCAGCGCTAAGAGCTGGATTGTGGAAGGGGTCCGTGCTCAAGTGCAGAAGGGGCTTTCTCACTTGGAGGTGAGAACAGGAACCATGTTGGAGGCCTCAAAATAAAGCCAGGAGCTAGGGAAGTGCATGACTGTGCTCCCTTATTTTGACTGCTAGAAACCCACCTTTGTAAAGTCTTTTTCTGTTATGGAAAAGTCAAGTTTAATAAACAGATTGTAATTTCATCCCATGATCCATCTCAGCAAAGCATTCTAAGTGTATAAACCCAGGCCCAGTTGATTCTGTGTGCCTGTTGCTTTCTCTTCCACCACAGCCTCCAGGGGTGGCATCCTCAAAGCTGCAGGAGTAGCTCTCCACAACCAGCAAATGCTGAAGCTGCAGTGGCTGGCCCCGGGAAGGTTCGCATCACTCTCTTTAACGTGCCTTAGAGAGTTCCTGCATTCTGTGGCCCTTCTTTGACTGAATAAAGGGTTTACAAAATGGGGAGAGACAGCTGCCATCCACTTGCGGGCCAGTTCTGGACCTCCTGGATTCACTGCCTCTGCACTCAGCTTGGAGGCCTTATTCCTGAATTCTAGTTCTGTTCTGTTTAGTTGGCACTACCACATCCAACACCCAGAAACACACAGACACATGAGAAAAACACCACTGCTTCCCCTCAGTTCAACTAAGGCAAGGCTGGAGGGATTCAAAACGTACTGTTCCTTGGAAACAGCAGCAAAATATACACAAAAGCATAAATAAATGGATAAGTTCATTGAGGTTAGCCTGCAGAACTAGACTTAGCAATGAAGACTGGGCAGCAGGGCTTGCAGGGCCAGCCAAAGCCTACATTCCCCCACCTCAGTCTCTCAGAATCCTGTAAAGACAGAATTCTTACTCAAAGACAGCCCAACTTTTAGCCCAAGATAGATTTGATTTATAATTGTAACCTATGTATTACAAAGAAGACTCGAGGGAGCGTATAATAAAAGACGTGTGTATACATATAAAATCTCAAAGCTGTGAGAGACAGACAGAAGATATTTAAATGTGGGCGAGAACATAAATAGAATGGATCAAATCCTTTAGCTGGTGTCGTCTTGGAGAATTAACTCTAGTGCCAAGAATAGAGACCTGGGAAACCAGGGCAAAAGAGCAAAATATGACTTACACACAGCGATAGTATCTGATAGGAGAGCGGGGGGCAGGGGGCATAGCAAGCTTTTTCAGGAAAGGTGAGCGGTTTTTTTTTTTTTTTATTGAATATTTAGCAAAGTGAGTGAAGCATGTATGTAATTGTTTGAGGACTGTACAGAATGCACAGGAATTCTTCCCGGTTTGGTTAGTGGCCATATTTGCTGGAGTTGACCCTAGTTGCTTATTATTATCATTATTATTATTACAGTGTCACATGTAGCTCAGGCTGACCTTATATTTACATGTGTGGCCCTGAACTTTCCATCCTCCTGCACTGACTTCCCGAGTGTTGGGGTATAGGTGTGTGTCACTATCCGAGGTCTACGAGCCTACTTTAGATTTAACGGGATCCTCATCCCTTCCCACTGTTAGTTTTTATGTGCCTTAGAGCTGTGCCAAATTCATTTCTTTGAAGCTGGCCATAAAGCTAGGAGCCTGCTCCCTGACTCCAATAGAGGACCGTCCTAATCACCGGAGGACACTGAGCAGGAGCGTGTCCCAGGGAACAGCATGTCACAGCCTAGTTAGAACACTCTTGATTGGTTAGTTTTGTCTGCCATTCCCAGTTTCCCAGATTTGTGGAGATTTTCATGGACAGGCATTGTGATCATTTGAATGAGAAATGTCTGCCTTAGGCCTCAGGCATTTAAGCATGTGGTCTTGGTTCATGTGCTGTTTTATGGAGGTTTAGGAGGTGAAGCCCTGATGGAGGAAGTGTGCCACTGAAGGCAGCCTCTGAGTAGTATAGCCTTGCCCCGCTTCCTGATAGTGCCACCATGCCTGCCTGACCCTCTAGAACCTACACCAAGGTAAGCTCCCTCTTCCTTAAGTTACCTTTGGTCATGGCGCTTATCATGGCAGCCGAGGAGTAACTAGACAAGTACATATTAGGTACTTTGGAGGAAACAAAACTGTGTGTTCATAATGTGACCCATATGTCCACTAATCAGAAATATGTACAACAGAGCCATGTTGAGCTGGAGGAAATTGTCCTAAACCAGCCAAACAGTGGGTTTGGCCCTTAAAGGGGTTGTAACATACAGCAGACTCACTGTAACCTAGCTTGATAAGCAAGCAGGTTGAGCCTAACCCAGATGTGCTCCTGTAGCTAAGCAACTGGATTTACCCAATCCCAGGAGTTGAGCCCAGCCTTTCAGATCATGCCCAAATAAGGTAAAAGCCCAGCCACACGGAGCCAGTAATCTTTGTATATCTTTGTATGTCATTTCCTGTGTTTCTGGTTATAAACCATTGGCAGGGCGGGAGCATTCAGCGTCGTCTTTAGTCTAGAGTACTCTCCAGTTCTAGAACCTTTCTCTTGCTCAAGTTAACTAAGCTTAACTAACTTAGTTAACTAAGTTAACTAAGCTGAGTTAGTCTCAGATTTTTCTTAACAGACTTCCTTACTTTTCTTTCTATACATAGTAGTAGTTTGTAGTTTGAGATCTACCCCTAATAAGAAGTGGAAGTCATTTTGATTGCCTCTGAGAGAGTTGTAGTATGATAAAGTTACTGTTAAGTTATTGAGGGTTTTTGTTATTGTTGTTGTTGGCATATTTTTTATTTTATTTTTATTTTTGCTCACATGTGAAATTCAGAGTGCATAGGGTAGTTGGTTCTTTAGACTGTATTATTTAACCTAACCTTCAGTTTTTAACCCAACCATCGTCCTGTCCCTGGGCCTTCCCTGGGGACTTGTGTCCTAGTCCCAAACCTTACCCTCAGTCAGTTACTGAGGTCTCGGTGTCTCCCATGGGTCACTGACTACGCCTCCTTTTACTCTTGGTTTTTCCACAGTTCATTGCTGTATCTGGTTTGTTATACTTTTCGTTCTGTTTCCGTTTGTGGATTATGCTATTTCTCCTCCTCACCTGTAGGTTGGGTTTGAGGAAGAGACAAGGTAACTGTAGGTAGAGGTAGGCAGGCTGCCACGTGTGAGAACATCACCATATGACATCCGTTCCCCTCCCCACTATAACCCAATGGATAGATAATGTTATTGTGCTATCCCAGATAAGAATGGAGGCTCAGGGAGGCGAAGCCTGTCCCCATGTCACATGACTGAGGAGTGGAAGAGCAGCAGTTTGAGCCTCAGCCTCTTTCTAAGTTAGATTCTCCAGGACTTCCTTCTTGCCATGCCAGACACTGGTGATCATGAATACAGAAATACCACACACCGCCCCAAGGGGCCTCATCATTCGGGTAACAGGGCCTTTTCTTCTTGTCTTTGTTCCCTGAAGCAATCCTTTCTTATTTCATTTAAAGACTCCCCCTCTACAGCTGCTGTGGGCAGCTTAGTGTTGTCTGAAGTCTGAAGATGAGAACGGGAGCCACGAGCTTACAAGTTACCAAATCTGGAAGATGTGTTGGGGTGAAACACTCTTGCCAACCTCCTGCCTCCTAAATCTTTTTGTGAGCACGTTTTCTTACCCAAATGACAAAGAACTGCTTGTACTGCGCATGCCTAAAACTCATGGGTCTGATGCATTAAAGATGGCGTTCTTGTCTGACTGCCCATCCCACCAGAGCAGACAGGATAGGCTTCCAAAGCCAAAATAGCTATGTGCTGTGCAGTGGTGTTTAGAAGTAGGGGATCATGGGGGAAGAACAAAAAGTGTTCTCCCTCTCTTTTGGAGAAGATGCCTGTGCTAACCGTTTAACAGCTTTGTTTTTGCACTGCATATGTAAGTTGCAAATGTGAGCCACATGGGCAGGGGTTCCTGATCAAGTCAGCCAAGGGCCAAGGTGCTTTGAGAGTTCAACTGTTTGGGTGAAGCCTACACTGACATCACGGGGAAGAATCCAAGTGCAAATTTTCATCCCCGTTTATGACCTTGCCACATGCATATGTATATGTGTGTCTATGTGTGTGTGTGTGTGTGTGTTTGTGTGTGTGTGTGTGTGTGTGTGTGTACATACATACATGAGTCCTCACCAGTGTGGTTTTTCCTCTTGGAGGTCCATACAGTCCTTGGCAAGTGTGATGTGCTTAGTGTGAACGCTTCCAGAAGTCTATGACAGCTTTTCAGAAGTATTTAAATTCGTCACTTTGGAAGGGGAAAAAAAAGGAAGGTATTGTTTGTCTTTAAAGTGTTTGTTTTCCTAAGCACAAGCGCCTTAGCAACTGTGTGTGAAGACAGGTTTATTTCAGTAGAATTTCTCACAAACAGTATATTCATTTACGACCAGCAGTAGACCGGTGCATGCAATGGTATCATATGCAGTTTGCTTAACTAAGGTAACTATGATCGCTGCATAGCCACTCTGAGTCTGCCTGCCCTGGTGCCTGTGTGGGTACCTTGTTCCTGGCAATGCACTAGACTGGCCATAACTGAGGTTCCAGAGAAATGGCTGCTTTACCTCAGCTCAGAACCTACTACATCAAAAAGACAGTGTGCTGGCCAGGGACATGGGGTCTATTGAATTGCCTTAGATATTTCTCCCTTTTTAAAATCAGGACTTCAGATCTCTCTGTTGCTTTCCCTGTGTTCTCTGCAGTTTATATTTAACACATGCAAAATGGAATTTAGTGGTTTATCAGCACCAAACAGCATGTTTCGGGAAACTTCTAAGTACTGCTAAGATCTTTGTTTAAAATGCAGATTCCTGGCTTGTACCTGATTCTCCAGCCTCGTAGCCTGGGGATGCTTTTCCTTGCTCCCCAGGCTCCACCCTAACTCATGACTAGTAGGCATGCGTATGTCCTAGTTGGGGTTACTGTTGCTACAGTGAAGCAACTTGGGGAAAAAGTGTTTATTTGGCTTCTACTTCCACACTGTGGTCCATCACTGAAGAAAGTCAGGACAGGAACTCAAACAGAGCAGGAAACTGGAGGCAGGAACTGATGTGGAGGCCATGGAGGGTCCTGCTTACTGGCTTGCTCATGACGGCTTGCTCAGCCTGCTTATTTATAGGATCCAAGACCACCAGCCCAGGCATGGGTCCCACCCACAATGGGCTGGGCCCTTCCCCATCAATCACTAATTAATAAAATACTCTACAGCTGGATCTTAAGGAGACATTTTCTCAATTGAGGTTTTCTCCTTTAGATAAGTCTTGCTTGTATCAAGTTGACATAAAACTAGTCAACACCCGGTATTATCCAGGTAGTCTAAAACTTTCCCTGATGATAAAGCACATGGTGTTCCTGCTAAAAATTCCTGGGCCGCATCCTGGACCAACGAAGAGGATGCTCTAAGCCAGGGGCCTGGGAAGCTGGTGAACAGAACCTAGAAAATGCAAGATTCTAAGGCCAAACCCACTGCTGGAAACCAAGCCTAACCCATAACCATGAAAGACGGAGTTGCTAATTAAAGGGGGTGGGGCGAGGCTGAGAAGGCTGACTTTTTATGTCCTACAAAGTCAAATGAGAAATAGTTTGATGTTCTTTTTCCCTGCTTACCTGCACCTCTCCAGCTCTCAAAGCTTCCTCATTCTGGTATGTTAAAGTGTAGGTCTGGAGCCAGCCATTATTCTTTTGATGAGAAGATTCTTCATTTATTTTCTCCTCGACAACTATTGCAGAGAGTCGTTTTCTAGCTGGATGTGATGGCACATGCCATCTCAGCTCAGGGATGCAGAGGTGGATCATCTCTGTGAGTTTGAGACTAGACAGTGACTTCCAGGCCAGCCATGGCCACATAGTGGGGCCATGTCTGAAAAATCACAACAAAGTACTTCTCAGCAGCTGGGAGTGCAAACAGTCAGGCTTCAGCCTCGCACGGGTCAGGTCCGGGGTTCGATGCCCAACCCGGCTTTTTAAACACATATTTTTCATCTGTCTGGGCTGTTTAAATTCAAGAATAGCTTTATATGCTTTTAAAGAAAGAATTCCTTAAACAACTGTCATCTCAGATGTCCTCTGATGCTTCCTACTTCATATATATACTACATCTATATGTAAACTACAAACTTCTGAGGCCAAATGTATGCATTGTTCATCTGCCCCTCCCCAGAGGCCGCCCAGCGCCTGGCCTATGAAACTGCTGTTGCTGTGTGCATCAGGAGGGAAGTGTTTTCATCTGGCCTCTGGGTCTGTTTTCTTTAACTACGGTTATCAGAATTGAGCTTGACCTTATTGTCTGTTTGTACTGGTAAGCTTTTCACTACATGGTTGAGTATTGGTTTATTAATTAAGATTTATTAGGGCAAAATGTTGGTTTTTATAAAAAGCATAAACTTGAGAGACAACCCCTATGATTGTGACCCCTAAAAAGAGCTGTCCAAGTCTCCTCACCCTACTGAGGAAATACCACTGCACAAATGGGTCGCTGTTAGTTGATGGAAAAATTACATTAACTGGAATCCCCGGTTCCCTGAACATGCCAGTTAACTGGGGTATTAGTGTCCTGCCTAAACTCTCAGAGCTATTAAATTAAACGGTCATGACACGAAACCCCAGAAAAGTCTTATTGTTGTCTCAAAAGATTGTGTACAGGTGTTGCTCGTCTGCGTTAGAATAAAGAAGGCTTCAGTATTCTCAAAAATCATTTCCTCTCCCGAGGAAGTACACTGCAGTAAAATAGCCTTTCCCGGTACTATAGCTGGTAGCTCCTAGCTGCAGAGAAAACTCTCAAGTACTATCTGGCTGTGGTCTCCACCAGACTTTTCTGAAGAGATTGTGATAAATTTGTGTTTAGGTAACAAAATAATTCTCTTTTTGGGTTTTTTTGGTTTTTTGGTTTTGTTTTGTTTTGTTTGGTTTGGTTTGGTTTGGTTTGGTTTTGTTTTTTGTTTATTTTCGAGACAGTTTCTCTGTGTAGCCCTGGCTGTCCTGGAACTCACTTTGTAGACAAGGCTGACCTTGAACTCAGAAATCCACCTGCCTCTGTCTCCCAAGTGCTGGGATTAAAGGCGTGCGCCACCACCGCCCGGCTACAAAATAATTCTTAAGGAAAAAAAAAAAAAGGACTATGCTCCATAGATACCCAAAGCATCAGAAACAGTCATTCTTTTTTTTTTTTTTAAGAATTATCTATTTATTATATATATATGAGTACACTGTTGCTGTCTTCAGGCACACCAGAAGAGGGCATCTGATCAAACTACAGGTGGTTGTGAGCCACCATGTGGTTGCTGGGAATTGAACTCAGGACCTCTGGAAGAGCAGTCAGTGCTCTTAACTGCTGAGCCGTCTCCCCAGTCTAGAAACAGTCATTCTTAAACTCACTTTTTTTTTTAAAGATTTATTTATTGATTGTATGTAAGTACACACTGTAGCTGTCTTCAGACACACCAGAAGAGGGCGTCAGATCTCGTTACGGATGGTTGTGAGCCACCATGTGGTTGCTGGGATTTGAACTCCGGACCTTTGGAAGAACAGTCGGGTGTTCTTACCCACTAAGCCATCTCACCAGCCCCTTAAACTCACTTTTATCCTAAGCCTAGGAAAACAATGTTTGCATCCACTGCGGAGCTACACAGTCCAGGTTGTCACCGGGAACATTTGTCCTGAGTTTCTGTTTTAATCTAGTGACATGAGAACTCTGACAAGTCTACTTTAAATAAAGAAGATGGTAGAATACTCATAGACAGAAAAGACTCGGTTGAGAAAAGTGATTTCTTTCTGTACATCAGGGCAGAGTGCTGAGATGGACCCCAGGTCCAGTGCATTCTGGATGTGTGAATTCTGCCCCTTGTCCAAGAAAAAGCAGTTTCTAATTATCTCATAACATGTGATATTTCTTGATGTCACAAGGTTTGGACACTTCTGTGAATGGTACTGAGAGCTTTGTATGGTGGATTCCTTTGGCCTCTAGTAAGCTGGGATCACCTTTGCCCTGGGTCTATAGCTGTGAGTAGTCCATTTTTTCTTCTTGAGGACACCTGTTGGGCTTCCTGGAATCTGTCATCCCAAAGCCCACTGTCTAGCTTCTGCCTCAGCTGCGTAACTCCCTTTATCTTACTACATCGTGCTCCGCCTGTACTGGTAGAGTCTTGAGTGTCTGGAGGATAGATACACAAAGTTCTTCAGTTGGGTAAAGGAAGAGAAGAACCAAGATTTATCTCCATAATCCTATTCTCACGTGTGTTCAGGTTGCAAGGTGATATGATAGTTACAAGTGACGAATGCAACGGGGCCTGGGGCCATGTTAGCTCTCTGCCTCTTGACAAAACTCACTGAGAAAATTGATTTGGATGCAAAAAGGATTTGCTGTGGTTCCTGCAAGGGTTTCAATCTATCATTGGTTGGTTCCCTATTTGGGGGCTCATGGTGAGACAGAAGATCGTTGTGGGGAGCCTATGGTAGATCAGAACTGCTTGCCTTGTGACAGAGAGGAGAGGGGTCCTGGTATCCTGTTCAAGGGCACTTCCTCTGGTGACGTAATCCACCAGGTCCACGTCCTAAAGGTTCCACCCCTTCTCAGCAGTGCCCTGGGCTGGCACCAGGGTTCAACACTCAAGCCTCTTGGGGATATCTAAGACCCAGTCCATGCCGCCAACGTCCCATGAGTGGAGAGGATGTACTTTTCTGTTGAAAACTTCATATGATGCTCTGAAGCCTGAAGTTTGAAAGACTGGGTAGTGAAGGAATGCATCCCAAGATGTCAAAGGAAGAAGAGTCACAGTAAGAAGATATCAGACCACTAAGAAAATGGTAGCTGTATCAAAAATATGTCTAAGAATCCCAGGGCGGAGAACAAGAACAGCGTCTGCCTCAGTGAGCAGGAGGTCTCAGTAGGGCGTTCCCAGGAGTCATCTGCCAGCTGTCACTGCCAGACCCATACCTGAGGCCTTTCAACACCTTTGTGATGACTCAGGACTGAGCAGGCTCTGCATTAGGGTGCTCACAGTAGCTGTAGATCTACACACAACCCCAACTGAGACATGAACACTTCCCCCAGTTACTCACTGTCTAACATCTAGTTCTCTGTAACGCTAGTGGAGGAAGAGCAAATTGTGTGCTGTCAGAGCCTGCTTGCAGCAATTCTGAGAGGCCCAGGACCTGGCTTCTGTCATCTCCAGCCCTTGCTTCTTTTTCTCATGGCCTGTGTTGATGAGCGAGACCTCCAGCCACTCACTCTTAAGCCATTCTCGCCCCGCTCAGCCTCCACATCCTACCTAATGCTGGTTCTTGTTGATCCCTCATCCCTTGCGCCTGTGGGGTTTGTGCACTGCCTTCCTCCCTGCTCCTTACCTTCACCCGACTCTTGCTCTCCACTGGATTGCTCCTGTCCTGCCCTAACTTGTCTCCTGGATCACTTTGCTCTGTCCCATCTTTTTTTGCATTAAAACCTGTGGAATGGGGGCTTTGGGAAGTACAGATTTGCTTCTGTCTGCTCTTTACCTCTACTGTCACTCTTCCTAAGACCTCTCAGAGGCTCTCCATTGCTCATGTTCATCTTGACGACACTCAGGCTTCTGGTTTATCTAGCTCCGTGTAGAGACGTATACCTCTGAATCTCACACCTGTGGTGCTGTCGCTATGTTGTACCTTACTCTGCTCCACCAGAGTCTTTTAGAAGTTCCACACACTTAACTTCCCCAAGCCACAGTTTTTCTAAAGGTTTATGTAGCTTACACTTCTGAAGGCTGAACAGTGCACCACTAAGGAACTGCACAGACTGAGAGCCTTCTTGCTAGTAGGGATGCAATAGAGACCTAGGCAGTACAGGGCATTGCATGAAAACAGAAATATGTCTAAGAGAGAATGCCAAACTGGCTTCTATGACCTATCCAATCTCCAGATAACCTACTAATGCATTCTTTGCTTTGTTTTGTTTTTAATTTTTTTTGTTTTGTTTTGTTTTTTGAGACAGGGTTTCTCTGTATAGTCCTGGCTGTCCTGGAACTCACTCTGTAGACCAGGCTGGCCTCAAACTCAGAAATCCGCTTGCTTCTGCCTCCCAAGTGCTGGGACTAAAGGCATGTGCCACCACTGCCCAGCTAACACATTCTTAAAGGCAGAGCCCACAAGTCCTAATCCCCTCTTAAAGGTCCCACTTGACCCCACCATGATCATCTTCTTAGTTCCTTATCTGTAGTGTGTACATTTTCATAAACTCCTTGTAGCTAATCAAACTTGGCTTCAAATCTCAAACCCAACTCTAAAGAGAAAATGCATTTGAACTTCAGGCAGCATAGTGGTGACCCTGGTGATAGTGCCAGCATTGCCAGGCTGTGGTGTGCTAAAAGATGAAGAGCTTGGTGCTTGATGTACAGCAGTACCTGCTGCTGCTGCTGCCGCCGCCACCACCACCGCTGGCATGGCCACCGCTGCCACTGCTGGTATCCTTCCCAGGGGGACAAAGCCATAGGCTTCTTTCAGTCCCCTTTGCCAACCTTGGTAAAGCTTGGTGTCCTCACAAAACCCCCTCCCCTCCTCACTTTCTCCACAGTTCCGGCCTGCTCACTCCTGCTGCTCCTCTCACACCCCTACTACTCTTTGCTGCCTCCTCCTCTGTTCTTTGTCACCTCTCCTCTGAGTTCCACTGGACTGTGTATCTGATATCCATATCTGCAGCATACCAGATCCATCACAGCACGTCCCTAGTAAGTAGCATGCCGTTGACCCAGTTACTAAAACAGAGCTCACATCTCTCTTTTCCAGCCTGGTCCCCTGCCTTATTTATCCAAAAGGAAGCCCTGTATTCAATTCTCACATATGCATCTCTCCTGCTGCCAGTCCACTGCCACACATCAGCTTGCCTGGATTCTGTGGTCAGACTCTCGAGCAGTCCTTTGAAGTGCTTAGCTCAGGCAGGTCTTACAGACTTGAATGGTTCCTCCTGTCCAGTTTCCATACAGATAACCACGTAAATGGTACTGCCATTCCTGCCTACTCTCCAGTGGCTTCCCAGTTACTTAGAGCCAAATGGAGCTTCTGATCATGGCCTCCAGGTACTGCAGGAATTAGTCTTGACTTTCCAGATTTGCCTTGACGTCTCTCTTTGTCACAGCCTGTTCCAGCCACAAGGCTCTTTCAGTTCTGTGAATCTCTGGATATTTAACTGCTCCCTCCTGCTGGGATGGTCTCTGGTCTGACAGCCTCACTGCCTTAGTTCTTTTCAGGAATCCTTGTTTCCTATTACCTTTTACCCAATTGCTTCTCTGTGTGATTATTTGAATGTCTGTCTCCCTGGCTACCTTGCAAATTCTTTGGGGACAGGTGTCTGTCTTGTGCCTGCCTGGGACAGAGTGGCTTAGTAGGGGATGGAGCCTGGTAGGCATCTCTTTACTTTGCCTTGTCCCCACCCACAGTCCTCACCAACTTTGTCATGCATTGCCAGCTCCTTCTATTCTCAGCCTGTCTCCACAGAGCCTCAGATCTTTATGTGAGAAATTGTGGGAGGTCCCCCAGCAGTTCAGAGCCCTTAACTAGAAGAGAGGGTGCTCTGCAGTTGGCTGAAGTCATGGAGACGCTCATCCTAATTCCTGCTTAGCGCAGGGCATGTGCCGGGGATAGGTGGGGAAGGTGACCCTGGCTGCAAGGAAGTTTATTCTCCAGTGACCTAAAAGTTCTCATTTCAAGTGTTGGGAAGATTCCCATCCCCTGCTCATGGCCAAAAATCTTGCCCCAAGAAATTTATTCTTTAGTCACAATTTATGCTATAAGATATAGGTCTATAATTAAAGGTGTTATTTGATAATCTTTGGTGGTAGGGCCTCAGAGAATCACATTTCCACACACACCCATACAAATGATAGGTTTCTCAGAGAGGTCATGTTCACTGTGAGGAGGCATATGGGGTCGGCCTGCCAGACGCTGTATTTCCCATGAGCACTCGATGCTCAGCCTCATGCTAGGCTACAGGTGGGCAAGCTTCACTGTGTATGCCCAAGTCACCATGGCTTGATGTATAAGCCAAGAGTCCTACATCCTACACCTTGGCTGGCCCTTCTGCCAGCATTTGGATCAGAACAGCTCCGTTGGGAGGTCTATGGGTACTATGGGTATGCCATGACACACAAATGGCAAAGCTTTTCTCAGTATGAAAGTGTTCACTGAGCAGACTCCTAGTGATTGTATACATGCTACGTATACATACTTACACACTGCCGTCCCGTTGTTTGGAAAAAGTCACAGCTTGATGGTGTCTTACTGTCCGAGCAGAGAGATGGCAGATGTAAATTCTAAGAGGGAAAAGTAGATTGCCATTGTCGGGAAGAGGGCACTAATGGTGGGGTCATAGGGTGGCAATGGCGTCCCTCCAACAGCTGGACGAGTTCTCTGAGTAGAGGTGATGAGAAGTGAGAACGGAAGAGCCCCATGGCTGAGGGGAAAGTGTCCTCACAGACCGAGGGAAAGTGGGAAGCCCAGGGAAGGGGTCCATGAGGCCTGGGGAAAGGGCTCAGCCTTGCAGGCTGAAGGCCGGAAGATGTGGCATTCTCAGAACAACAGAAATGGCATTTCCACGCAGACAGGCTTCAATTTTAAGGCTGAGTAATGAAGACGTGGGTGCTTTCTGAGTCCTGCTAGACGTTGCAGAGAAGCTGCTGTGGTCCTGACAGCCTTGTTTAAACAGATGTGTGTATCACATTAGCTGCTTTAAACATTCATTGGTAGAGTGATGGGGGAAAGCAAAGCCAGTACCAAATCGTATCTAAAGGTTGCTTGACTCTAGCCAGCAAGCAGGTGGAGGTTCGTGGCCAAGGACTAGTCACCGTCATTTCCCCAAACCAGCCTTAGACCGTTTGTTAAGTGTGTGGGCTGTAACCGGATGACTCTAATCTTACATTCGGCACATCCAAAGAAATGGAAGAGAAG
Source organism: Mus musculus (assembly GCF_000001635.26). Lineage (NCBI taxonomy): Eukaryota > Metazoa > Chordata > Mammalia > Rodentia > Muridae > Mus > Mus musculus. The sequence continues at coordinate 68,187,304 of NC_000077.6, forward strand.
CAGCATCCCATATCCAGGAAACTGACAAGAGGACCCCCGTGGAGTGGTCCCAGAATGCAGACTATACACCCCTGCAGCTGCCAAGCTGAGGTCTAGCCATGTAAACACAGGCCCGCTCCACGAGGCTTGGATTTCCTATGTCCATGTCCCACCCAAGCAGGACCAGATTCCTCGGCAGTGAGCCCTCTGTCTGTGTGTGGCCTGGCACAGTCCTCCCTGGCAGTGGGAGAAGAGTCCCCTCTCCAGGGTGGGGGCTGGAGCAGACCTGGGGACCAGGTTGTCCTAAACTTGCTGCTTGCCTCCTCATTGTCTCCCTCAACCTTACTGAACGTCGAAGGGACATTAATGAGCAGTGACAGCAGCTCCAGGAGAGGAGGGGGTCCTTGGTCCCCCTCTCTTTGGAGAAGATGACCTTTGGGACTCAGCAAGGAGAATTGGGTTCAGTTGCTTTCCTTTGAGGCGTTCAGAGTGCTTCCCACGTATCTCATTTACCCTCACGACACCCCTGAGAGGTGAGCTCGTTTGAGGCCTCTACAAAGTTATGATTATGCCTGTGGATTCTAATTCCCGACTCCATGTCATCCTAAACCCCAGGCTCCTCCCCATCTCACTTTCCTGAACATAACGAAACCCTTGGGGTAATGAACATCTCAGGTTCAAGCCCCACCAAGGGCGATCCCCTCCTTTCTCCCCCCCCTTTTTTTTTTGGTTGTTATTATTGTTAAGTTTGATTTATTGCTCAGTTTTCTAGCCAGGCTCAATGGATGTCCAGAATATTATAAATAATGTGGATTGAAAAGATCGTGCTGAAATGTTTATTACATTCTTAGAAAGAGAACTCGGAATGGCCCGCAGAGCGTGGCAGTAGGAAGGAGGGGAGAGAGGAGAGGAAAGGCCAAGGTTGCTCCTAGGATATCTCAGTGTGCCCATAAAGAGTGCCCAGAGGGGACAGAACTTACATTGCAATCTTGCTATCAAGAATGCAGACCTGTTCGGGGGCGCAGGCAATAGGCGTGAAGAATGCAGGGACCATGAGGAAGTAATCACTGGGCACTCCCTCTCCCGTTTCCTCAACCACAGTGCTCCAGAATGCCTCAGCTCACTGGGAGGGGGGCTTGGGGGGCTGCCTGAGCCTTCCAACTGCCCCTCATGGGAGGCTAGCTGTGGGCGTCCTCTGGAGTGGCAGGCAATGGTGAGAAGGGCCCTCCTCCCCTGACTAGTAGACAGTTAGAATCTTCCATGTGTTCTCTCAGGGCTTGAAAATGCAAATGTTATCAAGAAGAGGAATCTGATATGAGAAATGACTGTCACCCTGGCCCAGCCATCATGTTGGGAACTACAGGCATCCTGTTCTCTTCTGCTTGGTAGATCCTATTCTGTCCTTCCTCGTTTAGGCCCTCCCTCTGTGAAGACGGAGAGTAGGAACTCCAAGCAGGCTCCCTGATGCCGGATGGAAAGTCTGGCAATCCGGTGGACATGTTTCCTGGAATCTCTTTGTTGTGAACAGGAACAGTCCTTTGGCCCTGCCAGCTGCTGCTCTCGGCCCGCAGACCTCCTCAGGAGGAAATGAGGCTGAGGGGATGTTGCCTGGGGGTTGGTTTGTGACAGTCTGTGTGTCGGACACATTCTGGGATAGCCTGTTTTTCATGAGGCTTTATCATCAGCCAATAGAGACTGGTCTTGCCTCGCCCCTGGCACAGTGACCTGCCTCCTAGTTAGGGCTCCTGGCGAGGCCTCCTGGCTGGTTCCTGTCTGGTGCCCTGAGGAAGGAGAGTGTCCTTTCTTTCATGCGAGTGTGCATCTGTTGTCAGGACCAGGAGAAACCTTTCACACAGACTCCTAGGCGTGACCGGAAGTTGCATTTCTCACAAGGTCTTGGGTGAGCCGCTGAGCCTGGCCCTGTTCCCTGGGGTAAAAGCTCCTCAGAGCTCCACAGCACCAACTCTCCCACTGCAAGTAGTTTTCAGTGACTTTTTCTCAAGACTGTCTTCAAAGAAAGGATGATAAAAAAAAAAAAGGTTCAGGGAACCGGGTGGTGGTGGCGCACGCCTTTAAGCCCAGCACTTGGGAGGCAGAGGCAGGCAGATTTCTGAGTTCAAGGACAGCCAGGGCTACACAGGGAAACCCTGTCTCGAAAAAAACCAAAAAAAACAAAACAAAAAAAGGTCCAGGGAACAAGTGAGCTATGAAGCGGGGCTGCCGGTTCATACAGAACAGGGTGTGAGTTCACATCATCCCAGCAGGAAACCTGTGAGCGGCTGCTGCAGCCCTCCGCTGTACGGAAAGCTGGACACGGTCATTGATTTGAAAGGAGGAACAGACTCTGTCTCCCTAGAAGTTCACGCCTGGGTCGCTAGCCACAAATGTGGAATATGCTGATTTTGCATTTGGAAAGTGTTTTAGCCTCTTTGTAGTTCATCACGACAAGAACCTCTTAATTAAGTTAATAACTTCTCTGTCCACAGTTCCACTGCTTATCCAGTCACTCAGTCAGCACGCGTCTATTGAGCAGCTACTCTGTTCCGGGTTCTGTTTGTTAACTGCCACTGAGTCAGAAAGTCACTTGAAGTCTGTTCTGACTCCTAATATTCCAGAGAGCGAGTCTAAGTTATGCACTTCTGCCCATTCAGCCAAAGCAGAAATAAATGTTGACTGTATGTAGCCCTGTACTATATAATGACATCTAGTCAATGAAAGATCAAATGTATGACCTGGTCCCCAAAGATTTAATCATGCAGTGATATAGCCATGTTTAGTCTGTACAAATACACTCTATAATGTTGACCCAGTGACCTAGTGATAAAGTCACACAATGATAAAATTCTCACTAGGGTCACAGCATGGTTCAGAGGACCTCTGTGCACAAGTGTTGTGGTAACAGGCAGAAAAACAGTCACAGCCAAGCACGGCCTGCTGTCTTAAAGAATTCAACTGTGACAACTAGTAATTCACTAGCTCAATTAATTGTTAACTTAATGAAGTAATACTTTGCATTGTACATGATCTGTATACAGAGGCATAGGAAAAGCAGATCTAAGATGCAGTGAGCTTACGGAGAAGAGTCTGTTTGGGGTCCGTGGGGGTGGGGTGTTCTTGAGCCAAGACTCTGAGCAGTGTGAGCTCAGAAGACCCATGCGAAGCCCAGAGGTGCAGGAAAGCATAGCATATTGAGAGTGGGAGGCCACCTGGGAAACCTGATTGTTCTGCTGGGGATGTCCTATGAAGTGACATCTGACATAACTCACAGGTCATGTGTAACAAAGCCAGCAAACATTTCTAAACCAGATCTGACATTCCAGATCATCTACTGCACCTTTCTTTCCAGAAGAGCAGACAGGCAGGAGCTGATGGTAGCACCTTAATTATTAGTCTCAAATCCCTTTTATTTTAGCACAGAGAGCGTGCCCTTGGAAGGCAGATATTTGTATTTGCCCCATGTCACATGACAGGCACATCCCTGGTATTGGCATACCACTTAATCATGTGTCCTTTACCAGTGTGACCTTTGTTGTAACCATACATTTCTGACCTATTTTGGTCCCTTACATACCAAATATCTTCATTTATTAATTTGTTTAACCAGCTTTGGGGATCAAACCCAGGGCCTCACACACGCTAAGCACATGTGCTACCAGGAACTGCAGCCCTCCACACTGCAGAGAGAAAAAGACTTCCCCCGTGTTTGCCAGGTCCTCTGAGAAGACTCAAGCTCTACTTCTTGCTTAGGGAACACAGCTGTTCCCAGCCTTCCAGCTCTGACGCAGTGTGCCCTCCCACCTTACATCCTCCTTGCTGGCAGAGTCTCTGTGTAAGTGTTTCAGCCGACCATAGCTTTGCACTTAGGATCTGGTATCTTGTCTGTGTTTCTAGAAGATTCAGTAGAAGCACTGTCTGGTCCCCTCCAGATGCTTACCTGAGGTATATATCTCAGGCCACGAAGGTGATTGGAGGTCCCTAGTTCTAGCCCTGAAGTGTCACTTGGCATATGCTGCTGCAACATCATTAGAAGCTACCCTGTGTGAAGAACAAATTTTAGGGATCCCAGATGACATGCTGTTCATAGGAGGGCATCTTTAGAAGGAGTGAAGAGTGTTTGAGGATAGTAGTGAATGGAGGTGCATCATTGCAAGTCCCCCATGCTGATGGCACAGGTTCCTTTGCTCGGTAGTGTGAAAAGCCTGTATTCGTACCACATACTCATTGGAGAGCCCTGCAGCCTGGCTGGCCTATCCCTCCTGTGGTTTCCTAGACTGGCTTGTAAGCTCTAATGCTGCTCTAAGTAAAGGACCCTTTCCCCATGAGCTGATGTGGAACCCAGCTGGAATGTCTTTTCTTGTTCTTGTTGTACCAACCATGCTGGGTCCCACGGAGCTCACAAAGCTGATAGCTTTCATCCTGCCAATGAGAAGCTATCCAGGTGTGCTCTTCATTCCATTTCTGCCGCCAAGCTTCTCATTGTATAGCTTTAGCATTAAAGTTGTGAACCGAATCTTAGGGAGACAAGCACTTGGGCACAGTGAGATGTGTGCCCTTTCTTTATTAGTTATTTTTCTGGTTGATGCAATAGATTGACTAACAGAAAGCAGCTTGAGGAAGAAGGATGCATTGTGGCTCACAGTTTGAGAGTCTGCAGTCCATCCTGGTGGTGAAGGCTTGGTGGCAGAGGCTGCTCGATCACTTCTGGACATTTCAGGAGACAGAGATGGGCTGCCAACACTCACCTGTCTTTCTCTTCTTGCTTTAGCCTGAGACCACGGCCCATAGGATGCTGCCACCCACTTCAGAGTGGGTCTTCCCCTGTTTATGCCCCAACAGTTAATCATCTCTGGAAATGTTGTCAAAGATGAAGATTAAACCATCATACTTCCCACAGACCACATATGAATTCTCCTGTATCTATAGGCTCTTTATTTAGTCATTTTTACACACATGCAGTGTTGGAGGATTTCGTGAACCTTTTGAAATCCGTTTTCATGATACAGCTGGGGAAGAGTAAGGGAGAGAAAGTTTCCTAGAAAAGCCTGGCGGCCAGCTCCAGCTTTGCTGAGAATGGTCAGGCCCAAGGATGGGAGGCTGCCCAGCACTGACCAGAGGCCTCTCCCATGCTGCCTTGGTGCACAGCAGGAGACCTCGCATTCATTCGCATGTGCATATGTCATGGACCTCCCATTGCTGTACAGGTGGAAGGTGACATACTATGACATATCACGAAGATGATGGGTAAGAGAGCTCAGACTACCTCACGGTGTCCACTTAAAAGCTAATGACCTTTGAACTTTTCTCATGTGATGGGAACAAGCTTCATGACCACAACAAATAGGTTCCAGGTATCTGAAAGGAGACTGGGCTTTTCACAGAAGAGGTATCTGGCTATCCTTTTGCTGGCCTTTTTCTTTTCTTTTCTCCCATAGCCCTTAACAGTTGCCTTTCTTGCCACTGTATCCTTGCCACTGTGGCCCTTGGCTCCAAATGTAATTCATGTCATCTTAGGGTCCAAAGGAATGCTGAGGCTAGCTGGGGCAGGCCTGCAGGGTGACAGAGCCATGGAAATGGTCTAGAAACCCCACCATCACCCTCATGAATTTACCCCAGGTCTTTCAAGCATAGGGTGACATCTTGCATCTATTAATTGCATCTTACTTCTACAACCTCAACCTGGCTTCCTCTCAATTTCAGAGACCAGCTGGTGGCCAGGTCTCTGCAGCTCTCTGCCAGTGCCGTGATGAAGTGAAACGGCCCCTAATAAAAGCAGCCATCAACTTAAGAAGTATAGTTTTCATTTAGGCATAGAACAGTCAAAGTGGGCCACTTGATGAATAGCAGCTATCCAAGGAACAGCAAGTACACTACTTCCCACTCCATATGAGACCCCATGTCCCCCACAGACTAGGCAGGAACCAGATCCCTGCCTGACCTCTCCCATCCTGCAAAGTGCTGGACTCCATGGCTGAGGCCTTCCTCTCCAGCCTTCTATAATAAGTTCCCTGTCTGCTTCCAGTTGTCATTACATCACCCTTCATTCCAAGAAACTCTCGTAATGTGTTATTTCTAAGCTTCCATGCTATTAACATCTAAAATTGGAAGTTTCCTAATGCCACATGGGAAGACACCCTCCTCTTACCTGCAGCGTGCTTCCCTACCCCATTGTTGGATGATTCATTTCCAGAAAGTATTGGCATCTCCTCCCTGTGTGGCCCTCAAACCTGAAGAAAGGGGACAGCTTTGAGCTGCCACCTAGATTCCCACCAGGAAGAAAGAAGCTCTCCTTTCTTCCTGGCTGGTAACAGCTTCCACTACATTGAGTTATCTACTTGTCTCTGCAACTTCTCTGCCTCTTCCAGCATCAAGTCAAGAGGGCAGCGGCTTGCCGGCTGGCTCTGTTCATTGCTGTAGGTGCAGAAGGCAGATTTCCAGAGACTAGCTACGCAGTGCTCACCTACCAAGCCATGTCGGCAGTGAGGACCTGTCATTCGCTTAGGTGTTTATTGAGCAGCCCCTTGGATGGTGTATATAGCACATACAGGGTGCACATAAAGTTCCCAGCACTAACGAAGTCAGTGGATGTGGCCTTCACTAAAGGCACAGAAGTGGCAGGGCCCTCATGCAGTTGCCTGGGACCTGCCTGAACCAGGCACTCAGAGTGGGTACATGGGTGTCCTGGAGAAGGAGGGACCTAAGCAACTGGTCTGTCCATCCAGCATTTTCTTGTTGGCTGAGTTTACAGAGGTCGAGCTGTAATGCCCTGATATTTACTCCCAAGTGCCTGTTGCCCCCAAACTGGAGCCATCTTTTTTTTTGCATCTTGACTTTTCAAACAGCATTGATTTAGAGAGCACTTGCAGCATTGAAGGCTATGTGACCGTGCAGGAAAAGGAGTTGTTGTGGGGAAGGTGCCACTGTACTTGAGAGTGATTTCTATTTGGAGCTGGACTCCTTCAGAGTCAGGAGCTGCAGCCCAAGGCCACGTGCTCCAGGGAGCAGCACCTCCCAGCTGCCTTCTTGAGACTAAACTGATAGCAAGCAAACACTCACAAGCTGCACTCAGACTCTTCCAGAGAAGTATTCCTGTTGCTGATCTGTCTGCTGAAGGGGTGCGGTTGCAAACAGGACAAAATTGTCCATTTAGGCTCAAAGCAAAACAAGAAAAACCATGAAATGTATTCGGGGGATTAGGGTTACTTAAGGGATGGCTTGTCCAACCAAGTCTAAGGGACCTTCAGGGCTAAGTCTAGGGTCTGTTGTTGCCTGAATGTGGCCAGGGCTATCACCTGAGCCCTGGCTGTGCTCCATTAGGTACACAGAATCCTGGCAAAAGCTACCTGGTGACCTCTTCTGGACAGCATTGTATGTCAGCTGTGCGTACAGAGGCAGGGTCAGGGTGACGAGCCAGAGCCACTAGGCCACCTCTCACATGCCGCCCTGGCGTCTGGAACTCATGCACTCACCTCAGAGCTCATAACCCTGTCCAGGTGCTTCACTTTTCTCCACTGATGGGTGACAATGGGTCACCTTGCCAGGTGTCCCTAATTAGTGCCAGGTGGCACAGCCTGGTCTAAGCAGGATGAATGAAGGAGTTTGTTATAGTGAATCCATAGCCTGGCTGGAACCATCCAGAGATCTTTGACATGCGGTCCAGAGGGAATTGTCAAAACAAGATATCCGTAACAGTGCTCCTGCCTGGCTTTTCCAAGACAGTTGAATTCCTGCCAGATAGAGTCACATTCCCAGGGGTAACCTACAGCACGGCCAGGGGATGTTTCTTAGCAAGTATTGATGCACCGGAGAGCTGACTTTAAATTATTGCCTTGACAACTCCTAATGTGCTGCTTTTGATTGCCGATGCGAAGGATTATCTATTTGCACTTGGTTTCTGCTGTTGACCGGTGGTGAGTGCTGAGAGGAGCTTCCTTCAGAGCCGGGGAATGAGCAACACTTTAGGAACACAGATAGGACCTAGAAGCTTCAGCACTCTCTGTACAGGAAGCAGCCATCATAGAATTGCTCACCCCCTTCAGGGAACATGAGCATTTCAGAGTTTGCATTCTTTTGGGAGGTGAGTCCACTTGCACGTGGTTTCCTGCTGCCCTCATGAGGCTGACAGATCCGTGAAGAGCAAGCTGTGCACAGAGTCCACACTCAGTGAACATTATGGATACACGTCACACTCCTGAGTAAATCCTCCCTAGGGTAGCACCGGAAGAATACATAATGAAGTCTCCCATATAACCCAGGATAACCTCAAATTCATAATCCCCCTGCCTCAGCCTCCCCAATGCAGGACGAGCACTATGAGCACTCTCAACAGTGCTCTTGTTCCACGTTAGAACCTCTTGACCGAGTCTCACCTCTCATTTTGACCCAACATCTGGCCAGTGAGATGAGTACTCACACAGGGTCTCTGTTGCTGGCCAGTCCAGGGCCTGGGGCCTAGTCCTCCGCTCCACAGCTCCCTGATGCTGAGCGACTGCTGGGCCCTGGGTCCAGAGCCTGCCTTCCGTTATTAGGCTGCCCTCCAGCTCCTCTGCTCCACCTCCTTCACTGTCTTAATTCCTTTTAATTTCCTGTTTCTAGGCCAGTTCTCCTTCCCCCTCCCCCACTTCAGGTGGCCTCATTGCTTCCCATTTCCTGCTGAGAGCTGCTGCTCCCTCTGGCCCCCAGATGTGTCTCTGGAACTGCTGTCACCTCCCCTTCTATTTCTATTTCCATGTTGCCAGGGTTTTCCCTACCGTTGCCAGCAGTGCTGCCTGGTCTCTGTGGTGACAGCACTCGGAGCTTCGCTCCAGGTGGGGCTGGGCCTCCAGAAGAGAGGGCAAGGTGCCTCAGTGCTCTCAGAGTCACCCCAGCACAAATGTAGCGTGCGCAGGCGCGCCTGGGTAGCACTGGCCTTTCTGAAGCCTGGTCTGAGGGAGGAGCGCGCCGAGTGCCTTCAGGAGGCTGATGCTCTTCTGCAAGTAAAGTCACCAGCCATCAGCAGCAACAGCATGACAGATCCCAGATCCTGGCAAAACCACGTGCTGCCCTGGGAAACGTGCACATGTCCCACATTATCCTGAGGAAGCGGCATGCAGAGGGACTAGATAGTCTGCCTGCAGAGGCAAAAGGACCAGGAAGGTGTCTGAAGGCTGCCTTCTTTCCTCTGCATGGTCTGCAGACCATGGTGCTGTCTAAAGGCAAGGCCCTGATTGTTACCCAGCCTGACACAACAAGGAGACAAAGTGAAGACACTGTTTATCCCAGCATTTCTGTTTTCAGTCAGAACCCAAACTAGCACAGGCGCTATATGTTAGCCAGATTTTTGCCTTGCTGTGTGGTCCTTTGAGGGGCCACATTGTCACTTGCATGTCCCACACCATGCTGTGCTACCTTCATTCTCCAGGGACCTGAATGACCAGTCCAGCCCGCCCTCTCCCGTAGGGACTCCCCAGCTTGCTGAGCCCAGCTCCAAGACACTCCCACCCAGAGACGTGGGCCTTCTGCCCAAAGCCAGCTCTGCCGCTGGCCAGCTACCATCACGGGGCTCCTTTAGGGAGTACAAGTCTTTGTTCTTCCCACCAGTGGTTGCCCTGTGGTGTGAGTAGCAGGATTTGGGCACTGTAAACATTTTTTCATTTATTTTTAGACAAGTTTGGCTACATAACCCTAGCTCACCTGGAACTCACTATGTAGACCAGGCTGGCTTTGAACTTTTGGAGATCCACCTGTTTCTGCCACTCCTAAGTGCTGCGATTAAAGGCATGGGTATATTAGTGTATTTATTTATTATTCTTACATGTGACTTCTGTTCTCCTTGTGTGCCTGTTGTCATTCTCAGTATCCCCGGTATTAGTAATATTCCCCTTTATGCCCAAATAGCCACAACTTCCAGGCTCCCTAGTCCATAACTTCCTCCCTATATGCCTCCCCAACTGCCCAGGGTCTAGCAGTAAGTTCCCTTTTGGCTTTTTTTAACCTTCTCTTGCTACACCTCTGGGCTCAGCCTGTGCCCTGGCTCTGACCTCCACTTCCTCCAAGACTTTTCCAGTTCAGCTTCTCACAGCCTCTCTCACCTGGCGTCCACTTGGCTGGGCTCTTCCTGCCTTTTGACTCCAGTCGGCATCAACTAGCACAGCTGCCCTTCCTGTAGCTAATAACCAAGGTGGATGCTGCCAGATATTCCACTGTGAACTTCCAACCTTTCCTGGACTCCATCATCATGGCCCGGCCCAGTTAGAATTGGTCTCTGTTTCTACTGAATGCCACCCTAGCGTTCCTCAGCCTTTACTCCTCATGTTCTTTGGAATAAGTGACATGACTCTGCCGTTACCCTGACGCACGCTGTCTAGTGGGACATTCACAGACATGGGCATCTCCTCTAGACTGTTCTTGGCAGTAGGTAGACACTGAGAGCCAGTGACGTTCCGGAAACTCCATGTCCTTGGTCATATCAAATAACGTGCCTGCTGTGCTGGTGCTAGGTAGGCTCATCTTACAAACGGAAGAACCAAACTCAAGAGTTGAGAACATTCCCCAGGAGTCTTAGCTACTCGGTGGTGAAGTCCCGTGTCCCTGATTATAAAGCTAGTTCCCTCTAAGACATCAGATTATGTGTGATCTCTTTTTTTTTGTTTTTGTTTTTGGTTTTTTTTGTTTTGTTTTGTTTTGGTTTTTTTTTGTTTTTTTTTTTTTGTTTTTTTTTTTTTGTTTTTCGAGACAGGGTTTCTCTGTATAGCCCTGGCTGTCCTGGAGCTCACTTTGTAGACCAGGCTGGCCTCGAACTCAGAAATCCGCCTGCCTCTGCCTCCCGAGTGCTGGGATTAAAGGCATGCGCCACCACGCCCGGCTGTGTGATCTCTTTTTTTAGAGATCCTATGCCGTGGGTAGTGGGCCAGTGGATCCATAAGAAAAGAGCTTAAAGATAAAGGACCATCCTTCCTAAGGATGGCCTTGCATAGACGTGCCCTTGAAAATGTTTTCTTGGTCTCCAGGAGAGGCAGGATACATGGGACTGAGCAGCCTTGATGTAAGACACCATGTGTAAGCTGAGCATTGAGCCTATGGCTCTGGAGTTAGCTGAGAATGGAAGAAGGTAGTGAAAGAAGGAAGAAGTGAAAGAAGGAAGAAAGAACAGCCGGAGAAGGTGGCCTCCATATAGACTGAGGGTGGGCTGAGGGGATAGCTCAGCTGATAAAACCTTGCAACCAGCCTAGTGGATCTGATAAGTCCCATGCCTGTGAGAAACCCTGTCTCGAGAAATAAAGGTGGATACCTCCTGTGGAATGACATCTAAAGTTGTCCTCTGACCTGCACACATGTACATATATGCATATAAACATGCATACATGCTGAAGATGGAGAAGGATGCCGCCCCACCTCAGCCGAGAAAGAGAAAGAAAAGCTCGGAGTGATGGTTTGCATGTCAGACAAGAACAAAACCAAACTCATGGGAGGCTCTTCTTGCCTTTTGCCTGGTGTTTTAATGAAAACTTTACTAAAGGCAATTAACACGTACACCCGTGAGGTAAAGTACCCTCAGGAAGGATGAGACCAGGGGCGGGAAGTGCTGTCCTGCCCACCAGTGTCTGGCTGTCTGGCCTGCTGAGCTGTGAGGTCGCTTGGTGGAAAGCTGTGATGTCCACACCACGAGCAGGCAAGTAGCATCGACTGCGTCAGAGTAGGCTGCATTTTCCAGCTGTCAATTAATTCAAACGAGCAAAAAGCAAACACATTCATCTTCGCCCACGGTCCTCTTCTTTCTTGGCTTATTTACCTAGTACTGGGATTCAAGGGGACATTTACATGAACTTTTGAAAATAAATATCCCAGTTCTGTCTTTTGTCCTGCTCAATCCCCACCTTTGGCTCCAGAGCCTGCTGCAAAACTAAAATAAAATATTTCTAAAATCTATGTTTGATCTGCAAGAACCAACTGGCTGATGCTTAAGCAAATGTCACCTTTGACAGCACAACTGTGAGAGGAAACTCATCCGCCGCAGGCGTTAGTCACACGTGTCTCATCCTCACAGGTGGTGGCTGCGTGGGGCTGGCCTGGTGGCCACGACTCTGCACAGTGTGACACACAAGGCAAGCGATGAGAACGTGCATTTTGGTTCAAAACAAGTAGCAGGGAGTCAGGATGGCTTGTCTTATGACAAACCCTGCATATAAAGAACTTCTGGACAAGGATGCCCTTGTGAAAATGGCTACCATTCCCTAGAAAAGCTGGCCTCCAAATTTTCCTTTTTTTTTCCCCCACCTAGCCAGTGAACAGTGAGGGCGGTTACCTGCTCTCTGCTGCAGTGGGGGTGTTGGCAGCACATGCTGTCACTCAGTGGTTTCCAGTGTTTCACTGGGGGGGGGGGGGGGAGCATGGGCCATTAATCCAGATGAACAATCTTCAGAAAACACGTCCCTGTTCCAAAGCCACAGTGTTAATTAATGTCCCTTCCTAATCTGAAAGGGAGTTTGTTTTCTTACATCTCTTTAAGTTGCCATATGCTAGACTTGTAAATATCCCAAGTGTTGGATACTCATCTGGTAAACTGACCAAAGGAAACGGACATTTCCCCGACCCTTGTAACCTGACCCTTGGCACCTCGTGCCTGCCCCTCAAAGGGACGCTTGAGTCTTGGGAGCAAACATCTGCCTGGCCAGGTGCCGGCAGTGCCATGGCAGGAGCTGAGTGAAATGCAGAGGAAGTGACCCAAAGCCGAGCCTTGCAGGTGTTCTGAGCTAGGGCTGGGCCCAGAGCGCTCATTGTTTAGAAGCTGGCAGGCTCCCAGGAGTTCAACTGTCAGTTTCATTCTGAAATGTCAAACATTTCCTTAGCTGGGGATGGATGGCGAGAGCCCCGGAGGCTGCAGCCCTGTTAGGAGGAAAAAGAAAACACCCCAATTTCTGTCTTTGAGAGTTGATTCAGTATGCATGGCTCAGGTTGTTTCAGGGGCCATTCTGCAAACTTAGACCCACTGTCCATGTCAGAAAGATGAGGGCTCAAGCCTGCCATGGTTATATGACAGTGACTGACTTCTGTCAGTGACTCTTACTGTAAGCCTTCGGGTGATATACACCAGAGACCCATTTCTGGCCACAGGGGCAAGTGAAGGTGCACATGGAAGCAGACTGGCCAAGAACCAGTTCAGTTCATGACAGTAAGTGTTCCTGGCTGCTTTTACTTTGTGTGTGTGTGTGCCTGGTATTTCCACCATAAAAAGTAGAGGCACAAAGAGAAGGAGATAAAGAAAAGGAATTGTATCTTAGTTTTTCAGCCCCAAAGGGTCTGGCCCTTTATCCCTGGTGAACCCTGTCTTCTGTTGGTTGTCAGGAGCCCTGGGTGGGCCCCCATGGTTTAGGAAGGGGTTAAAAGCACAGGTGAGAGCAGAGCTAGCTGGCTCCCCATGCAGCCCTCCAGAACCTCTGCTTCCTTGTATACGGAACAGAGAGTGGCCAATTACGGATCAGTGAGCCAGGTAATACACCTCTTGTCCTGAGCCCCGGACCTTGTTACTAGCTTTGACCTCAAACTGGGCTGAGCTTTAGTGCCTTTGAAAGGATCCATACTTCCAGGACATTTCCAGAAGGGTGCCGAAGCTGTCATCACAGATCAAACACTGTTGCTGTGATCAGGCCACTAAGTCAGGTCTTCGTGGCCCAAAGGATCCCGAAGCCACAGCTGGCTTTTACTTACCGCTTTCTTCTCCCCTACAAATGACTTCCTCAGTGCACCCAGCACTAAGTTTACTTAACACTGTTGAAAATGACCTCTCAATGGACTTGTGTTTGCCTGAAAGCATTTAAAATATAAAAGTCTTATTTGTTTTTGCTGTTGAAGTTCCCTTTTTGTCTTTGGATAAGCCCCTACTTTATAGCATGCAATCAACTTACTGTCTAAGGTGTCAAGAGGGAAGTATGCATCCCTTCGGGGATGTGTGTGTGTGTGTGTGTGTGTGTGTGTCCCAACATGCTGCTACTGAAGTGCCATGTGTCTGACACAGTTTCTGTGGTAGACACATTATCACCTTTAAAGGCAACACTGTATTTCTTTCTCATAGGCCCCACCCCTTCAGCTGAAACTTCCTGTCCTCTTTGAACTTCTAGAACCTAAGACACTTGGCTCCATGTACCTGTGATATTTGTTGGTTGATTTGGACCATTTTTGAATTTCCTACTTGACATATTTTCCCAGTTTCTTCCTCTCTACTCAGTACTCTTCCTGTCTCTTCTTGCCCTTCCAGATATTCAGTGTGCTTCTTCATGTGTTACATCTGTATGGCGTCTCTGTGTGCAGGCTCTGCATTAGGTCCGAGATACAGTAGCAAATGGGAAGGCACCGTTCCTTCTGTGGACACAGACCTTCCAGGGGAGGGGACACGTGAGAGCTAGCCCCTCAACAGTCACGTTGCTAAGTCCTACCTGGAGATGTGAAGCTATAGAAAGCACCAGTGACCGCAAGTCACCAAGGAGGTCTCCGGGAAGTGACCCGAGAGAGAACCACCAGGCAGAAAGTTCAGTGTGTGCAAAAGCAGAGGTGTGCCATGTTGGAGAAGTGACGGAAGCCAGGTGGCTAGAGCTCAGAGGGTCTGCAGGACAGTGAGTCAGATTGTGCCAGGCCTTGTAGGCTACAGGAGAGTCTGGACCTCAGTTGGAGTCACTGCAGACCTCTGAGCAAAGAGGCAACCTGATCAAATTCACAATCCAAAAGCCAGCTCTGCCAGCTTTGTGGGTAACGGGCCAAGTCAGGAGCAAGGCAGCTTCAGGCTGGTGTTGCAATGTTCCACATCAGCTGAGGCTCAAGACCTCTCCCCGTAGAGCGTATAAACTGAAATCCATGGGCGCTCTTGCCTAGAGAATCAGCTCTTCCTGTGTCTCCTCCACTGCTTATTCCACCATCTCCATCATCACTATGACTTGAAACCTCAAGACCTGTGGCGTCTCTACCACTGGCCACCCCGGCCTCTGGCAAAGCCTTTGCTGTACACAGCCGAGCTAGAGCTTGTCACTCAGAGCCCGCCTAAGCTGCAGTGGCCATGCTCCCTTCTGGCTTGTCTGCATAGTTCCCAAACAAGCAGCCCCTCTTCCCAGGAGAATTCCAGGCCACTGTGGCCCCCTCAGCCTGGCCACTGGCTCCTGCCTGTTGTTGTTCTCCTTCTCCCGATACTGCATGGTGTAAAGCTCTCAAGGCAGCCAGGAGCAGCTTTCCAGTCAGGAGCTGCAGAACTACTGCATAGCAGGGACTCCTGCTGAGAGGGAGCAGGCAGGCAGGAGCATTTCCCAAGGCAGAAGTGAATGAAAAGATAACAATCTCCTGAATCTCCAAGATCTGATAATGTCACCCAAGCGCACACACCTTCTCACTGCAGACACACCGAAGTAGTAGCTGAAAAACTATTCTAGGAGCCTAGGTCGTGCCCAAGGAAGAAAGGAAGGCACTCCCTAGACGAAAGAACTGGAGGCTGAAAGCCAGAATCCAGTAACAACCAGTAACGCAACAGGGGCTCCCTTCTACGAGGGAACAGATAAATAGTGTAAGCTTTAGAGACGGAGGACAGGCTGTCACGGCTCCTTCCTTCACTTTGGTGGTGACTAAAAATGTCAAAGTGGCCTGAGGGTGTGGCTCGGCTGGTACAATGGTCGCTGAGTATGTACAAGACCCTGGATTAGTTGGCCATGGTGGCTTACACCTTTAATCCCAATACTCAGGAGGCGGAGGCAGGCAGAGCTCTGTGAGCCTACAGAGTGAGTCCAGGGCTCTGTTGCACAGGGAAATCTGTCTTGAAAAACAAAAACAAAAACAAAACAAAACAAAACAAACAAAGGACCCTGGATTACACTCTCCAGCACCACACAAACCAGATGTGGTGACACACGTCTGGAATGCCAACACTTGGGAAGTTGGAGGCATAAAGATCAGAAGTTCAAAGTTATCCTTGGCTACAAAGTGAGTTCAAGATCAGCCTGGGACACACGAGATCCTGTCTCAAAAAATAAAATAAATAATCCAAACTTCGTTGCACAAAAAATAGACCGCAGGCAGCAATGACCTGTTAACATTAGGCATTTTGCTCTGTCAGTGTTTCAGAGTTGTAAACCCTGTAACCAAGCTGAGCGCCATCTATAGCATCCATGCTTGTCACTTAGGAGGCACTGGAACGCTAGAGCGGGGAGCTTGGTGTGCACATGAGAGCCAGATGCGCAGGCCTGACCCTGGCCCTCCCAGGATTCTGTCTTGCAATCCAGGAGTATTGGCACAGCTCTCAAGGTGGCAATGGCTGCTTATAGGCTCCGTGGAGTCCCATCTGCTGTGCCCACCGGCCTGCAAAGCCTGGCCTGTGTTCACTGCCCTCTCCTCTCTCCACATACTTCTAGAGTGTGACGCTTTCTTCTGGTGCGGCTCATTAAAAGAGGCGTGTTCTGCTTCTCTTTTGCAGGGATGATCATGGTGATTTTATTGCTGCTCGTGGCTATTGTGGTCGTTGCAGTGTGGCCAACCAACTGATAGCAATAAAGGGACCACCCGCTGTGACACCTGCCAACTACGAATGAAAGCCCAGCATCCTTTTGGTACATAACACCTGCTCTCAATAAATTTTCCACCGCTCTGGGCTCTTGGTGTACCTTGTTTGGGTAGAGAACAGAGCTGAGCAGCTCTGGAGACCTTCCTAGAGCACTGGCCCAGTTGTGTCCCCTGTCTTCTGTCAGTGATTTTGTTGGTAGTCAGAAGTCCCTCAGATGGCCATTGTCCCACAGCTGCCAATGGATTCCAGTCACCCTCTGTGTGCTGGGCATCCTGAGGGCTGTCATATTAATAGGCAGTGTGTGACCTTGGTGGCTGCTTGTACTGCGGAAAACCACGTGCCCTTGTGCAAATGAGTGGCTGATCATGTGTCTGGGTGTCCAGATAGCAGGATCTACGTAAGGCAAGAGCCACACAGAAGACATAGCCAACAGCCTCTCTGTCAGCCACCATGTGTAATTTCCCACAAAGCTTAGATGCCCAACAGTGCTGGCTATTTCTGCTCTAAGAGTTTCTGGACCATCTTCGTATCTGGACGTGAACCTTTTCAATTTTGCTTTGTTAATAAACGCGTCCTTCAAGATTGATGACACCTTTCTAAAACAAAATCCAGACGTGGAGGCACATGCCTTTAACCCCAGCACTTAGGAGTCAGAGGCAGTGGAGTTCAAAAAAAAAAAAACAACAACAACAAAAGACATATTTGACACCTTTCTAAGTAGCCCACAGCCTTAGATCTTGAGGGAGGGAGCAGTCAGAGGAAAGCCTGGTTATAAAGCAGGAAGTGCTGCCTCCGTCCAGCCTCTCCACTGGCTCTGAAGCCATGTGTGTGCCAAGTGAGGGCATGCACATAAGTATTTCAGAGACAGGACTCAGAGCGAAACTGACTGCAAAAGATACCGGGTCTACAGATGGGTGCTGGGGCAGCGAGCCCTCTCTCCTCTCTCTACAGAAAGCAGGATGGGCAGTTAGCCTCGCTTTCTCATAGCAGAAAGAAGAGTTAAAGCTAATGCCAGAAGTCTTGCCGTAGCATTGGCTTCAGTGAGGAGGAGACAGGCCTGTGGTAGGTCCTGTGACTTTCCTTAAGAGAACATAATCCAAAGCCTGCGCTGGACAGAATCAGGCACCAGGAAGAAAGCCCCAGTGTCACCTAGACTGGTGCCCTTTCCTGGGACCCTGAGACCGAGGATTCCAAGTGTTTTGTTTGACTCTGACTCATACCAGAATGCAGACAGGCAGGACAGCAATGGGGTCTCTGTGGCACAGCAAAGGGTTTCTGGGAGCTCTCAGGCCAGCAGTGAAGTGTCCATCTCGAGAGCACATCACCTCAGCTCGAGTTCTGGCTGAACTACTTACCCTGGCCTCCCACGGGACAAGACGAAGTAACAGAAGACAAGAGAGTAAGAAACACGCTGCCGACGGGGGTTGCCATACCACTTATCAGCTCTGTGACCACAGACAGACAGGTTCCCTTTCTGTGCCAGTGGCCTCATGTACAAAAAGGTGACAATCCCCCGCTGCCCCACCTTGCCCCACCTCAGGGCTGCTGGGAGGACTGGGTGAGGTACTGAAGCACAGCAAGCCACTTGGCTCAGGTGGAAGGGGACTCTTCCTATAACACTAGTCTAAGCCGAGGTGTCCAGCAGGCTCAGGACCCTGTCTCCCACTCTTCTAAGTACACGAACTGTAGGAGCAAGCCAGGCAGGGGCAAAGTTTGCTGCTAACTTGGCCAATGATGCCCAAGTTCCTGAGGATCCCAAGGCCCTAGGAGCTGACTTAGCCAGATTGTCAGGGTCATAGTATACCAGGAGGTGGCAACTGGCAGAGGGTGTGAAGCAGGCTGTGAGGGGCGGACTGGAGGTGAAGAAGAGTGTGGGCTTGTGTCAGGGGCGTGTGATTGGGAAGACAGGAGCCTTGCTGGACTGCTGGCCAGGGCTTTAAGACACAGTGTACCCTGAGACACATTTGTCAGGGCAGGGTGGTTGCTAATGGATCATCCAATGTAAGACCAAGAATCTGTAGAGCTCCATCATCCAGTCTTGTGGGAAACCCCAAATCTGTACAAACAGTGTCTCCTGGGAGCCCCCCACTTTGGGGCTCAGAAGCAGCAGCATTGAGAGTCTGTTTAACTTTCTCACCTCCTCTTGACTTGCTCAGCACGAAGCCCCGGCAACTCGTGGGACACTTTGAACCAGAGCCACGAAGGCCTGGCTCAGTTGCACTGAAAGCCCTTTTCAGGAAGACACTGGCCCATGTCTGCACACAGTGGCTTCTGTTCTTCTGGCCGAATGGGCTCTAGGCCCAGTCAGGGCATTGTGTGACCCCGGACAAGTTCCTTCCCTTCTGTATACCATGGGCAGGGGAGCGCAGGAGGAAAGCTGCCTGAGAGGTTCATGGTGTGAGGACCGTGGGCACTGCAGGCAGGGAGACTCATCCCCAGGCAGTCTTCCTCAAAGATGGCTTTCCCCGCACCATCCAAAGCAGCCAGGCATGCCCAGCTGAGTGGGGTGTACCAGAGAGCCTGCTGCTTCAAAGCCCAGGGGACAGCTCCTGTAGAGTGGGGTTTGCCAGCGGTGTTTGCAAGGCCTAGTTTCCCAGTTACTATGTCAGGTCTGTAGACCAGTGACCTGCTGTGAGCGTTCTGGAACCAGTGACCTGCTGTGAGCATTCTGGAACCAGTGACCTGCTGTGAGCATTCTGGAACCAGTGACCTGCTGTGAGCATTCTGGAACCAGTGACCTGCTGTGAGCATTCTGGAACCAGTGACCTGCTGTGAGCATTCTGGAACCAGTGACCTGCTGTGAGCATTCTGGAACCAGTGACCTGCTGTGAGCATTCTGGAACCAGTGACCTGCTGTGAGCATTCTGGAACCAGTGACCTGCTGTGAGCATTCTGGAACCAGTGACCTGCTGTGAGCATTCTGGAACCAGTGACCTGCTGTGAGCATTCTGGAACCAGTGACCTGCTGTGAGCATTCTGGAACCAGTGACCTGCTGTGAGCATTCTGGAACCAGTGACCTGCTGTGAGCGTTCTGGAACCAGTGACCTGCTGTGAGCATTCTGGAACCAGTGACCTGCTGTGAGCGTTCTGGAACCAGTGACCTGCTGTGAGCATTCTGGAACCAGTGACCTGCTGTGAGCTTTCTGGAACCAGTGACCTGCTGTGAGCGTTCTAGAAGTACACCACTCACAGAACACAGAGTGGCCAGGCAGCCAGAGCACCCCTGTCTTCAGGGACTTTGTCAATGAAAGTAAACCTTATTAAAACAGCAGCATATGAATTGTTTAACTTAACTGATTATTAATTATATGCATCTTAAATCTGGATACCATATAAAGAAATCCAGATACCTGGATACAACTGGTACTTTTGTTCCATTTAAGCATTATGATTGTTAATAATTGTACTAAACCTTAGCTGTCAGCCCCAAGACAGCCTCCTCGGCGGCCGCTGTCCAATGCCTGGGGCGAGACAGCTTTCACAGATCTGAATGGAAACTGCTGCACCTTTTTGATCTGCTGCCTGCTGCCAGCCAGCCTGCCGGGCTTGTGCACCAGATCCATGAGTCTGGATGCTTGGGGCTTTCCTACCACAGGGCTGCCTTAGAATTCCCAACTGACCCTCAGTTTCAAGAGCTATTCACCCTGACTAGTCAGAACTGCCAGCAGCCAGCCAAACAGCACTGTTCCCTCAGGTAATGACATTAGACATCCAGAATAATGTATGGATCCTGCTAAAGTTAAGTGGATATCCTCTCATCTCTTATAAGACCAGACTATCCATCCTCTTACTATACCATAGGTTTCACAAGCTTCCTCCCAACTGTGTGCCAACAACTAAAGGCCCCGGTCTCCTTCCAGAATGCCTTGTTGTCGTACTGTGTTTCCAGGTTGGTAAAGCAATGAGTTAAGCCATCCACTTTCAGTATTTCTTACTGGCTGCTATTCTTTTACTCCTGCTTTTCTTGGGGAGGTTATTATATGTCTTTATTTAGCCTGAGACCATAGGGTGTGTCTACTCTGGGTGGGCATCCCCACTCAAGGCACTGTCCCTGAGAGATGCAGAGATGGGATGAGTGTGCCTCATCAATGCATGAGCCCTCCTTGGTAGGCCTCTGGCCTTTCACCGAACCAGCCCCCCAGGTACTGACAAGGTCTACTCAGCTTCCTTGGGACTTCCTCCCATCTTCTTCCAGCTTTCCTCACCACCTTGGGCCAGTGCTTAGCAGAGGCCCTGCTCATACTGATTTCTTAGCACTGGACAGATGTCAGTGCCTTGTCTCCTCAGCCAGGTGAAAGGCCCTTAAGAGGCAAGTGAGCTGTTCAGTCCATTCTCACAACTCTGATCAACAGTGTGTTTCCTGCCAGCGCAGAGCCCAGCTGTGAGGGGTCAGAACACACTCAGACACAGACAGCTTTGTGGAGAGAAAAAAAAAGCCGTATCATGAAAAGTCCTTGAGAACTGAACTCTTGGCTTAAAATGACCAAAGATGAGAGTCAAACTGCCAAATGGCCACAGAGCTCTTAGCCCCAGCTGACCCTGGGAGACTGACACTGCACACAAGGCTTGCTCTTTCCTCAGTCTGACCAGCCAACCAGGAACTGCTTTCTATCCTAAACTACCCACCACCTTGCGTCCAGCAAGGACCCATTTCTGAGATGGTTTGGGACACCAGAGTTCATGTGTGTTCCTGCCTGCCCTAGCTTAGAACCCTGCTCCTCTGTGGAGGTTGGTCCAACAGTGTTGTCCTCGAACTGCCTGTCTGTTCTACAAGGGAAGACTTTTCATGCCCTGACAGCAAGGACACCTCAAAATCCACATTGCTCAGGGGCTGGACCAGGCCAGCAGGTGAGTCTTGTCTTCAAAAGCACTGGGTGCAGGAAAGAGTCCAGTCCATGGGCCATGGCAACACATCCGCCCAGGGGGCTGGCTTGTTGTTCAGTGAAGAAATCACAACCATTTGGAAGTTTAAACATAGCCTTTCCAAAACCACTGAGCTCAGCTCCTGGTGGCTGCATGGTGCTGGCACAGACCCAGTCCCTGTGCCTCAGCAATGGGCTGGGGGCAGGGCAGGGGTGGGCTGGGGGCAGGGCAGTGGCAGGGAATTTTTTTTTTTTTTTTTTGCATGACCTCTTAAGTTTTATCAACCTCTGTCATCTCTACTTCATCTTGAATAGAAGAGGAGGAAATTATACAAGTCCAAAAGGGCTTGCAAGCTCTGAATCTAGTGGTGACGGTAGGGCGCAGTGGGAGGGACCCCCTTTCTCTTCTACCCCTGCCTGGGAACTCCAGGACCAGGAAGGATCTGCCGCAGCGGTGACTTGGAATTGCTGTGTGGCCTGGCCCATCTGAGAGCCTGTTCAGACAGCAGTCGGAGCCAGCAAGCCTATAGGACTTTCCAAACAGGGCTGCACTTTTCCTGCCTTTTTTGGGTAGTTAGGGCTCTTTGTTTAAAACACACAAGATTCTGTCTTGCTAGGGTGTCCTAGGGCAAGACGCCATATTCCTTAAGTTGCTGTTAGTCTCCGCCCTTCTACCTCCCCACATGCCACCACCAAGAAAGGCTGGGACACAGAACAGTATACAAGAGTTTATTTAATGATATCTGGATTTAGTTCTATCATGTAGGGCCCACGTTACAAGTTCCGTCTGGGTCCATTACAACTCTAACAACAAAAAAACTTTAAAAAAAAAAAGAAAGAAAAAGAAAGAAAATCCACAACTTTCTCCATGTCATTAAATATATTCATATATAATAACCATAATATATTAGTATGCATTGGAAAGGAACACTGGCCCAAACAATATGTCATGGTCACAACTAAACATTTACAATTCTGTGTGAGCAGAATCGGTGACACAGGAGGGAGGCCGGGGGGGTGTACCCAGATCAGGGAAAGGGGAAGGAAGTCCGCTGACACAAGAGGTGAGGCTGGCTTAGTTTTTGGCAGGGGCAAGGCCCCACAAAGACAATTTTGATACCCCTGGGGTATGGCATGGCTCTGGTCCACAGGAATATCTGTCTGTGAACCACGGCCCATTAGTGAGCCTATCTTGCCCACTCTCTAGGTTTCCTGGATGGAGTCCTTCAAGTGTTGAGACCCTAAAGGAACCATTCCCCAGGTCAGTCCTGAAGGGTCTCCTCATTTCAGTCTTGTTCCAGCTCAGGGGCAATTCTAAGACAGCCTGTACCCACTGCCTGTATGTAACCACTGAGGCAGAGTTCTAGAAAGTCCCTAAGGCCCTCGGAGAGGCCACCCCAGCCTCCCTAGGCTTTGCCCTTGGCATCTGACCCTCCCTCCCATCTGAAGGAGCCGGATGGTCCTGCCTCCTGCCCTGCTTTCTGGGACAGAAGCTCTGGCCAGAAACCACAGCTCACAGCTGTACCTAGGAGCATGTCATCACCTTCACCACATACCTTTGTGCCACTGTGTGTCAGCAAAGGAGGCATTCTGGTGACAGGGGACCAGACTACCCAAATGGTAAGCAAAGGGACAGCTGGGAAATCTTGACTGGTAAGTGACTAACCTGGTATGGTTTTCTTCAAAGACCTACATATCACAACTCTGTTAATACACTCTCAAACTCAAAAACCTACTTCCATTTTGCACCCCTTCCTAACTGTACAAAGAGGATGTCTTCTTCCCCCTTTCCATCTCCTCCCTAGGGTGGGTAGGAGACAGCTGCCTCCCTAAGGCTGGCTCTCAGGCAGAGGAGAGGTGGGCTGGATTCTGGTCCACAGAGGTGGTGGCTGTGACAAACCCTGCTCCCTCAGCAATGACCTTATCCACAACTTGGCTCATTTTGGCTATTTAATGTAGCCCCCATTGAGCAGGCCACAGAGGGCAGGGCAGGAGGCCTTGGTAGATTTCTAACAAGACGTCTCTGTTGCTTAGCAGGGGCGTGGGGGAAGTCTAGTTAAGAGACTTCGCTGGATACCAGGTGAGACTGGACTCCAGGGTTCAAGGGTGGAAGCTGGCCAGAGCATTAGACATGCTGGTACAGAAATGAGACCCCTGCTGTACAGCTGGATGTTATTTGCTACAGATGGTACCCAACAAACCATACTGGCTCTCCTGGATAGTGGACCTTGCCCTCAATCTCAAGCTTGGACCAGGGAAGCCACCTGACCCTTGCCAGGGTAGGTCTGTGTGCTCATGCCAGCCTCCCTCTGAAGCCTTAGTCTTCCTCCGGCTAGGGAAGCAGCTAAGCCACCTCTCCAGGCCCTCTCAGATGGCCATGCCTGTCTTCCTGGATCTTGCGGCTTTCCACTAGGGAGTCCATTCCTCATTCCCCGCCACTCCCGATGCCTCCTCAGGAGGTGTTGCTGGGTCTGTCCCAGACCATACTCCAGGCTCATATCCTCAGAGTTCTCTAGAGACAAGCTGCCTGGGTCTCAGTGGTAACCACTATCCCACCCAACCCTCGCCTACTGTGGGAGTGTCAAGAGGGCTAACTGCTGATGTGCAACTGTGGTGAGGTCAGAGTCTGAGTACCGGTGCTGGTGTGACCTTGGGCACGTGGACATGTCTTTTTACTGGTGAACACGAAGACAAGAGTGAATCCCTGCCTCGCAGGTTTGTGGTGAAAACAGGCCAGGAGCATATGGGTAAAGTGCCTGGCACCAAGAGGGTGCTCAGTAAGTGGCAGTGGTGATGTGGGCAGAAGTGGAGAAGCAGAGGGAGCCGTGTCACTGAGGGGCTGAGCTTCATCCCTCATATGGCCCTTCAGGGCAGCCAAGTGGGCAGGAGAAATGAAACCAATTTCCTGACTGAGAGGGCCAGGCCTCTCATCCAGTGTGCGGGGCGCGAGGCTAGAGGCCCGAGTACAGGGAGGCAGGGAAAGGCTAAAGGGGCCTGGGAAGCAACCAGAAGGGAAGCTTGGAGCTGCCTGCGTGAGGACATTAAGTCTCTAAGAGAAAAGAGAGCTAGGCATACAGGAGGGCCTGGGGACCTCCACAAAGAAGGCAGCCAGAAAGGAATAGACCAGACTGCCCAGGCTAGACCAAGACAGCTGGGAGCTAGAGTGGGTTTCTTAACCAAGGAGTCTATGTCCCTTTTCTGGGGAGCCAGCAGTGAGGGCGGCAGCAGGAAGCAGTCACAGAATGCTTGGACCCCAAGAACCTGACCATTCCTGGCCTTGCCCTCCAGCTTGGACGCCAGGCACCTTGCTGAGCAGCGACCCTACCCTGACTCAGGCAAGCCCCTTCCCCCAAGCCTGGTTCAAACTGCCTAGACAGCCGCTGGCATTCCAGACTTAACCAGGCCCTCTCCAGCTGTTGACATTGCTGTGAGGCCTTGTGGGAGCTGATGTCATTACACAAATAGTGTCACTGCCCTAAACCCCCGCCAGTACCCCTCCCCCTCCCCTGGAAAATGTCATAAAAAGGGCTGTTTCCAAGTTTCCAGCAAGGAAACTCTCTGGGAGGTTTTGGTTTGCAATGCCTCCTTCCACAGGCAGCTCCAGCAGAGGCAGTGACCACCCGGCTTGACTTCAGGGTCCTTAGGCCCTAGGCCCTCTGATGGGCCAGGAGCCTGGGCCAGCCCCACTGGAGTAGAGCAGGCCCCAGGAGAACTCTCCCCTCCCTACAGATGGTGAACTCCACCCAGGAGACCAGCCCAGCAGGTGGCAGTGGAGACCAAAGCTGGCTGATCCCAGTGTCATCGGGCCCTCTAACATAGGGACCTGTTGTCAGAGTCTGGAGTCCTGTGGGAATTCCTAGACAGCGGGTGATGGAGAAAGGAGGGGGGCGTGACTAGTGTCTGGTGGTGGATTGGTTGCCCCTGCCCAGGCTGCAGGCCCAAAAATTCACAGTTCTTACATCCCCCTTCAATAACCATCAAACACAGCGACTGTAGACCACTGTGCCATTCTGTTCCCGCCTCTCAGGACCTCCCTAACCCCTCCACGGCGACCCCCACCTAGCCCTAGGGAAGCGCATCTCTGTTCTGGAAGGAGCGCCGTGAGGTAGCTATGTCTTGTCCTCATTTCTCCAGGGCCTGGCCTGTCAATACAGGGTGCTTTCTGCCATGCGCATAAGAGCGCAGCCAGGGGTGTGAGGGTGGGGCTGGGGCGGAGCCGCTGAGGGCCCCGCCCCACTTCGACTTCGCCCCGCCCCCACCCTCCCAAAAAAACCCCTGACGGCCAAGTCCAAGGCTGCCAGCCTTTGCCAGCGCCCTGCCCGCCCTCCTGGAGCCCGCGCCACCTCCGCGCTAGGCCTTCTTGCACTTGCCCTTCTTCTCCCGTTGCTGGAACTTGCGCAGCCGCCGTGCCCATGTGTCCCGCCACTGGATCACCAGGCTGCTCTTGTCTGCCACGATGCCACTCTGGTCAGGTGAGTCCTCGGCATTACCCAACAGCAAGTACTTCTTGAGGGGCTTGATTTTGGGACACTTGCAGGCGATGTCTCGTGAGCGGATCCACAAACTCTGGTCACCACGGCGAATACGACTTGTGCCCTGCTTGTACACGGAGATGATGTTCACGGTGAACTTCCACCAGTCCCCTGCTTTGTCGGCCTTCAGGATGTGGATCTGGACAGCTGTGAGGAAGCAAACAAGTGGTGTGGGCCATGGCTGGGAAGTGCAGCCAGGTGCCCAGGTCCTGGGATGGGATGGGCCCGACCTGCACGATGTCCTACAAGAACCTGGAGTGGGATCTGGAAAGTGACTGCAAAGGGCTCCCCACGGGCAATGGGTGAGCTAAGCTCATCCCAGAACCTGAGCTAATACCTGGGCCAAAGCCCCTATCCCAAGAAGTGTTGCTCCTGCCTTTGTTGAAGGTGCCCCCCGCCCAACACTGCCTCTTGGAACATGTTGAGATCCATAAGGGAGACTCCAGGGAAGCGGGGTAGATGGATTAAGCATGCCCCTAGCTCTCTAGATAGTCTGCTTGCCCCTGAGGGCAGGTGGCTTTGATGACAGCAGGGCTGACTCCTCTGGAAATGAGGAGCACCTCACATGCCTAGACTTCCAAAGGCTCCAGCCACTTCACCCCAAGCCTTAGGATGGCACCTGTCCCCCAAAATCATCCTGACTTCAATGAAATTGAAACAGCCCATCAGGGAATTTTAGTACGCAGCATCAAGAGAGTCTGCCACTCACATGGCCAGAGTGCTTTTCCAGGGTCAGCCAGGGTCCTCAAAAATACTCCCTGCCAGGCTGCTAGCTCCCTTGGAGCCTCTCAGGTTCAGCACTGTCCCACTCCCTCCCCCCACCCCCAGTCTTCTTCTACAGGGGTTCTCAAACCAGACTGCGCCAGAGGTCCCTGGAGAGCTTCTGCAAATGGTGCGGTGCTGACTCCACCCACCCTTGAGCTTCTGACTCACCAGAACTGGGTAAAGTCCCCAGTTCACATGCTCTCCCCAGGAGTGCTGCTGCTACTGGGGGAAGACACTGGAGAGGAGCGGCAGATATGTGAAAAGATGTCCCTACTGAAGGCACTTTAAAGTAGAAGGGCATGCTTATGAGGGAGAGGCTAGGAGGTGGCTCAGTCAAGGAAGCATTTGCCAGACCATGAGTTTAGAACTCATGAGCAAAGCAGGACTCGTAACTACAATCCCAGCACTGGGCCATGAAGACGGCAGATCCTTGGTGCTTGGCATGTTCTCAGTTCAATGACAGACAGTCTTCTTTCTCCCAACAAGGTGGAGGACAACAGGAAGATACCCAAACTCAACTTCTGACCTACATACACACACACAAACACTCCATGTGTGTACACACACAACAACAGCAAAAGATGGAGGGAACACCAGGTTCCCTTCAAGAATTCCCTTGGTGCTGGGCTTTTGAGAGGCTGTGTGTGGTAAGTAGTGTGTTTGCATTGGCTTCCCGAAAACTGCTGGCTGTAGAAGCCCGTGGTTGGCCCATCTTAGGCCACCAGAGCCTCTCGGAGCCTACTTGGGAATTGCTGGCGAGAGAGGAACACACAGCCAATCACCCTCTACAGTCCAGGAGATTCCTAGAGAAGGCCTCAGCTGTGCTCAGTCTCATTCAAGGGAGGCAGACATTGTTCCTATCCCCATCGCCAGTGCTCCTTCCCTGCGCTGACCCCATATGTCACACAGTGTATGCCTCCTCCCTCAGGGCAGGGAAGCACTACCCCTGGACTATGCTGAGGACCACCTGACCAACTGACTGTCCTGAGCCCCCTGACTTAGAAACCCCAGGGAAGCCCAGCTCATCACTTCCCTGATTCTTCCACAGTCAGAAAGCCTGCCTGGGTCCCTGCTGCTCCAGGTGACTCCCCATTAAGGTCTCTGGTGTATAGGGGAGAGCACCCTGCTCCCTTCCTGTGCCCACATTGGCTGGCCAAGGTTGGGAAGCAGACAGCTGGTGCAGAGGAGCACCGGACGCTCCAACCTGCCCTCCTGGGCGAGGGAAGTGGCAGATTTTCCCATATTTTCATTTCAGCTGTTCTGGGCATCCTGAACTTTGCACTTCAGTCTGAGGGCTCCAAAGAATGGCTGCCATGGCAACCGTTTCCATGTTTTTGTCACCAAGGGATTCAACACTCAGTGTGAACTCTGAGGGTGGGGGGTGGGGAAACCCTCCAGCCTAGAGAAGTGACTGTGCTGACAGAGGTCACCGTGGCAACTGAGTGCCTCCTCAGCTAAGTGGTCGGGAGAACTCCCGCCAGAGCCCTGGTTTCCTTTCCTGGGAATGAGCTGAATGCAGAATGAGCCTCTCAGGACACAGCAGTTTCCCTGTGTGGCAGCCCTTGGCCAGCCAGTGTTGCCTGACCAAGAATGGGCTGGATGTGTGGAGGGCCCTCTGGCAGGGCCCTTGATGATGTAGTCTAATCCCAGACTCAGAGCATTGATGCCCCAAGCTCCTTTGCTGGAGCCCTTACATCCCTGCACCTCAGAGAAGAACAATCTAGAGACGGGGCCTTTCCAGAGGCAATTATGATGAGGTCATGAGGGTGGGCCTCATGCCAGGATAACTAGAGAGGTCTTGGGCATCAGCCTGATGGACAGGCTTGAGAGGGTCTCAGCTTTACAGAAAAGGACTCAGGAGAAGAGCTGGCTAGACAAGGTGGGCTTGGGCTGGACCCCCAGGTTCCCCAGGAGACTTTCCTTCTCGTGCTCCTGCAACAGCTCTGAAGATAAGCATCACCGGCTCACCCCAGGCCTGTCCGTGAATTATCCTGGAAAGGCAGGCTCCACTCCCTAGAGACTACCAGAGGCCTCAAGAGGACCTGCTTCACCAGAGCCCTGCAGGTCCCCACTGGACACGGCTATGTTCAAGAATTAAGAAGTTAGTTCCTTCTGTCTGTAGGGACCTTCCTAACTGCAGGCTGAGACAGTCCAGGCCCAGGGGCAGGGGAGGGTGGCAGCAGGATTCATGTGATTATGCTGAAAAAAAAAATCCACATTTCCGCTGCCCTTGGCAACGCCTCCGCACATTACAAAGCCCACCAAGTATGAGCTGCACACACAGTGCATGGGCCAAGTCCCTGCAGTGCACATACCGCTGAAAAGATTCAAAATACACATCGCAGCCGTGACCTCAAACAGACCTGCTCTGTGCGCTTAGGGAGAGCACGCTCTGGCAGCCGCGTGGCACACACCAGGACTGCTGTCACCTCTGACCGGCTGCTGGTTGCTGCTTCTGATCAGGAATGACCAAGGTCTCCAGACCACACCTAGATACCACTTGCTGATATGTGATCCCACTTGGCCAGGTGACTGAGCAACAGCTCTGCCAGCTTGGGGCCACACAGAACTCTCACACCCTGCCCTGGGCCTCAAATTGGTGTCCCGCCCAGAGGGCAGTATTTAGGAGTTAGGAGCCCTTAAAAAGTGAACTCAGCAGTATGTGGGCTCCACCCTCATGTGCAGAGCAGTGGCCCTCTTAGAGGCTTAACTGAGCCCTTGTCCCTCCCATCATGTGGTGCCACAACAACAAGGTGGCATTTTGGAAGCAGAGAAGGGTGGTAGCTTGGTCTTAGACCTCTTAGCCACCCAGACTGCAGTCTATAGATTTCTACACAGTCAGATGCACTTTGCTAGAACAGTACAAATGGCTGCACAATAAACCTTACCCCACCCACCCACCAGGGTGCTAACCCCCCATCTTTAGGCTAATGTCCTGATGTTATCCTCTAGTGTGGAGTTCAGGTGAGGTCTCCTCCATTCAGAAAGGAGGGTGATGAGATGATTCACACCAAGATGATCATGGGCACCAGGAGCATTGAAGGGAGTCCTTCAATTTCAGGTAGCTGCTGGAATGGAAGCCCTCAGCTCCGAGAGTGGGCCAGTGTTGGAGCAGAAGCGGGAGGGCCCATGCGACAGACACTTTTGGCTGATGCTTCAGGCCCTTCTATATAGAAGGGACTCCACACCACAGGCCTACCCTCCCTCCCTCGTCTCCTGCTCAGTGGCAACAGCTGAAGTGAGCCAGTGTGTGCATTCCCAGCCTCTGTGCCTTCCAAGGGCTTGGTGCAGACAAAGTCAGAGCTGGGAAGAACCCTTCCAGGCTGTCTGCAACCCCAGCTGGGCTCCTTGGGGAGGAACCAGCTATGGGATGGAGCACAACCTTAGAGAAAAATCTAATGGGGGTGGGTGGGAGGAGAGGAGCCCAGAACTCAGCACCTTGTACCTGGGTAGGACCTGGTCAGCTCCTCTCAGCAATTTCCCAGTTCACCATGCTAAGCATGTTTCTCAGCCACCAGGGCGGGGTAAGCCACAAAGCCCACCGTCCCCTACCTGAATTCTAACCTGCATCTCCAGCAAGCTTGGGTGCCCTGCCCACTCAGTCCGGTGACAGAGCCCAGCTGTGACTCTGGTGGGGTTCAGGGCGGGGAGGTGGGGAGAGGACTCGGAAGGCCAGGCCCACAGGAGTCTGATTTGTCGAGGGCCACCTATGCTGCTCCTGGTGTAGGGACTAAGTGGAAGGCTGAGGGTGGAAGAGTGCCTGAGGCAGCTCAAGGGCAGCCGGGATGTCTTGGAGCTATGTCTCTCTCTCTGTCTCAGGGTGCAGAATTCAATCTGCTGTTTACACATATCCCTAACCACAGCTCCAGGTTTGTCCTACCGTGGAAGAGAGGGAATGACCACCCTTCCCAGTGGTCGCAACCTCTCCCTTAAGTCCAGTGCCAGGGAAATTCCCAGGCCATTAGAGGCAACCTGCAGCATGGGGAACCCCTGGCCATTATCCTGTGCTTGGAGCCTAGGGAAAATTGCTGCTTTCTACCTAGAGCCAGTTCACTCAAAACCCGCCTCCCTACAGCCCCACTCCAGCTCTGGACTAGCGGCCATTAGGATCTACAGGGAGCTCTAGGCCTTCTAAGGACAGGGTGTTGGCAGACGGGAACAGGAGTAGATAGCCCTGCATGAAGGTTTAAAGGACCTGCCTCTGAGATCTAAGGTCCCCACTGAGGCTGGGTTCTAGGAACTCTGCCTGACCTAGGAGGACAAGGCAGGTGGTGCTGGCTAACTGTCTTGCTGAGAGCCCACAGCTGAGAGGAAGGTCCATCAGGGCAGAGGCCACCTGCTGGGTTAGCCAAGGGAGAGCAGAGACTAGGCAGGCCACAACTGTGCCCCTTAGCCACTCCCCTGTCTCCAGCACTTCTGTGGGGGAAGCTTTTTGCCTTTCTAGAGCTCCCCAGAATTTATAGGTTGCTCAAAGTGGGCCCTAGGGGCCACCCACAACCGCCCCTCCAAAGGGCTGCCCCTCGCTTCCCTTCCCCTCCCTACCCAGCTATACGTTCCTGTTAGGCCTGTCCTGCTAAGGAAGGGTTGTCGCCCATTTGCCTTAGAGACAACAGCCAGAAACGATGGGGGAGGACACCAATCCCACAGAAACCATTAAAATCAAAAGCCCCGTAAATCTCCAAGTGGAAAGAGTGTGTCCTGAGCCTCAGCGGCTTTCATGAAATGCAGCCTGACTACCCACTTCCGGGCCAGCCCAGGTCAGGTCCTGCTCCCAGGGCTTCTCTACGGAAAGTGTGGCGCCTGTGGAGAGCGCAGACCTGTGGTGGGCACACATGCTTAGACCTATAGACAGCGGCCCTGCCTACTGCTCGTCAGTAAAGTAGGGACTCGCTGTGACAGACCCAGAAGCCAGCCACACCGCCTTGAGATCCTGGCTGCTGCCTCCCGCTGCTCCAACCTTGGGAGGGAAAAGGCTATCTCCTGGAGCTAAGGGACATCAGAGAACCATCTTGGAAGAAGGTGTTAGTCCTGGCCCTGAGCAACAGGCAGCCTACCTGGCTCAGCCCAGTGGGTCAACGACTTCTGCGTTACCGTGATAGGATATCTGAGTAATCGACAGAGGAGATACTTTATCTGGGCCACAGACTCAGCGGTTGTGGGACATGTTCCCAGTGGGCGCCACTGCTTAAGGCCCAGTGGTCAAGCCAAACATGGTGGCAAGAATAAGCTGAACAGAGCTGCTTAGCTCCCAACAGCCAGGAAGCAGAAAGCAAGCAGGGGACTGGGGACAAGATGTATGGGCCCAGTCCCACAACCCACTTCACTTCCCACACTTCAACCAGGTCTCGCCTACTAAGTTCCCAACCTTTGGGAGGCACTTCCTATGCCAGCCACGATACCCACTTCACTCAGATTCACAAGTGTAAGTCTGTGGTGGCCTCATCTGGAGGACTGGCCTATGTTGTACAGTGACCCTACCGGCTTACCTCTCGGGATAAACTGGGCTGCTAAAAGGACATCCCACCTCAGAACACCTTGCATGGTCTCATGAGATGCTCCAACCATCCATTCCTGCCTCCCATACTGGCTAGACCCTCCCACCTCCAACCTACACATCTACATCCAAAATAGGCATTGGAAAGAGCAAAGCCTGCTGGGTATTGATTCAGAACCTTCCTATGGGAAAGTGGATGATGAGTGAGCCCCAGGCCGGAGGTCTTGGCAGGGATGGAGTTCTGGCCTCTGAAGGAGAAAAGGTGACCAACAGCCTCCTCTTTGTGATGTAGGACCAGGTCCCATCACCCCCCAACCCCCTCCAGGATTCAAAGAAAGCCTAGTGCTGAGGGGATATGGGCCAACTCAGGACAACACATTTATACCATTTACAGAAGACAGCAGAGCACACAGAAGTCCCTCAAGCAAATACTGCTGACCTCCATTTCCCCCTTGAGGCTCCAGCTCCAGGAAGCTAGCAAGGGAGCAAAGAATAGCTCTTCCCTCCCAGATGCCCTGGCTGGAATAGCACTACCAAGCTTCCCTAAGATACCTACATCTGGAGTTCTGTCCCATACTGGACCAGAACCAACATGCTCCATCCACAACAGGCTCTGAAAACCCACAAGTTCCTTACAGTCCAACCAGCCTCCAAACTTCCTTCCCCCAGGAGACAGAAATAAAACACCTGAGCCCCATTGCAGGAGCCACACAGCACAGAGCCAGCAGTGCAATAAACTGACTCCTGCAGAGGGTTGGCACTGCCATGACTGGCAGCTGGTCTCCTTGGATTAAGTAGTGTAAGTGTGATAGCTTTCGAGGTATGGTTACCTCAGGCCATGTCTCTCAAAACCCCTGCTGCTTGGTGCATCCTCCAAGACTGCAGGTAGGGAGAAACTGGGGTGTCTATGGAGACTGCTGGATAGGAAGCCCAGGATCAAAGACTGGTGTGCTAGTGTCCTTTGCAATGGAGACTAGAGTCCCTGGTGATGTCTACCACAACTCTGCCCTGGCTCACTAGACACTGGCTAGACCATCCACTCTGAGCTTCTGTAAAATGGAGAAAGACATCCTTTACTGGATAAATCTCTGTGGTTTCTCTGAGCTACCTTGAGCCATCTCTGCTTCCAAAAAGGAAAAAACAAACAAACAAACAAAAAACAAAAACAAAACAAAACAAAAAAACAAAAACCATGCAGGAAACTAGAAGGGGCAAAAAAGAATATGGCAAACGAGCACACAGGCAGATGAGAACCTGGCTGCCCAGATCCAGGACAGCCATCTCCCCTTTCTGGACTGGCTGGAGCAATAGTGGCAGGGGGCCAGGCTCAAGGCTGGGGAGGGATGCTTGCACCAGCCCCCACCTGGCTCCCTAGGGAGGGCCACTTTATGTGGGCACAGAATCTTTGCTATCCAGCTGTCACTAGGGTTTCCTGGCCTTTCCCGCCCAACCTGGTGGTCACCCACATTCCGCGACCTCAGGCTGACTCATGTAGATCCAGCTCCACATCTGGCATCCACATGTGGCTGGCACTCCAGGAAGGGGGGGGGTCACATCTGGCTGGAGAAACAGGAGGATCCTCAGGGGGCCAGTGACCCTAGGGAGGGCCAGCAAGCTCTGATGCACTGTGCTGCACACTGCTGTCTTGTCTGTGCCCCGTTCTCTCAACCAGAGGATGTCCAGGTGACAGTGGCTCTTCCCAGAAATTACTGCCAGCAGCCTCCAGCTCACATCAGGACCTTGCCTTGAAAAGGCAGAAGCCCTACATCACTCTAGTACCTGTGTCCATACCCAGAGTCACTGGAGAAGATATAGAAAGCATATTTCTATGACATGGCTGCTAAGATATCTGGCATTCTGAAGAGACTGAGGCTGTTGACAGTCACCATTGATCCCAGGGCCACTGAGGAGGAAGAGGGGAGGGAATGCTCTCAAGTGGCAAAACTCCAGGCCCACAGCTCTGAGACTGCACTCCTTTATTCCCAGTCTGAGACCAGAGCTAGGCCTGGGCCCTGTGTGCCGCTCAAAGCAGAACTTCTACCATGACAGCAGTGCTACCACGGCCAACTGTCTGCTCGGTTCCTGCACCGTAATCCATCCCCTTCCACATCTGCCTCTTTCCCCACTCACCACCACAAGCCCTCCTCCATCTCTGCCACCGTTGTTGCCATAGTTGTCACTATGCCATCCCATCTGCCTGCAAGTTCAGGGACTCTACAATGGGGGAAACCATGTCTCCTTCCTTTACCCATCAAGATGTTAGTGTGGCTATTCTTCCATGTCTGATCTGGAGCTGAGAGCCAGTGTTCTGAACTAGGGTGTGGATGTGTGAGCCCTCTAAGGGCTGCTATGTCTACTCCAGGCTGCCAAATGCTAAATCACTGACATGGGGAAGGAGAAGGCTTAGGCCTAGGACCCCACAGCACTGATACCCAGCTTGCTGTTTCACCTTGTCATGTCTTGGTGAGCCACAGGAATAAGAACTCATCCTCCCTCCCTCCCTCCCTCCCTCCCTCCCTCCCTCCCTCCCTCCCTCCCTCCCTCCCTCCCTCCCTCCCTCCCTCCCTCCCTCCCTCCCTCCCACACAGCTGAGGCTGAAGCAGAGAGACTAGGTCTTCACAAGGGCCGTGGGGGAGTCCAGCCCTGGCTCAGCTATCCGCACCCAGCATTTCCACTGACTCCACAGGTTCCTAGACACAAAGGCACACTGAGCTATATCAGAGCTCTCCATCAGGGCCACCTGGGCCACAGCACACTAGCACATATGCCACACAGGACCAAGATGTCCACAGCACTTCCCCTCAAGCTGAACCCTTCAAAACCACTGGCAGGGGCCGTCAGGCGGAAGACTTGAGGCTCATGTGAAAGCATCTTCCGTTTTCCGTCCAGTAGTGCCAAGATGTCTTTCTACGGGGGGTGACTAATAAACATTTCTGGGAATGAAACACTTTTCCAAGAATTGGTGAGAGATGATCTCACCTTTCACAACAAGGGCTGATGTGCATCCCAGGGAGAAGGAAGAGGACACTTGGCTCCCTGGGCAGCTGCTAGGGGCACAGGCACCACCCTCAGTAGTAGGCTCATGATATTTTCTGCATGTAAATGTGAGCGGCCCAGGAGGCTGTTTCCGACCCTACCCACCCCCTCACCCAGCACCCCTGCCCTCCTTGTTCTCAGACCTCACCAGCCATGGAGACTTTCCCCACTACTAGGGATCCCTGCTTTGGGGGCACAGTCTATCAGATCCTGAGCAACCCCACTCAGGCTTCTTCTGGGCTCTCGTTGTGTATTTCTCTTCCAAATGTGTACTCCCTGAGGGCCAATCCCCTGTGCCAGATCTGTGAGTGTAGCACCCAGCACGGCCTAGGGCTTTAGTGAATGTGTATAAGGGAAAATCTCCAAGGTGAGAAGGGATAAAGTACCAGGACTTCCTAGATCCCTGTGGCAGGACGTACGGACGTACGTGTGTGTGTGTGTGTGTGTGTGTGTGTGTGTGTTGTACAGGGATGGTGTCTATGAGCTGCAGCTCAATGCAGTGAGGATGACACTGTACAAAGTTAAAGATGTGAGTGAGAGACAGAGGAGCCTTTCCCCCAAGAAGCAACAACACCCAGGACATAGATGACCACAGTCAACGACATCCCCTGTGATGGTGCTGGGCCAGAGCACTTGACGGCGGGGGCAGAAGTCCAGAGACCTATGTCTGTGATGACGGGAGCAGTCATGGTGTGAAGGGGACACACACACCGTCCCACAAAAGAAGGGTTCCTTCAGAGTGAGGAGAGGTGCTCTGAGAACTCTTGCAAAGACTAAAACCTGTCTTCATAGCAGGGGTTCCACGCTAGGCGTGGCAGTGACTTCTGGAGCATTTGTAAGGTAAGCGGGATCCCCTAGAGGGCAACAGAGAACTGAGGTGGCTCAGCAGAGGGGCGGACAGGTGCCGATGACCTGACCTCCGTGGGTTACTAGCAGCCTCGTTCGACATGGTGCCTAGCCCTTGGATATTATATCTCCTCCATCTGAAACGTGAGGATGGACACCCAGACTGGTGAAGCTTCCACATGGGAAAGATTGAACCGTCTTCCCCACCGGGTTAGAGGTGGGGGTGGGGGGGTCCTCTCTAGATGGGGGCCAGCAGCCAGGCAAGGTCCTGGCCTGAGGTTCTCCTTGACCTCTGTTCTTTCTTGCCTTGTCTTAAATCCACCCATCCAAGCTTGGTCTGGGCTCAGGGCTGGCACACCTTGGGCTGGCCAGCCAGTCTTCCCATAGGCCTCCTGGCCCTGTAGGTTTCTGCCTACTGGCTACCACTCAGGGTCAGTGGAGCCTGAAAGAGAGTTCACTAGCTGCCTCAGGTCAAGCTTATCTTGGTGGGGCTGGAGGAGAAAGGGGCTCTTCTCTCAGCAGGGGTGGCAAAACCTAGGTTCTAATTAGCAGCTTCAGGAATATCCAAGTGTCCTGGGTGTGAAGGAAATGTGTTTCCTAATTGGCCCCCTGCCTGAGTGTCAGTCAGCAAACAAGCAGGGATTAGGCAGCCTCTGAGCTAGCTCCCTTCTTTGACTTGGCCTGGCCTTACCTCCTCTGAATCTAGGCAGATTCTCTCCTGTCCTCCATCGTCCCCTGGGCTGGCCCGGTCTTCTGAGTATGGGAGAGCCACCTAGCCACACTTCACCTAGGCTGTGTCTGTCCAACCAAGGATACATAGAAGAGTCTCCACACCCCAGCAAAGCCCAAGGAGAAGCCTCTCCTCAGCCTCAGAGCAAAGCTTATATTGCTGGCTGACCCCTGCAGTACTCACGGACCTGTAGCTGCCTTTCCACCTTCTCAAACCAGGCTCCAAGGCCTGACATATCCCACGGTGCCTGGCTCTTCTGAGCCCTCTGTGGAACTCACATGAGCCCCCTTGCAGCATGGTAGACTGAACTGCATTGAGGAGATTCCCATAACTTCAAATGACCTTACTGAAACCAGAAATCCCTGCAGTGCTTAGAACATGGTATGTCTCTATCAGAGCCTGTATGGAGGTCCCCAGCAGAATGGGACTGAGTGGTGGTGGGGCCCTCTGGAGGTGTGCTGGGTCGGGAGGAGGTCACACTCATGAGTGTCCTCATGAAAGGTAGTAACGATCTTAAGAGCATGCTATTGCAAGGTACCTGGCTCCCTGTGTCTCCTCTTCCTCTCTGTGTCACATTGTACTGTGGGTTGACACAGCACAAGGTCCTCACTAGAAGCTGAGTGGATATAAACACTCCTGGACTTCAGAAACTGTGAGTCAGAAATAAAGCCCAGATATTTTGCTAGGAAAACAGAAAATGGACTGATTCGGAACCTCCCAGGGCTGCTGGAGAAGGAGAAAAAAAAAAACCCAACAACAACAAAAAACAGAGCCAGGCAGTGACAGTTGGGGCGGGGGTGGGGCGTCTATACATCCAGGTCTTGTCAGACCTGAGAAGATACGCCAGAAAAGAGAGGCCAGCATGGTGCCCAGAGACCATAACCAACCCTTCACCACACAAGAAGGATGCCCCCTCCTGCTGATTATAGGAATACCCACTGAATTCAGGGTCAATAAAGCTCCAGGCTCAATAAAGGAAAGGTCAACCTGGTGTAGATGTGGGCACTACCACGGGGCAGGGTAACCCTGGAATAATAGATGGGCGAGAACAAAACCAGGCTGAGTCCAAAAGAATCAGGTGGAAGGACCATGGGATCCATTTTGGTGATGTCACAATTTCTCCCCTTGCATCCAAGGAACAGACTGATCCTGTGGACCAGTACTTTTCAGAGATAACTCAGTCCCAGCCCACCCCCACCCACCCCTCCTCAAGCAGGCCTGCCCACTCCCATTCCTGCCCGTGCTGAGGATGGGGTAGGAGGGGTGATAGTGGTCACAGTCCTCACTGCACCCTGCCTTTTGCTTTGCCAGGAGCATCGATCAGGCTTCAAGGCCAAAGCCTGGGAAAGTACAGGAACCCCGCTTTCTCAATCAACAGAGGCTTGGAGAGTTGGGTTTTTGTTTGTTTGTTTGTTTTTGTTTGTTTTTGGGGGGTTGTTTGTGTTTGTTTGTTTGTTTGTTTGTTTTTTGTGCCTGCCCTCATTAGTCTCTGGCAGAAGTGGGGGTGAAACCTTAGAGGTCATGTCCTCCTTGTACCCACTACCCCAGCTTGAAGGAGGCAAGTCCTTCCTTTATTTCTCAAGGACAGTAAACTTGTTGTGGAAACCCGGGTTTGTTCCTCTGTGGGAGCTGGAAGCTTCTGTACTGCTCTGGGATATCATTCCTTAAGGGGCCTTTTCTTTGGGAAGTTGACCATGGACCCCTAGTAGAAGGTGGGGCTTGAACCTGGATGTCCATGGCCTGGCAACTTGTGAATCGATACCTAAAACCTGTATGTTGCTGTTGCTTGGTTCTGGGGAAGGCCACGTGGCCTGTGACACGTGGGGCTGTCCGGATGCTTGGGGTCTTCCCTGGCTTCAGTGTGAGGGGTACACCTGTGTGTGAATGCTCATAAGAAAATGAGGTTTCAGAGGTTCTCAAATTTTGTTTGAACCTAATGATTCATTTCTATATGCTGAGAAGCCCTGGCCACCAGCCTGACTAAGGGGCAAACTTCAAGTCTGGCTCAAGCAGCTAATCCAGTGTGGCCTCTCGTGTGACATGTGTTCCCCTTGAAAGGCCCCAGGAGCTGCTCAGGATCCGAGCATCCTCAAGGTTAGAAGGATGCTCAGTCTTACAGTGCAGACTCCTCATCTATAAACACCCGGCATCTCCCACCCACTGTGATGCTGGAGAACCTCACCAAGCAAGAGACTTGAGACAATGCCAGAGTATGAACAAGGACACACAAGACCAGAGGGCAAACGAGTGGTCTGCAGCCTCATAGCCCTTTGGGCAGAGCTAACAGAGCCCAAGATAGGAATCTCAGCCTCGATGGCCCCCTCTGATCCAGATGCCCCTGTGCAGGGTTCAGTTGGGAGAATCTCGGACACAGAAGGGACTGATATTCTCGGACAAGAGATTTCACGGGTCCCAGGGACTCGGTGACACGAGTCACTTGCAAGCCACCCCGGAGGAGCCCCTTTGCCCCCGCTTACCATAGTCCTTCCTGCAGTATTTCTTCATGTTCATCTTCAGCTTGCCTTTGGAGGCCTTGCAATAGGAGTCACAGTCTGCAGGGGAAGACACAGATAGAAACTCATTAGGCCACTAAAGAATGGGCTGGTAGCCGAGTGGGCCACCTCCCTAGATACCCAGTGGTATCCATGGGCCAGACCAAGCGGGTGGCCATTCAGGGCAGGCTGGCTTTCTAAAGAGGCCAGTGGGACAAAAGCCACCCCTCTTCCCTCAGCCTGGTGGAATATTTCAGCCTCCATGAGAGCCTCTGGGACCACTGTATCGAGCCACCCAGGGTTTCTGAGCACCACACCAATCCCTCCTGCCTTAAGATTCAACTGGAGCCTGATTAAAGCAGATAGAGGCCTCATTGTCACCCGGCTGTCGGGGTCTGTCTCAGGAGCTGGCTTTCATGGCATGAAGCCTCTGGCTGAGGTTAGGCCCCAACAAAAGAGGTCACAGGGGAAATTAGCAGCCCATGAAACATTTGAAAACCTCTTTGGTGTCCACTCCAGTGAAGTGTGCAAATAAAATGCCCACGAAAAGAGGTTAGCCCTAATGGGCCCCACTGCTGAGAGTACTGCTGGTCACTGGCTGCTGGCCATACCTGCCGGCCACAGCTTTGGGGGTGCTGGGCTCTGAGAGAGCCTGGCATTCAGTAGATACAAAGTTTATATTTCCCGAAGTGGCCTTGCCGACCTCCCCAAATGCAGCAGTTACGACTTCAGCCTAACCTTGCCCTCTACCTGCCAGCGATTTCTGCCTAAACAAGGTGATGGCATTTCTTCCTGAGGTCTGTATGATCGCCGGATGGGAAACCACCAGCCACCCGCCCTGCCTGCATCACTATACATGATGGATCTCCAGCAGGTTTTAGCAGGTAACAGTGTTATTTCCATTGGGCAGGTTAAGAAAACTAAGGTACAAAGTTAGGTAAACTATTACCTACCACGGTCAACATGGGAGAAAGGAATGGTGTCTGAATACAAAACAGGAAAGGCAGGCACACTCCAGTACTATGGCTGCCACCAGCCTGTGGCTAAGATCTGCAGGGGACACTCAGTGGCTGTCTCTCCAGAACTTGCCTCTACCCCCCAGCACGCAGCTTTTCTCTCAAGGCACTACGTGTTTTGATGGATGCCTCCCTCAGTCAGCACAACTCTAGCCTACCATCAGGAGCCATGGGGCAAATGCCATAATTTGGGGCCAGCCTCGTGGGGCCCAATTTCAGAAAGGAACCGGTTTCAAGAAATGAAAGAAAACCATCGCCCTGTGATGTGTTGCTCTGCATCCATGGCGGTTAGTTTCAGGAGTAGGGAGCTTCTGGGGTGACAAGGTCAGGCTGCCAGAGCGTAGGCTTTACTGAGTGTGGTGAAGCCCAAAGTGAAGACGGGAAAGGGCGCATCCCTCACATACAAGTCATTACATCACCCATCACAGCTAGGTGGGAGGAGCTATGCTGGGGAACCTCTGTGCCACCTGGCTGTGCCATCTCAATGGCAGCTGCCACTCCGAGTCTGAACCCACCAGGTTGTGCATGTGTTCTGGTGTTTCTGAGCCAGCTGGTGGGTCTCCTACACTACACTTTCCACTTAAGGTAACTGAAATGCAAGCGGAGCCAAATGACTTGGAGTCCATTTGGAGCTTCTGTCTGTCTGTCTGTCTGTCTGTCTGTCTGTCTATCTCTCTCTCTCTCTGTATGTATGTGTGTGTGTGTGTGTGTGTGTGTGTGTGTATGTGTGTGTGAAGTTATTGGCCCAAGTGAATGCTTTCATTTCCCATCAGTAGGAAATCATAGTACCTTGAGTCCTCCACACAGGCTCGGTACTGCATACCCACTCAATGACCCAGGTGGAGGAGATACTACTGGGTATGTCAGCTTTGTAGGAGGGAGGCATGGTGCCCAATTTATAATACTGGAAAAGGTGAGTCTGGAACTGCCCAAGGGAGCCCTATCCTTTAGGGTTAGAAGGAAAACATTCCAATCCAAGGAGCAAATCACCCCCAACCCTTCAGCATCACTGCCCATACCTTAGGCATAGCAAAGTTCTAGAGACAAATGTACGCCCTGGACAGACATTATCCGAGAATGGGCCACCAGGGCCTGACATCATGGTGCTCTCAGAACCTGGTTGCCAGGGCTCAGCCATCCCTGTATATCTCAAATGCTGTACACACCCTGTGGTATCACAATCAGCTCGCAGGCCTTGATGAACATCCTGTACCCTGTATATTGTATGAAAGAGAATCTATGGTTCAGAAAGTCTCACTGAGGCCGCCTGTGAGCCTAACCTCTGGTCCCCAACGCCAGCCCTGCCGTAGAATTCCCCTGAGTTTCAGATACCACTAAGGACTGAGATCTGATCTGTCCACAACACGCTTTAATTTCCTTCTCTGGGTGTCTGGATTCAGAATGCTCCTGGTGGCTCCGGAATGTAAGAGCAGACAGTTTCTGCACCCAGCCTCTGGCTCAGCAGAGGAAAGTCCAGACAAGTGGTTAAGTCAAACTCAGAAGGAAAAAAAAAGGTTAGTCTCCTCTGCAAAGTACCCCTTCCTCCTGCAGCGGAAGGCGTTTACCTCCAGAAACAGTTCAATACTGAGCTAGGAAAACACGCCAGACCTGTTGGAGCTGTACCGGCTTCCTCTGGAGAAAGCGAATAACCTTCACAGAGACACGGCAAGAGCTCCTTGGCTGTCTGTGGCCTCTGTGTTGGGTCCAGACGTCTGAGGTCACTGGACAAGTGGTCCACGGGTAAGGAAACTGCGCCTGTACCTGCTTCTTTCCCTACCACCACACACAGCTCCAGAGACTGCATCCACATGGACGAGTCTCAGCTGAAAGCCCAGCTCTGACTCCTACAACATGGTATCTACTTGGCAGCCGCTCATGGGGCCTCTCCTTGTTTTGTTCCAAAACAGCTATAAAGAGAGTGAAAAAATGAAAATTCACACGAATGCCAAGAACGGAGCTGATAGATGACCCAATGCCGGAATCTGGGAGCAATCTCAATTAATTAAAGGCAGATGGTGGGGGATGAAGCAGGGCCTAGCCGGCGTTTACCTCCAGAAACAGTTCTTTGTCTGACGAACAGAAAGATCACAAAAAAAAGGAGGAGGGGAAGGAAGAAGAGGAGGAGGAAGGGGGGGGGGAGGAGATGACAGCAAGACAATGAGCAGAAAACAGACAGACAGACAGAAAGCATAGGCAGGGAGGGGAGTTTAAGGAAGGCAGGGCTGTAAGCCATTTGTAGTGACTCTCTGAACTTGTATTTTTATCTAACTCACAGATGCAGAGAATCAGAAAGTCAGGCAGTGGTAACAGAGAAGGTACCAACTCCACAGAACAGAAGTCCAAGAAAAGGCCAGGTAGCAAGGGAATAGACTGCCTGTCTGACATGGGGATCCAGTCATCAGAGCCATGCAAGGGTCTGCAGAGGGCCAAGCCACAAACACACGGGGGCCATAAACCCTCACGTCTACTTACCTCTCCCATGGCAACCACTTGCAATGGGTATAACAGGCTCAAGTATTTCTAAAAAGATATGGCTTCCGTGAAACCAGGGAGGTGACAAGGCTGAACTCAAAGGCCATGGGGTACACAAGAGTTGGGGAAATAAAAACTAAAGTAAGTCACAGGAGCACAATTAAAAGTCACTTCTGAGACAGCAAGGGAAGGGGGTACTGTAGCAAGTGACTCAGCGTGGAGTGTGTGCTACCGAAGCTCTCAGTATGCAGAGGGAAAGGATACAGATGCGAAAACCAGAGACGAAACGGACATGCAAGAGAGTAGAGAGCTGACACATGACTGCACTTCAGCAGTGGCCAAACAGAATCGGAATCAAGGATAGGTAGGACCCTAAGCCCAAGACAGAACCACATGTGCAGAAGAAAAGGACTTGATACACTCTTTCCTTCCTTCCTTCCTTCCTTCCTTCCTTCCTTCCTCCCTCCCTCCCTCCCTCCCTCCCCCCCTCTCTCTCTCTCTTTCATATATGTGGGTACACTATCACTGTTTTCAGACACAATAGAAGAGAGCATCGGGTTCCATTACAGATGGTCATGAGCTACCATGTGGTTGCTAGGAATTGAACTCAGAACCTCTGGAAGAGCAGCCAGTGCTCTTAACTGCTGAGCCATCTCTCCAGCCCTGATACACTCTTTTCAAAAGCAAAGGAAACAGCTCAATGCCTAGATATGTCTCTAATACATAGGAAGTGCCTATATATTACATATGATAAGAAAAATATACTAGAGATTGAAAAAAATAACTAAAAATGGGCAGATGATCACTGAGTGATGTCTATAGTGTCTTCAGGGAGAAATTTTCCAACACAATAATTTTATGACAGTCTTCTCATACACACTGGCCACATACATACATACAAAAAGAACATCCTCAAGTATATAGGCAGAGCTCGGAAAATAATTCAGTATTTGTTTTCCAACCACCTATAAAATGAATTTATAAAAAAGGGCTTTCAAAGGAGAAAGTTATCCTATGACACAATATGCCCCAATGTCATTAAAGACAAAAGTTTGAAATTTGGTTCTAAAACTTAAGGCATATCAAAACATGTTAAAATGCTTACAGAGGAACATTAAGAATATCTGATTATAAGAATTTAGTTGAAAATGTAGATCATACTAACAAAACACAGTAGAATGAGGCAGGGAATCAAACTGCTTAAATAAAA
Organism: Mus musculus; assembly: GCF_000001635.26. NCBI lineage: Eukaryota > Metazoa > Chordata > Mammalia > Rodentia > Muridae > Mus > Mus musculus. Next base: position 68,231,249 of record NC_000077.6, read on the forward strand.
ATGTCAAAGATGTTATTTGATGCTTGACTCTGCCAAATAAGATACTTCTTTTTAAATACCACAAAACACCGGAGAACAAGATATAAATTATAATTAAGATTATGCCAAAAGATAAGCCAGAGAAAATAGTAAATATAAGCAGGCATTTTTTGATAAAGTAAGATTATAAAAGAGGGGTGGGCAAGATGGGTCCCTGTGATTTTTATAAAAACTTAAAGAAAAAAAATCACAAAAATACCCCACAACTATTTGGCAATAAAATGTTAAAAGTAAAGTTAGGATCCTGTTCCAATACTGATTTCACAACATTCAGTTACTGTCTAAGAAGGTAGGGACAGTTATTCTTCACTGTCAATTTAACTGCACGAACAATCACTTGGGGCGGAGAGCTGGTTGGATACAGAGGTCATGTGTGCACACCTTCTTAGTACCTACACTGACCGCTCACAACCACCTATAACTCCTGCTCCAGGAGATCTGACACCCTCTTCTGGCCGCCACCGGTATTGTACTCACAGAGTGCATATGCATAGACACACAGTCATATCTCTAGGGCAGTTCTAGAGGAATGGCAGACAGGAGGAGCCCTAACATGTGTGTTATCAGCAGCCAGCAGCCAGGGGCTCAGAGACAAGAGAAGAAGGAAAGAGAGTGGTCCCTGCCTCTGCTGGGCTCCCTGACCTGACATTACTGATACCACCTGGACCATTTGCCTTGCCACGCCCAGATGCACTGTTCCCCCGAGATCCTAAGCCAAAATACACCCTTCCTCCTTTTAAGTTGTTTTGTCAGGTACATTGTAACATTGACAAGTGTGCTTACTTATATGCAGGGATATAAGTGGAATTTTAAAGGACCATTTAAATAGGGACAGAGGTATTGTCTAACAGCAAATACAGACAAACAAAAATTAATCAAGAAGTAGAAATCTTAATATCGGAAAAGGCAGGATTTTAAAAAAATGCTTAAAATACACACAATAAAGAAACTAAGTAAAATTAGTTAGTTTATGGGGCCAGCAAGATGGCTCAGAGGGTAAAGAAGATTGCGGCCAAGCCTGACAACCTGAGTTCAATCCTGAGAGCCCACACAGTGGAAGAGAGAATCAACTCCCCCAAGATGTCCTCTGACCTCCACATACACACCATGATACACTATACCCACACAAATGCACACCATAAGTAAATAAACAAATGTAAAAGTGTTTTAACTATTTTATGTGTATAGTATTTCACTGAACTATATTAAGGGGAGAAAGACAGAGACGTATAAGTAGAAAAATATTAAGTTAATTCCAAGAAGCTGAAGTTGTACACGCCACCCTTCCTGACCACACTATAATTAATAATGCTTGTTGTGACGGAAGAAAAGATCAAAATAAGTAAGCCAGACTCAGCCCTAGAAACTTAGAGAAATTAGTAAAACCAAACTCAGAGAGAGAGGGGAAGAATTAATAACAGCAGAAGCCGAAAGGAGTGTGTGTGTGGGGGGGAGGGGGAGTAAAATTACACGAACACAAAGCCTGAGTCTTTGAAATGCCTCCAAACAAACTTAAAAAAAAAGACCAGACAAAACATTGTCATGTCTAATTATGAATAAAAGAAGGAAAACAGACAGACTCAGAAGAATGAGGAAAGCATGACCTACAGAAATGTTGTGAATTAGAAGGCTATTGTATGATGACTTCGGGCGAGAATCCTGGAATCCGACTGAGACGCATGTTTTCGGGAGAACTGAAATGACCGAACTGAATAGACAGACTTGAGATGTCTAGAACGAGTCGGTTTCGGAAACAGGGCCGTGGGAGCCTGTGATGGACACGGCTGTCCCATGCTACTCAACTTATTTAGAAATAGAAAAAGAAATGGAATATTATTAAAGGACAGACTGCATAAGAGCCCTGAGATTAACCAGTTCACAATGTGAAACAAACAAGCCAACAAGCAACAACAACAAAACCACATTTCATATGTCTCAGTCTTAAAACAAAACTCCAGACTCCAGACTAGACAGAAGATCCGGCACACCAGTGACCATCATCTGACTTCTAGAAACCCATCCACTCTCCCCAGTGGTCCCCATCACACTCCTGCTGATCCTGTAGGTCTCCAACTGAATGTTCAGGGAAACCCTGGCAGCTCTATAGGGGCACCTGCTATAAGGTGCCCCTTCTACTGGGCTCTCCTCCCCAACCAAAGACGAGGGCTGCCAGGCTCCGCCCCAGGTGCCACCTGGTCTCCACTTCTCTGTCCGGAGGAGGGCTGCTGGGACCCAGAAGGGGCCATCTGCCTGGCCTGGGCCGGCTCATCCCGTCTGGCTGGCATCCTAGCCTCTCTCGGGAGCAGCCTACCTCCTTTTCATTCCTCCCACCTGCTCTTCTGACCAACCCACAGCTAAAAGCCAAGAGGTGCCCTGCAGGCTGAACCCCTTCAGGCCTCTCCTGCACCTTGGGTAGCTGGCCCCCCTGTTCTGCCTCCTGTACCTAGATGCCAAAACCCTGCTGGGTCAGCCTGCTCGCTGCCCCAGGCTCATCTCCAAGCATATGGCAAGCAGAGCCTGGTGGCCTGTGGCGGGAGCCTGGGGTACCGCAGCTGGCACCTCCCCTCAGAGCAAGGCGGAGAGCTGGCAAAGGTCTCAGTCTTAGAGCCCTGGCACACTCTTCAGCCATATCTCTGCCCCTGTTCCTGGGCTACTGCCGTTGGGTAGCTAAGTGAGGAGCATCCAGTCAGTGTGGTCCACCACACAGGACAGAGCATCCCGAGGACATGGATGAGCTTTGGCTCCCATGGCTAGGTGCTGGGAAAGTTCTTGGCTCCTTCTGAACTAGAGGAGATGGCTCAAGGGAAGGGGGTACACTCTGCTGCAGTCTGTCTGACATGATAGAAGACAAGTGGAACCAGTTTGTACCACAGCTGTAGGCTGCATGGACTCTGCCCAGGCCAGCAAGCCCAACTTGAATGCGTTCAGCATCCAGGGTACCCAGGGTAAGCCACAGGAGTTCACAACAGCTATCAGGGGAGCAGTGGGGAAAGAACTCCCACAAGTGTAATTCTTGCTTGTAGTGAGAATTGTGGTTTCTTTTAAAACAATTATGTGAATAGGGTTTAGTTTTAGTCCCAGGTGTGGGATAAAGGGCTGCTTCAGATTGTTCACAGCCGCTAACTATGATTTGCCTCGTGCTCTAGCAGGGGCGTGATTTTTGCCAGCTGCAGATGGTTTACATTTGGAATTTTAGAGACTCTTGAGACGGTACAAATGCAAGAGCCCCGAGAAGAGCCTCGAAAGGGGAGCCTGCTGCTGCTTTTGCTATTGCTGGATTCCTAGTTGGAGATATTCTAATGACAAAGATGGGGCTTGCCCCAAGGAACTCAATTCCCCTGATCAGCAGGAAGTAAGCTAGTGATATCAACATCCCCTTTCCCACTCTAACTTCTCTCCTACCTAGTCTAGCAGGAGGCAGAACAGGGGGTTTCAGTCTTAAGAGCCCTGGCACACTCTTCAGCCATACCTCTGCCCCTGTTCCTGGGCTACTGCCGTTGGGAAGCTGTGGGTTGGGTAGCTAAGTGAGGAGCACCAGTCAGTGTGGTCCACCACACTGGACAGAGTGTTGGGGGGATTGGAGGGGATAAGGGTGAAGCAGGGCGGTAGATATAAGAACCCAGTAAAGTAGCCAAAAAAATACACTACTCTTGCTCCTGCTCATTGGCTGCAGGTGGTTCCTTCCTGTCAGGTAAGACCACCTTCTCAGCCCTCTCACCAACAGGCACTGGTGCAAGCATCCAGCCACTTCTCCAAAAGATCCAAGTTTCATGCAGCTCCATAACCTCCATGCAAGTATCTCTTTTAATGTGCGCTGGTCTCACCCACTGATCCATCACCCTGAGCCTCAACAATAAAATGTCCACTTGGGGTTATGAGGCTCCTAAAGTGAAGCCACTTCTGGCAACAGACTGACACAGGACCTGAATGTAATGTGACACTCAAGTTGAAGAAAGCCCCCAAAGGTAGGGTCAACAAGATGCTTAATAGGTAAACAGTGCCTGCTGCCAAGCCTGATGACCAGAGCTCAGTCCCCGGTACCCACATGGGAGAAGGAAAGAGCAACTTGGGCATGTTGTTCTCTGACCTTCACAGAGACGTGAAGGTAGCATCTTGGTGAGGTAGCACTGAGAACCACCAGTCTAGGAGAGACTCCAGACATGACACACACTCTTGTGCCAAGAGACTAAAGCACCCCTAGTACTGACTGCCCCAATCCTGAGGCCACTCTCCTTTGACAGGGCAACCTTGCTTTTATGATTTTACCATTTGCTTGAGAGAGGTTTTCCCTGTGCACCTTCCTACATGGCTGACTCTGGAGAGTTCTATGTGGATCATGAGACAAATGACAGCAGCTGGCACTATGGTGTCAGGGCTGGGGGCAGGCCAGTCACATGAGTTCCATTGTGAGTGTCATGAAAGAACAGCAGCTGGAAAGTGAGGTCGTTGAGGGGGACACATTGGTAGAGGAGGACAGGAGGCAAGTGGGGACCCACAGAGATATGAATGTCATCCTGGTGAGGTAGCTCTGAGAACCACCAGTCTGAGAGATCACATCCCAGCAGGCGCAAAGACCTCAGAGCGAGGCGATCAGGGACGGCCATCCAAGCACTGAAGTGTTGGGTCTGGTGGGACCATATTTGGTGTTTATATTGTTACTTCACTGCCTGATCTACATTTAAATTTTTACAGGATATAATTCTCACATTAAAAAAAAAAAGCCAGATGTGGTAGTGCATCCGATAATCCCAGCGCCGTGGAGGCAGACACAGGCAGATCTCTTTGAATCTGAGATCAGCCTGGCCTACCCAGTGAGCTCCAGTTCAGGCATGGCTACATGGCTACATTGACACCTTGTCTCAAAATAGAAAGAAAAATAGAACAACAACAACAACCCAAAAATCAAAAAACAAACAAAACCCTTGACACCAGTAGCATAGGCTCATAATCCCAGCTACGTGGGAGGCAGGGAGACCACAAATTCAAGGCCTGCCTGGACTACTGAACAAGTTCAAAGCCAACTTAGGCAACTCTGTGAGACTCTATCACAATATTTTAAACATGAAAAGACTGGGTATGTAACTCAGTAGTAGCATACATGAGGCCCTGGGTTTAGTCTCCACACCACAAAACCCAAAACATTAAAAATGTCCTGAGGACAGGGGTCATTTCCTCGTAGGATGAGAATTCTGTCTCTATAACCCTTGGTACTGGCCGGTCCCTTCTCAGGTCAAGCCAGCACCTCTCCCAACTGCAAACACAGATGACACCAAGAGATCAAGAGACAGCGAGCATCATTAGCCAACCACATACCCACCGTGGCCATGACAAGAACATGCTGTTGAGAGTGAGGACACTGTCATAGGCAGGGTGGCTGGGAAGAGCTTGCTGTAGACATCTTACAGAGACCTGAACAGTGTAAAGAGGGGCAGGGTCATCTGGGAGAGGAGAGCAGAGTGGAGAGGTTGGCACACACAGGGCCTTGAGGCAGGATCCAGCCTAGCACAGCCCACTGGGGTGTCCTTCAGAGAATGAGCAAGAAGAGAACACAGGGCTATCCTGTGAGGCCTCTGAAGGCATGTGAGACTTAAAAAGGGGGTGGGGGGCTTGCTTTCTACTTCAAGACTGGTGCAAAGCCACCATGTGGTCCAAACCTGGCCTGTCATCAGACCTCTGGTCACAAGGAGTCAGGTCTGGCTCTTCCTTCCTCTTAGGATTGGGCTCTGGGCTACCTAGGCAACCCTTGTGTGCGAGTTTAGCTCTGTACTGTATTCCAATAGGGTTGCTTCTTGCCAAGGCCTGTTTCTTCCTTCAGGACAGTAGATAGGTGCCCTGGTAGAGAAGGGTGCACAAGAACAAGGATTCACACCCTGCTTCATCATACAATGAATATGGGGAATCAGCTGGTTGAGACAGGCTGACACATCACCCCGACCTGATACTCCCAGGAAATACTGCCCTTTCCTTCTGCCTCTGCCCCAGAAGTGGCCACCATCTGACAGAACCCTTCATGTGCTAAAAGGGGCAGAGGCAGCTCCTGGAGGGTACATGCAACTGTATACGGTACCCAGGACCTGGCCTTCTTCAAACTTTTCATGGAAAGCCATGCAATAAAACCTTATACACCAATCCTTGGGGCTGGAGAGATGGCTCAGCAGTTAAGAGCACTGACTGCTCTTCCAGAGGTCCTGAGTTCAATTCCCAGCATCCACATGGTGGTTCACAGCCATCTGGAATGGGATCTGATGCCCTCTTCTGGTGTGTCTGAAGACATTGACTGTACTCACATATATAAAATAAATAAATCTTTTAAAAAACAAAAAACAAACAAACAAACAAACAAACAAACCCAACCTTATACACCAGGCAAGGTTCCCATAGATCTGTCATAGTCTCCTGAGTATCTAAGTTCCCTTCTTCCTAAAAACCTGTGTTCCACAGTAAAGGCCCCTCTTCCAGGCTGTCCATGTGGCTCACCATGCCAGGTACTCACTCTGGAGACCAAGGCTTTAAGTGGAAGCAATTGAGTTGAGGCTCTAGCAAGAACCATGACTGTCAGTTAAAATAGTCCTACAAGTTATGCCTTCTGGTCTGGGGCCCTTGACCATTCTGAGCATCCATGTCTCCATCGGTGAACAGGGGTAGAAGCAACGACAGTGTCAGCAACACGCTGCCGGATTCAGGCAGGAATGACAGTGGAGGCCAGAGACAGACTGTTGGAAGGGACCGTTGGGCTAAAGGTGGCCTGGGGGACCCACCCGGGAGTTTGGGGTGAGCAATGCCTGGGGGTACGAGAGAACCAACTGTATAACTGGCCTGCATAGGCTCAGCATCTATACCTGTATCTCCATTGGGACTCAAATGAGCCTGTTCCTTCTCATGTGCTGGGCAGCCTCCCTCTGAGCACAGTGGAGAACCTTCTCAGATCTTACTATGCATTTCGCAGTCTGGAATGGGCTGGTCCTCTTCCTAGAAAGCAGACCCCAGTGCCCCACAACTTGGCATGGGGTTTATTACCAACACTCCTTAGGGCCCCAGGGAAGTGTAAAATAGGCTAGCTGCAGTGAGCAAGCCTGTTCAGACGAGCAGAGCTACTAACCTAGGTTCCGTGATAGTGATAGTGACCGGCTGGCTGCCCATAAGGTACCTGGCTAGTTCTTCAGCCTTGTGAGCACCCTGATCATAATGTGGACACTGGCACTGGGATGGAGGTGAGAGGGGATACACAGAAGTCAGGAGGCCTAGACGCTCTCAGAGACACAGGCTACCACCTAGAAAGACCGCCTCTAGCTTCTGTACAGGGCACTGTAGTGTCTTTAGGGTGTGGTGCGTTGGGGCGGGGGAGGGGAGCAGGTGGCTTCAGTGGGACTTCAGAAGGCAACTTGTCACTTCAGTCTTAGCTACTGGGAACACCGCAGGAAATGGGATGTTGGGGGAGAGTGCAGAGGAGCTGACAGCCTGGAGACTGCTGGCACTGGGGCCCCACACAACTGGATGTCCTTCAACACAGCACTGTGCCTTACAGCTCCGGATTCCTGACTTAGGTCGATGGAGCTACGGCTGTCATCTTTTACAATCCTGGTAAGACGGGGCTTGACATGTAATCAGCACCAGGATCACAGAAGCTCTCATGATTCTTACTCTACCGCAAAGACCCGTGAGAGGAACCCAACTTTACTGTATTTCTGTCACATCCAATTTCTGTTTAAGCCCGAAGATATGTCTCGCTCAAATATGTCCTTGACTCTCTGAAGTTATGGCTGACCTCTGCCTGTCCCCCTGTTTTTAGAGGATTGGTGTCCTCAGGGCATCCCCCACACTGCAAGGAGAGGACTCTCGGTTTATCTGTCTCTGCTCCTGTCTGAAGTCAGAGGCCGTGTGCTGGGTCCCCAGGACCAGGCTACTCAACAGGCTCTCTGCAGGTATTTGCTGAACAGGCCAGGCTGCCACTGCGTGTGGTAGGCTAAGACCCTAGGTCCTGCTTGCCTTAGTCCAAGCGCGGAAGTCACTAGGCTCAGGATCAGAACCCACAGGAAGCAGCCAGTCTGGGGCAGCCTAGAAAAGTAAAGGCTGGAAACGAGATTCCAAAGGGTGGAAAAAGGCAATTTGGGAAACACCGCAGAACATAAAAGTGAGGCTTGGCACACATGGAGCAGTGCCTGAGGAGGAGGGTGGGAGCCGATAAATCTTCCCTATCCTGGGAGCTTGGATGGGCTCCGGTGTTTTATTTGGACTTTAATAACACGGATCCAAAATCCACCACCTTCTTAAGAAAATATATTTGCAGATTTTAAATACCAGCCCTTGGACTCGGCAGGCAGCTCTCACTCCAGAGATGGGAGGTCTGTGCAGGGGAACCCCCTAGGGATGAGCAGCCCCAGTCCAGGCTACTTGAGCTCAGGGTCCACCGTGCCTCAGTCTTCCAGAACACACTGGGACCTCCCCCCAAAGGGAAAGACAGAGGCATGATGGACTTAAGGACGTGGTATAAACAGCCAGGCCCTTCTGCTTAGGGTGGCCCCGGGCCTCCCTTGTAAATTCTGCGGGCCTGACTGGGGGTGGGGTTCCAGGCTAGAAGAGGTCAGGGGCTGGACTGACCACAGGAGGGAGCAGCCCCTCTTTTTTCCCTTGGAACAAGAGGGTGCAAATGAGTCCCCAGCATGCTCTTTCTTCTTGCTGAACAAGATGGATTGGAAAACAAATTGGCTCAAATAAAGCATGTAATTAGATTAGAGCCTCTTGCCCAGAGCCTCTGGGGTTGCAAAAACGCCCTCCTGACTGGAGAAAGGACACCTTGGCTGGCTAAACCAGCTCCCAGACATCCAGAATTTTCTCTTGACCCTCGGCTGTCCTCCTGCAGGTCCCCAGCCAATGTCGGCATGGTGGCGCACGCCTTTAATCCCAGCACTCAGGAGGCAGAGGCAGGCGGATTTCTGAGTTCGAGGCCAGCCTGGTCTACAAAGTGAGTTCCAGGACAGCCAGGGCTACACAGAGAAACCCTGTCTCGAAAAACCACCACCACCACCAACAACAAAAAGCCAATGTTGATTATGCAAAGGAGATGCCATGAAGACCTCTGCAGACCTCAGGGTTGCCCTGCACCCCACCTGTAGTAACTGCCTCAGTCTTGGAGCAGTAATGGTACCCAACCCAGGTAGTAAGAATGCCTGGATGTGGTAGGCAAAACCAGGATGGCTGCAACTTGCTCTCCGTGTGACCCCTACCACCAAGAAGTAGAAGAACCAGTATTGGCTGCCCTGACTGTCACCCATGAGGAGACAGAGGCCAAAAAAAGCTCTGTGTCAGCCACCCCCTGGAACTAAGGCAGATCTCTGTCCAAAGACACAGACACCCTGAGGACCACTTGAGCACGTACCCCTAAGTGCCCCTGTCCAGTGCAGAGGCTGCCCGGTCTTAAAGGGATCTGAGAAGAACCTCTACATGGCTGCTGTTGTATCTTTCGTCCCTTCTGTCAAACCCTTCCCTAAATACTGCCTCCTCTGTGTGCGTGCTGCCCTTCGGCCGTGAGCCATGCCTTTGGGAAATCAAGCCGTATTCAGTCTGCTGTATTTGAAGTGATGTTGGACTCAGGGAGGAAATTCCTTTTCCCCAAACTATTTCTAAAATCCTCTATCAAAATGACAGATGACTTCTGGCCCCAGGGCTAAAAGAGAACTCACACAGGAAAAAAACAGAAAGAAAGAAGCAAGGAAGAAAGACAAGGTCCTTGGGGTTCGTATCTCCAGGAAATAAAATGAGGAGTGACAGAGGAAACACAGATGATCATGTGTCATCCAGAACCCCCAACTCCCCCCCCACCCCCCCCCCCGCCCCGCCCCGTGCCTGGCCAACCACAGCATGGACCTTATCTAAGACCCAAAGCACCATCTGGGACCTGGAACTCCATAGGGAACTCCTTTTTTGTTTGTTTGTTTGTTTGTTTGTTTTTGTTTTGTTTGTTTGGTTTGGTTTTTTCGAGACAGGGTTTCTCTGTCTAGCCCTGGCTGTCCTGGAACTCACTCTGTAGACCAGGCTGGCCTCAAACTCAGAAATCCACCTGCCTCTGCCTCCCAAGTGCTGGGATTAAAGGTGTGCGCCACGATAAGGTACTCCTTGATGTTTAGGGGGTAAGCAGACATATTCTTGCCATTCGTGACCCATTCTGTAACTTTCTGCTGACTGCTGGAACAGACACAGGACACAAAACATACTCTGGCAGAGTTAAAGGAGATCTCATGATACCAGCAGCAGGCCTGCCCTGGCTTTCCTGTTGCCTCTGGTGTGAGCTGAAGTTTACGACTGGTCCAAGGGGTAGGCTAGGATTGTTCTTGGCTGAGCCTCATCTGACTTCTGTAACCTCCGGATGGTCTTAGGTCCACCTTTTGGAACGGCCTATACCAACCCATGCACTGAACCAACAGGAAAGCCCTCCAGGAAGAGTCTGTAGGAAGAGCCTGTTCCCTCTGCTTCTGGTACCACTGACAGACTCAGCGTGAACCCCCATACACCCAGCTCTGCAGTTAGAACCCCCGTAGTGTCTGTCTAGGTTCATGCAGCCTCCTGTTTCTGTGAGGATGGAACGAAGCCCTCCCTCCTCTCCACCTGGTGGCTAGCTGGGCCCGCCCAGTGGGAAACAGCCTGGAATCCAGCGCACACAGGAACCACTCAGCTGTTTCCCTCAGTTCTCTGGAGAGGAGCAGTGAATGGTAAAAGCTTCCTAAGAGGCAGAGCTGCGACCCACAAGCGAAGCCCCTCAGGACATCATAGTTTAATTATGAATGAAACATTAATTAATTATTCTTACAAAGACTAAAAACAATTTTACTGCCAAATTTTGAGCATAGTATCCTGGGGTCTATACAGAGTTACCCCAGTATCTAGGGGAGAGACAAAGGCTCCAAGAACATCTTCAGGTCCCAAGATCCACAGACGCTCAAGACCCTCATTACAAACAAACAAACAAATAAACAAACAAACCGCAAAGCAAATCCAGGATCTCATATGCATTAGGAAAGTGCTTGAATGCCAAACTTCAACCAAACTCTTTGATATTTCATTTTAAAACTGGTTTTGCCCAGGTTGGTTTCAAATTTGTGATTCCCATGAGCACACCTGAACTACCTGCTGGGCAGGCCTCTTAGAATCTAGAACAATTTTGGCGGACAAAACACCACACAACTTTCACTTAGCTGGGAGTGGGGATATGGATGGCAGAGGCTGGTACCCACGAACACCAGCTTCTATTGGGAGCTGGAGAGTAATACCCAGAGTCCCCCCCCCCCCCAAGAACACATTCACACGGCTCCCTCGGAGCTGTCTGGTCTCAGGTGCCTCCCCGCTTGGTAGCTGAGCTTTCTGGAGTTTCTGAGGGTTGATCCACACATCCTCTCTCCTTCCTCCCAGAGACATGCTCACACATTCAGAAACTTCTCATTAGCCTCAAAATCCAAGACTCTCACCATGCCAGCAGTTCTGCAAACCCTGGAGAGTATAGACAGAGCTTCCCTCTGCTTGTGATGAGCTACCCAGCTGGTGAGGGTGTCCTCCAGGAGAGATGCAGGTGGGTACCCATCACAGGAGGAAACGATGCAGAGACAAAGATCTGCATACAAGCTAAGAAGCCTCCTAAGACGTTTCCAAGATTCCAATTCTGTCCCCTATGGTCAGTCATTTAAAGCGGTGGTTCTCAACCTTCCTAATGCTGTGACTCTTTAATACAGTTCCTCAAGCTGTGGTGACTCCCAGCCATAGATTATTATTGTTGCTACTTCATAATGAATGTTGTTACTGTTGTGGACCATAATGTAAATATCTGTGTTTTCTGATGGTCTTAGGCAATTCCTGTAAAAGGGTTGTTCAATCACCAAGGGGGTCTTGAACCACTGTTTTAGAGGTTGGCTTTTTTTTTTCCTTTCTTTCTTGAAGACTCCAAATTACCAATCTTGTTACCGATTCTAATTCAATCAGCCCTCCATCAACCACAGGCTCTGCCTATACAAACTAAACAAACCATAGATAAAAATATTTTAGAAAAAGGGGTATGTGTATTAAACATTGACATTTTCCTATCATCATTCTCTAAAGAAAACCGCTCTTGAAAGAGCTGGCTCAGTGAGTACGAGTGCTTGTGGCTATTCTGGAGGACCTAAGCTCTGGTCCCAGCACCCACCTCTCCTGTTAACTCCAGCTCCAGGGAATCTGATGCCCTCTTCTGGCCTTTACAAGTACTGTACTCACATGTGCATACACCTAGACACATACACACACACAGGCACATACACCGTCATAATTTAAAAATTAAATTTAAAACTATATATAAACAGTATGTGTGTCATTCTAGACATGTGCTATTAAGAGATGAGTTACAGTATATGGAAAGATGTAAGACGATTCCATGTAAACACTCTACTAGCTTATGGAAAGGACTTAAGCATTTGCAGACTCTAATAACCTCAGGTCCTGGATACCCAGGGACCAGTATATCTTCCTCTCTTATCTGCCACCTGTGCCTCTGGGAAACAGCAGCCCATCTGGAAGATCAGCAAGCCCCCCTGGACCTGAGGCTTCATTTCTAAAGCAGCGAAGACCCAGCAGGCTCTCAGCAACGCCTGTCAGGCCACAGGAGGTGACATCAGTATCTGTGGATCTGGGGGTTGGCTAACAGTTAAAAAATGGAATTGGAACCATTCACTGTTCTTAGATGTCTTCCTCACACAGCACAGCTCGAAGGGTCCCTGGGAGCCACAGTGCTGTGTCTACTCAGCTCTGTTACCCAGCACCCTGGGATGGATGAACAGGCAGAAATTGAATAAGCGGACAAGTGCACAGCCTCCTCAGAACCCCCAAGGAATTCTGGGAGTTGATGAGTGAACAAGGGGAAATATATAAAACTACTCCCAAGCCAGGCTGGACAAGAAACCCCACACTTTCCAGCCTGTAGCCCAAGTGAGGCCAAGAGACGGATTCACAGCACAGGCTCTGTATTTCCTAAGCCTTTCCAAATTGCAGAAAAGGCTGCACCTGCCTCCGTCTGTCTGCGGCTGCTAATCCACTGTAACAGCTCTGTGCCCCCATTCTATCTCCCCCTCGGCGGGCAGAGTTATCCCGTGTATTCGCCTTTAATAAGCTGAAGCTATTCGTGGCGCTGTATTCACTGGTATCTGCTCCCACCGGCCTGCCCCACAGGGTCTCCTTGTCAGATCTCCCAGTGAACAGGGGATTTTGTGTTCAGCGGGGAAAACAAAGCTGTCCCAACAGGGATTCAGTTGGCTCTCTGCACACTTCTCCAGCGAGAGCCAACAGTGGACACAAACTGGAATTGCTGTCAACGCCAAGGGGGGATTCAGATGAGCTGAGCCGGGCTCCCTGGGAAGCCGTGAAAGAAGGGGATGGTAGCCCTGGAGCATCACCTCGGCTGGCTGGCCAGCTCAGCTGGTTAAGCCAGTATAGATGAGGTCATGCCTTGGAGCCTGGTAGCACTCTTGCTCTGTTTCCCTGTACCTAAACTCCAGGCAGCTGTCAGGCAGGAAGCACACTGCTGGCTAAGACTGGGTTAAACTGCTTCCTACACAGAAAAATGGCCTGGCTTTCTGATGCCAATAACTACAGCATCACAGTGACAGGTGGCCACAGATGCACCAGAAGTCAGCAGTGTGTTCCAAATGATTTATGTGCAAACTATACGTGGTAACCAACCACTATGTCATTCTCCATGTATGCATGAATATGGCTTGCATTACTCAGTACCCCTTGCGGTTAGGTATGGTCATGTGACTGGGTTCTAACCAAAGAGACGGGAGCACAGGTGATTCTGAGCACTTCTAGGCTACAGAAATCACCCAGGGGCTTCCCAGCAGTGACTCGGCGGCCCCAAGGGATGGCAGAGCCATACCATGGACTCACTGCCAGAAAGAAATCATCCAACTAGGGACACCTGTGGGTGATGGCTGTTGCGTGAGCAAGCAATCCCTGGACTGCAAGAGGTTTATTGTCACGCATACCTGATCAATACAGGCAGTAAGAAATTCTTAAGTGGAGGCTGTGGCGGCGGCGGCGGCAGCAGCAGCAGTGGTGTGCATGGCAGAGAAGAGCTGCAAGATGTCTGAGTGTCCAGTTAGTTAGCTGTGAGAAGGGCACCAGGACCCCTGAGAACAGCCGAGACTTTCTGCAGTAGAGAACTGCTAGGGACTGGCCAAAAGAGAAACCTGTGCCTGGGCCCAAACAAAACCTTCTAAATTACTTACTTGACCCTCAAAATTGGAGGAGTCCAGGACCCCTGACAGGGACCAAGAGCTGAGGATACTTAACTTCCTTAGACAGTGTGGTGGAGTCATGGAGAGGACCTACCCACATCCTCACACATATTTTAAATCATCTCTAGCTCATAGTGCCTGATGTAATGCAAATGTTGAACAGTTACTAGACTGTATTCATGGGAAGACAAGGGAAAAGGTTAGGATAGTTCAGTACAGATAATGCAGTTTGGGTGTTTTTTTGTTTTTTTGTTTTTTTGTTTTTTTTAAATCTATGGTTGGTTGAATCCACACACTCCAAACCCATAGTCACAGAGGGCTGAGGTAGCAAATGTGGTAGATGTCCCGCTCTGACCTCCTTATTAGCCCACCACACCCATCCCAGCTGCCGCAGGTACTGGCTGCAAATCACGCATGCTTGCAGCCTTTGGTTGATGCGCACTGATTTGCCGGGCAGTATCTGGGCAGTCACAAGCTTCGGTCCAGTTCCAGTAGGGAGGCCACAAGCCAATGGTCAGCTGATGTTAGAAGTGTAGTGTCCTGACTTCTGCCTTATCTATGGTATCTTCTCCCACCGGATTGCCTCCTCGGAGTTCTGGAGGGGTTTTAGCCCTATACTCTCTTGTCTTCCTTGCCTGGAGTACCCCTCAGTAAATGACTTCAATAGCAACCCCTGTCTTAGGCCCCCGAGGTTCTAGAGAACCTAACTCAAGATACTTGACCCCAAATAACCTAAAGAAATGGCTGGCATCATATCACCTTTTGAACATACAATAAAACTACCACCACATACAGGACAAAGGGCAGACATAAAATCCAGAGTGAAGACAATGCTGGATTATCCGGCCCCAAAAGGGTTCCTTGAGGCTTCTCTGTCTGGTGATGATGGAGATTCTGTGAGGCTCAGGTGAACCTACCCACCAACCCTGCGACTGAAGGAGATGCAGCTAAAGGTTGTTTCTCCTTTCTCTGATCCCAAACTGGGGCATTATAAATACTATGGAAACTATGAGTTATCCCACCTGCTAAGGTGGGAAGGGAAAGGTTCTGGCCTTGTGGAGCCCAGCCCAGTGAGGGCCTTTAAGACAACCTTGGAGAGATGACTCAGTAGTCAAGAACACTGGCTGCTCTTGCAGAACACCAGGGTTCAGTTCCCAGCACCCACATGGCAGCTCACAATTATCCACAACTCCAGTTCCAGGGGATCCAGTGTGCTCTTCTGACCAGGCATTTGGCACATTCATACATGCAAACAAAGCACTCCTGTACATAAAATAAAAATAAGAAAGACAAAAAAGTATAACTTTAAAAAAATCTTTGTGCTGCTTTCTTGGAAACTCATTGTCTCGAATGGTCCATGAATTACGGATCTCCCTCCAGTGTGTGTGTGTGTGGGGGGGGGCGGTTAGGGGTGTGTGTGTGTCATTCACTGCTTCCATCTCACCCTGTAAGGAAACCAGGCTGACTGTAAACTGTCAATCTCCCATGTGACCTAGAACAAGTCTTCGCCCTCCTCCAGGACACAGCTTTCCATCTATCAAATGTGGAAGCCATATCACTGACCTGTTCATAGCTAGGTTCTTAAGGGTGGATTTGATGGCTCTAATGGTGACTGTTAGAACCATTAAGTCTGGGGTGGTATAGAGGTTTGAATAGGCTTGGCTCCCATAGACTCATGTGTTTCAATGCTTGGCCATAGGGAATGGCAGTATTAGGAGGTACAACCTTGTTGGAGGAAGTGTGTCACTGTGGGCATGGGCTTGAGGTCTCCTAGTGCTCAAGCAAGCTCTGCCTACTGTGGAATGAGACTTCTCTTGGCTGCCTGTGAGACACAGTCCCCCCTTCTGCTGCCTGCAGAAGACAGTGCCCTCCTGGCTGCCTGCAGATCAAGATGTAGAACTCTTGGCTCCTCCTGCACCATCTCTGCCAAGCTTCCCACCATAATGATAATGGATTAAACCTCTGAAGCTGTAAGCCAGCCCCAATTAAATGTTTTCCTTTACAAGAGTCTTGGTGGCCATGGTGTCTCTTCACAGCAATAAAACTCTAACTAAGGCAGGTGGTCTGATATCTGAGAGTGTATTTAGTCAAAGAAGTCAACATGAGTGCTATGCTCCAGCCTCAGGGCTGGAGGGGGTTTTACTCACCCACTCCACTTTAATGGCTGTTGGGGTTCTGAGGGACAACACTGACAGCAACAGCTTAGCCCAGTATTCACAAGAAGTCTGGGAGTTCAGGGCAGAGGTAGGAGCTGGAACACCCCGAGATGCTCTATCATCTTCCCCAGGTCAGCCAAGCTCTGATGAAACCTGCACATCAGCCCCTGCCAGTAAGATCCCTGGGATGTGGGATGTGGGATGTGGGATGTGGGGTGTGGTACCAGAGCCTCCTATCCTCTTTCTTTCCCTGACACCTGTCATTTGCCTCATTATGCATCTCCCTCGGGTCCTAGAGAGAAGAACGCCCACGAAGGACTAAAATATTCTATCCCACTTGCTCCTCTGACCTCCCGACTCATCCCTTTGTCCTTCTCCAGGCTGGGGATAGCGCCACATGCAAAAGCCCAGAGACAGAAGAACAATAGGGTGATTGCTCTGTGCGGCTTAGGGTGACAAGGATCCCTGGCAGCAGGGGTGGGGACAGATGCTTTTTAACATTGCTTATGCCCAGCCTGACCTCCACCCTGCCCTCTGTGCAGGCTCAAGAAGGAAGAGCAGGGAGGGAAAGGGGACCAGGGAAAGCAAAGGAAGGCAGTGGACAGAGAGATGGGGGGTGGGGAGAAAAGGGGGAAGAGGGAGGGAGGGAAGGAGCGTGTGTGTGTGTGTGTGTGTGTGTGTGTGTGTATGTGAGAGAGAGAGAGAGAGAGAGAGAGAGAGAGAGAGAGAGAAGACAGAGTAGAGAATAGAGAGGGCAGCTAGAGAGGGAGAAGGAAAGAGGAAAAGACCCACCTAGGCCACTCAAAAGCCGTCCACATCAAATTGCCTCTTGAAGGTCCCCAACAGTGTCCTGTAGGCACTGTAAGTCCACAAAGTTCAACCCAATACATAATACATCCCATAATACATACGGGATTAGTCTGGCCTCAAGCCAGGGGGTAGAGGGCAAGACACACTGGCTAGTGGAAGAGACCCATAGCTCCTTCTCCTTCGCTCTATCTCTGGTTCCCCTTTACTTGGGAAGTTCTGGCAGCTAGGCTGATGTCACAACATCTGGATTTAACCCAGTGATGTTCAACTAGGGGCTGCTGCTTTGTGCCAAGGGGACACCAATTATCATCACTTGCCTGAAAAGCTCCACACCTTGTGTCGTGGACAGCCCCAACCACAACCACAAGTACCCCAGCCCAAAGCCAGTTTCTGCTGAGGGTGGACACTCTGGCTGAAACCCTAGTATGATTGGTTTAGAGAGCTTGCCCAGAGTGGAAGGAACCCTGGGGTCTACCCCTAGCACCTCAAACAAACAAACAAAACAAAACAAAACACATTTTAAAAAGCATGGCCCTTTTTAAAAACTGTTCATCCTTTTCATCTTCTAACCCCTCTACACTCACCAAGATGACACAAGGCAGCTCTGGACATTTCTCTCTGAGGTACCCCTGTGAGGGAAATTCAGAACTCAGACATCCCAAAGCCAGGGGGTTGCCCTGAGCTCAGGCTGGACACAGCATGACCTCCTCCTCAAGGGCTCACGGGGTCACTAGTGATAGCAGGCACCACATAGGCAGCACCGTTCCCTGGCGGTGACACTTCCCATCCACCATGTTCTTGAAAGCATCCCAGGACCCTTTCTAAATGCAATGTTCAGTGGGTCACACCATCATGGAATGACTTAACGGAGAGGCCATAAGCAGCCCAGCTGCACGACACATTGGGGGGAACAACCAAGAAATTCCTGAACACGGGCTGTGTGTCAGACACTTATTTTCCAGAGGTGCGTTCTGAAACGTTTAGGGATAGGCTGGTGTAAAGTCTATGTTTTTCTTTAAAGGCATTTACATATGAGGGTGTAGCCCAGGGGGGAGAGCATTTGCTTGGCATGCACAAGACCTTGGGTGATCCCAGACTACAAATATAAATACATATGCATATATATATATGAACATTAAAGCAAAGAGAGGCTGAAACAAACAACAGAATGGAGTTATTAACCTAGGTGATGAGAACCCTGCTCTTTACCATCCCTGCTACATCCGTGAAATTTCTCAGCATAAAACGTCTAGTAAAGGCCAGTGAGAGGGTGAAGCTTGATAACCTGGGTTCGAACTCAAGGACCCACCGGGCAAAAGGAAAGAGCTAACTTGTGAAACTGTGCTTTGACCTCCACGCTCTTGCCATGGTAAATAAATAAATAAATGTAAAAAAGATGTTTAATGAGTTAAATCACATTAATTTGAGGTACATCAATTTATAGTGAAACCCAAGACAACTTTTATTTAAAGATGAATTTTAGCATGGAAAAAAAAAACCAGATCAGGCAAACAGCTAAACACAATCCCACAAAAATGTCTGCTGGCTTTTAACAGCCTGGTCCTTCCCACTCCTCAGCCCCATCCCTGCAGTGCGCTGTATAGCTAATGAGTGAGCACTCCGTCCAGGAAGACTGGCCTCCCTCAACAAATTTGCAGAGAACACATGGGGCTTATACTATATAAATATAGCAGGCTTTCTGAAGCCTGGTGCTGTTGGCCTTAAGGGACCGCGAACTCTTTGTTGTGGGGCTGTCCCACGCATGTGGGGTGTCTGGCAGCCTGCATCCATGAGATGCCTGTGGCGCCCTACCCCCAGTTGTGACAATTGAAACTGTCTCCAGACAGTGCCAAATGTCCCCTGGGGACAGAAGAGTCCCTGGTTGAGAAGCAGTGAGATACACAGACATAATGAAACGATTTAATCAGAACACTCTATAAACCAATCTCTGCACCAAGGATGGCTTGGCTCTCTACATACAGTCTGCTGCACAGATTGCCTCTGTCACTTGCAGCGGACACAAGGATCTCTCCATTCACATGTCCTACAGGCAGACTACACTGAGTAACTGCTGGCTGCTTCAAGCCGCGTGCACTGGCATATACCTGAAGTCCCAGTGCTAAGGAAGACAGACACAGAAAGACTACTCCAAGTTCAAGGCCAACCTCATCTATGTCTCGAGTTGAGTTCCAGGCCAGCCAGGGACACACAGCAAAACTCTGTCTCAAAAAACACAGTAGACATGTAGGCCACTCTTTGGTTACTACCAACAATGTGGTAATCATCATCTTTGGCGGCAACTCTACTAAACACCAATGTTTCCTTAGGCAGCCGTGAGCCCACAGCTCAGAGATCTGTCACAAGGATCATGTGATGCCCAAGCTCCCTTCCTAAAAGGTACAGGCTACTCACCCAGTAGTAAGCGTTCTAGTGCCTGTCTCTCCAGCCCTTCTCAAGACTGGGGATTGCTTTTTATCTACTAAATTGTGTCAGATCTTGCAGGTCTGGTGTGTTGGGCCTATAATCCCAGCTATTCAGGTGATGAAATCAGAATAAAAAAGTTCAAGGCCAGACTGGGCAATTTAGTCAGACCCTATCTCAAACTAAAAAGGGGGTTAGGGTCTGGAGATGACTCAGTGGTTAAATGCACTTGCTACTCTTATAGAGTCCCAGGAAACCAGCATCCACATGGTGGCTAACAACCACGCCCCAAAGGATCTGTTGCCCTCCTCTGGCTTCAGGAGGTTCTTACACACACATGGTGCATATAAACTCACACATATCAATGGAAATTATTTTGAAAATGAAACCTTAAAAAAATAAAGAAAAAAAAAGGCTAGGGAGATAGCTTACTGGTAGAGTGTTCCCCTCAAATGTGCAGGATCCTAGATTTGAACCCCTAGTATCCCACGCACGTGAGTACTAAATCTGGGAAGTTTTGAAGATGGTTGCTTTGGTAACGCTATCATATAAGCAGAATACTTCCTGTGCTCATTGTACAAATTCTCTGAGTTTCTGGTTCACTTCTACAATTCAATTTCATATTAGGATCTCTTGTTGAGTCATAAATGCTTATCATTTATTGAGGATTTTGACCATTTGTCAGCCACAATACAATAGCTTTCCTTTTTTTGATACAATCACTTTTATTAGATATTTTCATTATTTACATTTCAAATGTTATCCCCTTTCCTGGTTTCCCCTCTGAAAACCCCCTATCCCACCCCCACCCCCACCCCCACAATAGCTTTCTTAGCTTCAAGTTTGCCTTTTATTTTTGCTTAGAGAGATTTCTGAAGTACCAGAGTTTTCCATTTAGAGCTACAAAGCCCTTCCCTTTATGATTCGTGGGTTTCTATGTCCTATCTTGGATGACTTCATTGTCCAGAGATCACACTGATGACATGCATACATATGTGTGACTATGTCATACAGACATGTGGACACATATATCTTATTTTATGTTATTACAGACTGGTGCTATCCTGCAGGAGCTGGGACTCTAAGCTTGTTGGTATGTAAACAGCCAGTTTTCCCAGCAGCGCTTGCTTCTCTCATCTGTAGTCACACACTGCCCTGGTACCAAGTCCCTCTGGGCACCTCTCCATTCCTAGGCCACATTTAGATGCCCTGCTTACAATATTTTAGAATATCCAGTAGAACTAATTACCCTCATTAGTCACCTTTAAAAAAAACATTTTGCCTTTTCTTACAACACACTGATTTTTTTTTCCTTCTGGCATAACTTTAGAATCCTGCCCCATCTAATGGAGGCTTTGGCCAGAGTTACGCTAAATCTGTGGCTCACTTCTGGGAGAGCTGACATTTTGACAGTTTGGGTCTTGCTCTCCCTAACATGCCATGAACGTCCACTTCCTTCTGCTCCTCGGTGTCTGCTCCAAACATCCATTCCGCACTTTTATTGCTTCATTTATTTTTGCTTGGCATTCTCTCACTACTCCAATTAAAATTCTGTTCCAGTATTACCAAAATGGTGGAGCTCTGCCCCAGTACCACCAGGCTGGACAGAAGAGTGACAGAAATGGAGCAGCCTCACCTCCACCTCCATGCCTTGTACTGGGATTTTTGTTTCTGTTTTCTGCACTGGGGAAGGAAACCAGGGCCTCGAGCAAGTATCCTACCACTGTGCCTTATGCTTGGCTCACTTTTCACATTCGTAGTTTGAGACAGGGTCTCCCTCATTTGTTCAAACTGGCTTTGACCTTGCTCTATGGACCAAGCAGATTTTCAGTTGTGATCCTCCTGTCTCACACTCCCAGGTAGCAGGATTACAGGCCTATGCCTCCAAACCCAGCTGTTTTTGTGGTTTTTAATTCCTATTGGGCATCCACCCTTGAATCAGCGGTGCCTGCAGTATAATCCCACCACAACCCCTTGCAACAGGATTCTTGGTATAAGTTATATAGAGAAAGAAATGGCAAGAGATCAGATCAGTGGGGTCCTGTGTCTCTGAACCCAGGCTGGCCCACACTGCAAATCTCAACTCATTTTCTTTAGCAAATAACTGGAGGCTACCGCTCCCCCAGTGCATACCTGTTAGCATTGAGGGCTGTCTCCTCCAGCACCCCAGCTATAAAGTCTCTCTGGGCTCTCCTGAAAGGCTACATGGTACCCACTCGGCTCCACCGCAGAGCCACTGAAGTAGTAGCAAAAAGCCCACAGAGGTCCCTACGCATGGTGAAAGCAATGAAAAGGAATCTGGGAGCATCCCAAGACCACTGTTGAGAGGTGGGGAAGCCAGGGGCTAGCTAGCTCCTCACTCCTGGACCGGACAGGGCTAGCTGCCACAAGGTGGCTCAACCTTGGAAATGAGGGAGGCCAACAAAGGCTACCCTTCCATGTTATGGTATGGGTTTTAGCAGCTCTGAGGGAAGGGCCACAGCCCAGGTACGGTGGGCTCTCATGGGCTCTTGGGCCAGCCCTGCACATCTCTTCCCTACTCAACTCTCAAGGAATCCCAATGGGGTATCCTGAAGCTAGTCCCAGGAAGGCTGGTCCTCCAAGGAAGCAATGCGCCCTGCACATGAGCCAAGGCAAGGCGTGTCTACCATCATGGCCCACATGCCTCAAAAAAATGACAGATGAGGCTGCCTGTCAGAGGCCGCAGGGGAGTGAGCAGGTGTTTCTGCAGAAGAGGAAGCTCTAGCAGGAGCAAAGGGTCCTTCCTGCCCAGGGGCACTAAGGAAGCAGTGCAGGACCCGGCCCTTCCTGTTTAATGGGGGAGAACCTGTGCTAGCGGCAATTGAGGATCCTGGCCTATGACTAACTCCAAACCCAAGCTCCTCCCACTCACCCAAGTGACCCCATAAAAGCAAATCACCGCAGGTCAAAAACTGCTTAGAGCTGCCACCGGTCAGCTGTTCCTCTTCCAGCCACAGGAGTGGAGGTCCCTCCACCCTCTACCTAGTTACAAGATGTGTCCCAGGCTGTCTCTATCTCTCTTCCTGGTCTTCCCTGCGACAGGCCACTTAGTCCTTGTCACCCTGCCTAGGAGCAGTAAAGAACCTTCTCCCAGGAAGCTGGCTCTGCAAGGGCTTGAGTTCAGGGTGACCTTTCATCCCTCAGCTTAGAGAATAAATCCGTGGCTTATTAATTTCCATCCACGATGTGGACGCACAGTTTCCACAGGTGGTCTGGAAGGGTCTTCACTCACTGTGCCCACACACAGTTTGGAAGTGCCCAGCTCCAGAACCCCACTTCTGAAGTGCCTCCCAGCCTCCAGCTCAACGTCTCGACTTAGCCAGCCAGGCTCTGTGTGAGAGGTCATCTTGGTCATCACAAAAGCCACCTCTATAGTCTTAGCAATGGCGTCTGCTTGGCAGAGCCTGCTAGGGCAGGCTACAAAGACTAGGCTGAGGCTTTAGGCATTGCTCCAAGTCCCAGATGACCTGCTTTCCCACTCCCTCTTCAGGAAAAGCACCGGAGTGGTTCACCTTCAGTCATATCTGCTATGGCTCTAAATGAAGAAACCACAGTCACAAAACCCAAAGGAGTCAGAAAAGGTAATTAGCTAAGGGATGGAGCTAAGCTGTCTACTGGAGTTTAGCGGTGGGGGCGGGGAGTGGCTCAGAGGGAGGACTGGAGTGGAGCATTGCCCTGGCCTCAGACTTGATTCTACAGCACCACAGCTGTTTTAGTCTTTGTGGCTTAAAGCCAAGAACCTTCTGATGCTTCATGAGGGCCCTCTACTTCAATTTGCCCATTTGTGTTAGAAAGTTAAAAAAACAAACAAACAAACAAACAAAAACAAAACAAAAGTAATTACAAGAAACCCAAAGTCAACTTGCAAGGTCCAGAAAAACTTCCAGGAGACAGACAGCCCATTAAAAGTCCATCTTGGCCTAGGGCAAACTGTGTACCCTGCTCCTGCACGCTCCATCCATGTGAGTTGACTCAGGTGTATCACAGGTAGTCAGATGACTACCAAGTCATCACGGTATAAAGAATCAAATTTGCGGGCTGAAGAAATGTCTCAGTGGTTAAAAGCATGCGCTGCTCTTCCAGAGGACCCAAGGGGAATGCAGGCACCCACTTTAGGCAGTTTACAACCAATGCCACAGGGTCCAATTGTGAGTGCCTTGCTCTAGACTCTGATGGCAAGT
Organism: Mus musculus; assembly: GCF_000001635.26. Taxonomy (NCBI): domain Eukaryota; kingdom Metazoa; phylum Chordata; class Mammalia; order Rodentia; family Muridae; genus Mus; species Mus musculus. Next base: position 68,255,129 of record NC_000077.6, read on the forward strand.
GCACACACACACACAGACAAAACTCTTTTAAAAGAGAATTGAAATTCTGGAGCTGAGGACATGGCTCAACGTAGAACGGCCTTAGAGTTCAGATAACCAGAACCATGTGACAGTTGGGCAGACATGGAAGCTGCCTGTCATGCCAGCCCTCAGAAGGCAGAGATGGGGGATGCCAGGAAAGCTGGCTCGCTAGACTAGCCAGAACTGGAGAGCTCTGAGTGTAACAAGAGAGAGACCCTGTCTCAAAAGATACAGTGCAGAGCAGCTGAAAAGACACCTGTGGCCAACTTTGAGCCTCCATACAACATGAAAGCACACACATATATACCCTCCAACCCACATATGAACACCCAAATATACACAAACATAAAAAATAATCCAGTGCCCACTGTATATCTCCCAAGTTCAAAACTATTATCCCCTAATTTTAATTAATTAATTAATTAATTAATGCTAGAGATTAAACCAGCAGGCAGATCATGTGCTCAAGTGAACTCAGTACCTGACTTAATTTTTAATCCAAAAAAGGAAGAAAAAAAAACCTGTGTTTTGTTTTGTTTTGAAAGTATCCTTGTCTTCAGCAAGAGCGAAGAATTCTCTTTTGTGTGTGGTTTTCATGAGACAGGGTCTCTCTGTGTTGCCCATCTTGTCCTCAGACTTGTAAACACATGATCCCCCTGCCTCTCAAGAAGCTGGGGAGAACAGATTTTTAATGTTAAAAAGTCAGTATAGAAAACAATCAGCTTCCGGCCTCTGGGATGAGGCTGTGAAAGGGTGGTGAGCCGGAGATTTCAGCCTCTATACTTGTAGTCTGGCATCTAGCACCCAGGCACCTGTGATGGCGTCCCCTCCCTGGTCCTTGTTACCCTCCTCCCACCAGAGGTTCAATCAAGGCTACTAGAAGCCTCGACTAACAGCACAGGACTGGGTTATCTTGGACTGTTCCCAGTATGATTCCAGGATGTCCCAGCATGTGTCTTCCTAAGTGCAGCCTGCTGTGGCTATAGATGTCAAGCCTCGAATCTGTTTTCTCTCAAGCTCCCAGCATACAGTCAGTTCTCCCCTAGATCCAGAGTCAGGTGACCACCTGAGTGTCCAAGCTCACCCCCAGCTCCCTATAGAGACACCTAGAGAAAGTAAAATCCCCAGCCTGACATGGGGACCTTCATGTCATTCTGCCATTCATTACCACTCCTACCCTGGGAGTGGTGTCTCCAGGTGTGGTCCTAACAGGGCACACATCCTGTGGAACTCTGAGCTTCCTGTGTATCCTGAACCAGGGATGTGAAACCTCTCCTCTATCAAGAACAGCGGACCCTTTCTCAGAATAGTATTTTTTGACACTAAAACAGTCATGGTTTTCTACAGTGTGAAAACAGCATGCATCAAGTAGAAGCCATGCTTTGAACGCATTGTGAACAGATGAGGTTGGATCTGTTCCCTCTCTTGTGATGCTGGGTGGCATCAGGGAGCTATGCCCGCTCACCCCGGGATAGTTCATTGATCAGCTGTGTGAGGACTGGGTGTTATATTCATTACATTTTATAGTATTTCTCACTTACAATAATCTTATCCAGGATGCCACCCCATCCTAAGGCAAGGAGCATCTATCAGTGCATAGGAAAATACTACTGAAGTCCAGTTATCTGAACTCTTCCAGGTTGGTGGGATGCAACTTTTCACATGTGTGCTTTCCTAATGACAGCAGAAGAGCATCTATCAGTAGATATAGGAACTCAGCCGCCAGGGGCACACACAGCATCTTGTGGCATCCGTAATGTGAACACAGTTTCAGCTGCTATGGTGAACACATCACTGACACTGCCAGCAGCCGTGGCTGGCACCTACCTTTGTCATGAAGGAGAGACTTGGTCTTCATGCAATAGGTAAATGTGAAAATGAGATGATCTTCCCAGTTGGGTCTCAGAGCTCCTGAATTCTGACTGTGACGTCGTGCCCAGGAACTCCTTCCTCTCAACCCCCACACTGTATACCCTGCTCTCCCCAAACCTCAGGAAGGCGAGGAGCCCTTGACCCAGGATTTGTGAGGTTCTGGCAACTTAACCTCCAAGGGCGAGGAGGGAGAATCCCACTTTCAGGGTTCTTGGCCCTCGGCTCTCTTAAGACGTCCTCTACTTTTATTCTTAGGAGCAGAGTTATAATGAAGTGCCTGGTGGTTCCCTCTTCAGAGCAGCTGAGGAGACCACGCATACAAAACAGAGCCTAGCTGGCAATGTGGGGGGGAAGGTCACCCCATGTCCTCACTCGTGTCCCTACTATACAGCCAATGTAACAAGCAAAACGCTAAGGGGATTGATTGTCTCACCTTCCGGTTCCTCCACGCTGCTGGCTGCAGTGGTGGGTGGCGCCACAGGAATCTCTTCATGAGGTTCAGAAAAGGGGAGAGAGACAAATGAGGGGGGGAAAAGACATTATTTTCGGTCCTTGGAAAGATAAGGCTCTCGGTGAAAACGCTTCCCGCTGCTTAGCCACCCTCCCCCATACCCACTCCATAGCTCAGCTCAAAGGAACAAAAAGGGAGAGAAAGGGAGACAGGGAAGCTGGCAGCAGGGTCCCAGGGATCCTGGGCATGTCAATATGTTCTCCTGTCCTCACTGGGAAGGGATATCATGAGTCCTGTCTGTTAGGGAGGGTCAGGAGTAGGGGCAGCGGGAGGGGCTGGCGGTCCTCAGGGCTGATCTTGTACCCAGGATGTGACATGATGGTCATCTCAGTGCTACTGTCCAAGGGTCCTCAGCTGGGCCCCGCTGTTATAGTCGTGTTATAGTTGGGGTCATCACAACACGAGGAACTGTATTAAAGGGTCACAGCACTAGGAAAGTTGAGAGCCAATGCTCTAGGGGAAGGAGCACATAACTGTGGGTGAGTGACCTCCAATCCTGTCTGTAGCCACCATCTGAATCTGGTGTCTTTCCTCTGACGTTGGATTCTAGACACCTAGAACCTGAGGCTTGCCCTTTAAGAGCTCTGTGTCTCCTAAAGGAACCAGGCTTTGTGCCTTTAGGAAGTAAAGGCAGAGGACAGCCCACAGTGCAGAGCAGATTTGCACTCAGTGACTTTATGCACACATCTCAGGTGTTCAGTCACAGCAGCTCATTAGGAAGCTGGGCCTAGGACCAGGCCCTTCCTTAGCCCTTAAAAGGCTAAGTTGGTCCCAGCAGAAACTCAGGAAACAATATCCAAATGGCCTGCTCTGATACTGCAGGTCTGCAAATGAGTATTCATACTAATGGCCATGGGGCACACAGGATACCCAAACTTCTTGTCTGAAGTGGGGGTGCACACACAAGGCCCATGGCTCCCCGAGGTGGGACAAAACAGGACACAAGCTTTCTAAGCATTGGCCATGCAAGCACCTGGGGCCTCCTAGAATGGAGCCCAGATCTACTGTCTGGGGGTGGGGGGGAGATTTTTGTACTGGCCATCATCCCTCCCTTTTCCAAAGCAAGTCAGAAAAAAGAGAGCATCGAAGAGGGCCCAGGCACTGGCTTTGAAAGGTCCTTGAGGGATTAGTACTCACCATTCCGAGCAACCTGAAGGGGGGGTGGAACGCTACTCACTGACAGAACAGGTTCCCCAGAGGCCCAAATATGCGTGGCACCTGACTTTCTAAGTGTTTCTCTCATAGCTTTATGGGTGTGCAGAGAAAAGGGTTTCTATAGGCTGTGAGACTGGTGTTTGAATGCCATAGTGGGAAGGATTTCTTTTCCTTTCACTGGGGTGAACTCAAGGCCTGGGGTGTCCTAGGCATGCACACTTCCACTGAACAACCTCCATTCTACGCACCCCTTCCACCAGCTGTACCCTGAGAGGACATCAGAAGTGCCTGACACTAACACTGAGTCATCTGCTGACAGAATACCCACAGGGACACTCCGACAGAGACTCCTGATTCATAAACTGCTCAGAACTGCTCTCAGAACCAGAGCTGACCTGGTCTGGAAGCAAAGCCCACAGGTAGTAGGACAGACAGACAAGAACAGGTAGTGGGACAGACAGACAAGCACAGGTCGTGGGGCAGGAGAGATGTGGGCTGTCTAAGGTTCCCGCCGATTTGAGGCAGGGATGACTGTGACTTCTCTGAGGAACATCTAGGAATCAGAGATGGCTCCTGGCATGAAGGGACTCCAGGCACTGGCCCCACAACTCTCGGCCGGTTCTGAGTCCCCGTCACTAATCAGTCATGGAGATGACTAAGGAACTCTGAGAACCTCAGAAATTGAGATTGACTGACTTCTGAAAAGGGCCAAGTAGCAAATATTTCAGGCTGTGTGGGTTATAGTCTCTGCTGCAGCTAGGCCATTCCACAAAGCAGCTGCAGACAATATGTCTTTTTCTTTTTCTTCTTTTTAAAAAACTTAATACAGGGGCCTCAGTATGTGTAGTCCAGGCTAGCTTCAAACCTTCCATCTTCTTGCCTCTGCCTCCCGGGTGCTGGGATTACAGGCTCACACCACCATGCCCCGTGACTTCATATGCTTTTTATTGTGTCTTGAAATAGTATCCTTCCTTTGATTTTTTGTTTAAATCATTAAAAAGGTACAAGGCACTGTGCCAAGGGGGACGGGGGGTGGGGGTGGGGGGACAGCCTGCAGCCAGCTCCCTGGGTGGAGCATGCCAATCCCGCTCTCTAGAGAATCCACTTGGTTCTTTGGACTCTAGCTTGTGTGCTGAGACTCTCTCCTGCTCCTCTGCCCAGGGCATCCCTTCTTGGTTTGGATAGCCCTAGCCAAGGAATCACTAGGATGAGGCTGGACCTGGGTTAGGCCTGACTTGCCAGCCAGAGCTCACTTTCTGCCCATGGTCACAGCAGCATGACCCACCAGATGCAAAATACAGAGATGCTGCAGAGCCAAGGCCTGAGTACCGACCCTCTTTATATAACATCTCTTTGGGACCTCTACTTCACTGCTCCATTAACCCTTCATAGGGGTCATACGGGCCATGTGCAAGAATCTGAGTAGCTTCTCTCAAAGGCCTAAGGCTTCGGTCTGCTCTTTTCAGAATCTGAAGCTGTGGCAGGTCCCCATGCTCACTGGGTCTGGGATGAAAGTAGCACGTAGGGGTCAGGCTCATGCTGGAGAGGAGTCTTGCTGTCCAGCCTGGAGCCAGTAACTCAGTGTTTGTAGGACTGAGAGCTATGGGCAGTCTGGCTTTAATGCACATAGCTGCTTCTGAAGGTATTTCCAGGCCTTGGAGTCTCCTGGAGTCACCGGATCTTACTGAACACCAATGAACGAAGAGATGTCCATTGGTGATGGCTAAACCCACTGGACATGAGCAACCAGCCCCTACAGGGTCCCTCCCCCATCCCACTCCAGGAGACAGGAGAAGAAGATACACATACTGATGCAAGGGGCGATGGGGGAGCGGCTCTGCTGGTAGCCTTTGGCACATCGGTTGCAGGTGATGCCCGTCACGCCGTCCTTGCAGGGACATTGGCCAGTGGTTTGATTGCAGGTCTTGCCAGCAGCACCCACTGGGTGGCAATCACAGGCTGTGTGAACATAAAACAGAAGGATCAGAGAGGCTGTCAGTGCCCTTCCTGTCCAGGGCTGTCCCATGGTCTCTACCCCAGAGAGGAAAAAAAAAATGAAAAAGAACAGGTAGGCCTAACCAAGCTCACATGTTCTAGGGGTTCTGAGATGGGTTGCCTACCTACCACCCAAACCAAAATGGACCTACTTCAAAGGCTTGCTTGAGGAATAGGAGAGGGGAGCCAGGGAGCCCCTGCAGAGCCCAGAAAGAAGGAGGGCAGACACTTAATTATGATGTCAAGCAGTGGAAGGGGGGGGGCACTGAAGGGTAGAGGTACTGGCTTCTCCTCCAGATTTCTCTGTGGGCTCCTGGGTGGAAAAGGGTTTGGAGCTGATGAAGTTCAGGGAACCTGGCCAGAGGGAGGCAAAGGGAGGAGGTGCCTAGGATACTGCCACTTGCTCAGCAGCCACATGCCCAGATCCCAGACTTCTGGGTCACTCTAACACTTAACCTTCAAACCCCAACTAAACGAGTAACTGTTGAACTAGTGAACCTCCTAGGGGCCTCCTGGGTCAAACTGGAAATGAATCAAGGCCAGAGGCCACTGCATGAACATATGACCCTCCTGGTTTTGAAGAGTGAGCTCTGGTGAAAGCACCCCAAAGCTCCCTCCCAGTGTTCCCTTTGGGGGAGCTCTCTGCCACCACCATGAGGCTCCAAGCAACATCTACCCCCGCAGGCAGAGACCATCAAGTCATCTGTGCCTGAGCAGTGGCTTCGCTGGGGAAGGAACAGGGTAAAGGAAGCAGTGTTATGCCTGTTCCTGCTGCAGGAAGCCCAGGAGGGCAGGGCGTCCCAGTAACAGCAATCTCTAGTCATTTCAATTCATGCCACATGCTGCTTTGTTTCTGTCCCCAAAGGGGACAAAAAATATCTAGGAAAATAAGTGAGAACTGAGATCCCAAAAGAGCTAATGTAAAAAGTCCCTCCTCAGTACACTTGGCCCCGAGAGGCAGCCTCTCCCTAGGCCTCCAGTCTGGGAGTGGCCGTGAGGCGACTCAGGGAAATGTGTGCATAGAGCCAGCCTGTCTACGGCGCTCAGAAAGGAGAGCAATGTGAACACATGTTCGTCCCAGTGGTGTCAGAACATGCAGAAACATGGGGAAACACCAGGATGAGGAAGGGTCTGGGCCGGAGGACAGAGGGGCCTGGAGGGCTGGCAGCTTGCTGGCTCCTATGACATAGTGTCTCTGAGAAGCACTGGGGCTGTTCCCATCTTACCCCTTCTTACATTTTGAGGCTGAAATATCCCTTATAGATCTTCCATGTTTTGGAGCATTTGTTACATGGCTTGTGGTGTGATTGTGAAGACTGTAGATGGTGGAAAGTAGGTCACTAGGGGTGGGTCTTATATGGCTATATCTGCCCCCGGTTCCGGTTTTCTCTGCTTCCTGGCTCATTCCACACAAACAAGCCGTCTCAAGCTCAAGGGCATCCTGCATAGCGCGAGGTCACCTCTGCCATCGTGGAGGAAGACCCTCTAAGAGTGTGAGACAAACGCCATCTTCCCTTGGGCTACCTTGTCACTAGCACGGGGAAAAGTAGCTAATGCCATTGTAGATGGGAAAATGTCTCTGCTGAATCATTGTCTTCATCGGTATACCCTAAATCCAAGTCTGTACCCCTTTTAAAAATGAGATCTAGTCTTGATGACCTGTGGAAAGGGTGACAGTGAGGAAGAGCTGGCTGCAAAGGACCTTTGACTTTTTCCTGCAGTAGAAGTGATATGGGCGTGCCTCTCAGTTGGTCATGTATGAATAGAGGCCACAGCATGGGATCGCACAGTCGTGAGCCACAGATGTGGGCATAGGCATATATAGGGACGCCAGGTTCTTGTGCCAGCTGACCTCTCCTGGCCTGCTCTGCAAGCCCCCACCCCCCAACCCCCTGCAATCGAATTCACACCATGACCATCCTCCTTGGATGCCGATGGAATTCAACTGTGTGCCAGTAACTTCTGGATCTTTAGAAGGTCACAAAAGTTTACTTGGTTGGTCACCGAAGATTCCAAGCCAGATCACACCTAGGCACCAGCACTGGCCCAGAGTGTCTTCACATTGGTAGGAGCTTGCCCAGCACAAGCTCTGGATGGATGAACATGGAAGACTATGCATTAAGCCCTGCAAGCTGAGACCTCATCCACCCTGGCTGGCCCAGCGATGGCAAGGTCAGGGACCAGATGAATTCTGTATGGTCCTGTACTCTGTATGGTCAGCTCATCCTAAGGGTTCATCCTCAGCTTAGATGTAAGCCAAAACTTGCTGCGGAGTTTCCAAATCTTTCTCCTAAGATTCTGTAGGTCATGCAACTGGTCTAACAGAGGCAGCAGTGTGTGTACGCTTCTACACCCATCATCATCTATGCACAGAAGTCACTAAAGGCTCACATCCAGGCCATGCCACCAACAAAGCATCTGCCAGCAGAGGTGTACCAATCAAGACTCCAACAGACCACGCCAGCACACCTACATTCTCATACGCATACCCTGTGAGAACGGTCTGATTGTCAGAGGACAGGGCAACCAGCTGGTGAGACCGAGGAAGGATCTGGAGCCCTGAGAGGAGAGGATTCCAGACCCCTCACCCTTTCAGGACACACCTCAGCACTCCTCCTGGCTCTTTCACAGGGAAATGAGCTCTGCCCTCTTTCAGGCACTGTGAGACCATTGTGTGGCTCAGCACCAAATGCAGCCCAGTAGAGACCCACCCTTCACTCATTCCCGATCCCCAGGCAAGTAGCCCCAGAGTAAGACCTTTCCCCACAGACACAGGGAGGAGAGTGGCTCAGATGGCACCCTCTGAACAAAGAAGAGTGGGTTTTAAGTGTGAGAGAAAAAGCCAACAAGAGGCAGTGCCCTTGTGGTGAGGTCCTCTACAGGGGTGTGATGGCTATTCTTGGCCACCTCCAGGATTAACTAAAACCCAAACAGCCGGGTATACCTGTGATGGGTTTCTTTTCTTCATCAAATCATTTAATGTGGGAAGACCCACTTCTAACCCAGACCTTTGAGGTGGGAAGATACACCTTTAATCTGGGCCACATCTTCTGCTGGCAGCCTACATAAAGGACACGGAAGAAGGAAGCTCTCTCTCTCTACCTGCTTGCCTTCACTCTCATGGGCAAGTCTATTCCTTCACTGGCATCAGAGCCTACTTCTTTGGGATTCTGATATATATTGAAGCGCAGCTGAGATATACCGAAGACCAGCCTCATGGGCCCAGTAACTACTGGATTCTCGGACCTTCCCTAGGTAGACCATACAACTAATGTTGGACTAGCTGGACCATAGCCCGTAAGCCATTCTAATAAAACACACACACACACACACACACACACACACACACACACACCCCGGTTCTGTAAGTTCTGTTCCTCTAGAGAACCCTGAAAAATACAATATGGAAAAACAGACTTCCAATAGCCTTTGTCAGAGAGAGAGAGAGAGAGAGAGAGAGAGAGCCAGGGCCTAAGGAAGCCTTGGCACCTTAGGAAGAGAAAGTAAAAGGCTGTGACTCCTTAGCCTATAAACACAGAGACACAAGGTCACACACATGGGTGAATGCACAACACACAGAGATTCACACATACACTCACACCGTGACCCGCACACAGCAGGATGGTTTAAGTGTAGAACGAGGCAAGGGGAAGGGGCCTTTTACTTTGTTGGGGCTCCAATGGGGGGGTGAACAGAAAGCTTCCCTAATTTTTCTGAGAACATGACCCAGGCTGGAACATCCTCTGTCACAGGAAGCCCTCCTGGTGACTCCCATTTCCCTGGAAGCTAGCCATGGTTTTTACAGGGAAGTCAACCCCTTCCATAGCGTCTACATGGGGCAGGCAGCACCTGCTCATGGGAAATAGGCTACCAGAAGTTTTTCCATGAAGAGAGAATGTGAAGGAAGTGTGGGTCCCTGAGAACATGGCAGGATCAGGTTTCCCACGAATGTAGCTGGCTGCAGAGAACCCAGTCCTGTGTTTGTGCTGGGTCAGCAGACGGGGACAAACTGCTCAAGAGAATTCAAGTGGCTTCAGACAGATGACAGAGGATCCAGGCCTTGCCTGTCCCTGCCACTGATTCTGAATTGGTAACCTCTTCTTCCTGGACTTCTCTGCAAGGCATCAGTCTACTCTTCACTAAGGGTTTTGTCTCCGTGGATCTAGAGTGTAGACCTTAACCTCATGACTACTGTTCATCACAGTGTCCTGGGTGAGAGCAGGGAGTGGAGCTTGTGTTGCAGGGTGCCCTATCCAACCATCCACTAGTACTGTGCCTGGACCTTACCAATGGAGGGGACTTCCAAGAACTCTGGAATAGTGGGAGGCAGCTAGTACTGACCAATGGCTTCCCACACCCAAGCATGGCCCTTGCCTTCTACTGGTGAGCATAAGCAGAGACCGGGCCCTTCCAGCAGCTCACAGGGCCAACTGGAGGTCTTCTGAGGCTCCTATGGGAACTCGGTCTACTTTTCCTGGGTGCCCTGGCTCCAGGGAATGAGATCAAGCAGAACCTCAAGAGCCATCAATCTAGAGCACAGGCTGATGGGAAAGAGAGGTGCTGGCTGAGCACTGGTCCCTTTGTAATTGGGAACAAGAACAAACACAGCCTTGGTCCTCAATCCAGACAGGATCTGGCTGTCCTCTAGGCCTCCAGGAGCCCAGAAAACTTACTACTCTAGCCTCATGTTAAGAACTGACTCACATGCCAAGGCCCTGAGGTGCATACCCTGAAATCCTAATCCCAAGTGCCCATGTATGAGACAAATATGAATCCTTTAAAGAGGTGACTGTGGCAAAAATAGGTCATTGGAGTAGGTTCTAATCAATGACAGGTGTCCTCACACAAGATGGGGATAAGGTACAAGGCAGCTATTGAGGAAAGTCCACGTGAACGCACAGGATGAGGGTGACCATCTGTAAGGCCAGGAGAAAAGCCTGAAGCAGATCCCTCCCTCCTGGCCCTCAAAGGGAATCTGCCCAGCTGGCACCTTGACCTTGGATTTCCAGCCTCCAGAGCTGGGGGAGATTAACTATCTGTTGTCTAAGTCAGCAGGTACACGGTGCTTTGTTCTGGTGTTTCAAGGTGACTAGCACACCTGTGCTGCACCCCAGACAAGCTATCGATCCCTTAGGGCTCTCCCAGGCCAGTGCCTGGACTTTAAAGGAGATGGCTCTGCCTTTCATCTGCCCACAGAGCTTCTTGTAGCTTAGCTCCCCTGGTGAAGTCACTAGCCACCTCTGCCAAGGAAGAGAAACCTTTTCTGGGGTAGGTCACATCTCTGGGCGATCTCAGACTGTAACAAACTGACTGGGTACTTACTAGGGCTTCCATGATCCCCAGAGTCCTTGCTAGCTCTGATTTCCTATAAGCCCAGGGATATTAGCAGCCATTTCTAAAAGGGTGGCCGGTAAAGGCCTGAGTAGAGAGTACAGTTGAGGGGGGAGGGCCCATCAGAGGCCAGGTGAGGTGAGGAAGTAAAACCTTCAAGCAAGAGATTTCAGTGGACCCAGCCTCAGAACCTTGACACCCCTGTGTGTGTGTGTGTGTGTGTGTGTGTGTGTGTGTGTGTGTGTGTGTGTGTGGTGGGGTGGGGTGGGGTTGGGTAAAGTATTCTCTACTCTTGTCCTAGAAATAGAAAGTGCTGGAAAGCCAAGGGCTAGTAATTCCTCTCACCAATCCAGGGGGTTGGTGGAACCTTTTTTCTCTCTCTCTCTCAAGCCTCCCAGAGCATAAAGCAATACACTAGGCAGAGAAGCTACCTTATCTGGAATATCAGGGCCCTGGCCCATCAGAGAACTTGAGGAACTATCAAGATTCCACAAGGAATAGTTTGATGGCAGAGCCAATCAGGAGACCACAGGGCTTCCGAGACCTGCAAGGCTCATTCACAAAGGCTGCCTGCCCTGAACTTCCTCGGGGCCATGCTGTTAGTTTTTTGTCAGCCTTGGTACAAGCTAGGGCCATATGGGAAGAGGGAACCTTAACTGAGAAAATGCCTCCATCAGATTAGCCTGTAGGCAAACCTTGGGATATGTTCATTACTGATGGGAGAAGGGGAGTCCAATGTGAGTGGTGCCAGAACTGGCCAGGTGGTCCTGGGCTGTATCAAAAAGCAAGCTGAGCAAGCCATGGAGAGCAAGCTAGTAGACAGCGCTACTCCATGCTTTCTACTTCAGTCTCTGCTCCAGGTTCCTGCCCTACTGGAGTTTCTGCCCTGACTTCCCTTCATAAGGACTGTAAGCTGTAGAATGAAAGACTTCCCCAAGTTGCTTTGGTTCATGGTATTCATTCCAGCACTAGAAACTTAACTAGGACAGGGGCACATCGTTCTGGGCTTTGAGCAAGACTGGGCTGTATATACAGATATGCAGAGAGGTAGGGAGGGTTCTGAGGACCTGTGGGTCAACTGACCTCTAGCTGCTTCAAGGTCAGGAAAGGAAGAAGGGTCAATAGAGACAGATAGGGCCTAGCATCTTCAGATAAAACAAGGGCGGGCCAAAGGCTTCCTATATCCCCATACCTCTTGCTTGTGTGCCCAGCCTGATGGACACCCTGTCCCCTGCTTAGAGGTTGTACAAGGTAGAATATGTGTTGACCACAAAGGAGCGTGCAAACACTCATTCCTTCTCAAATTCCCCAAAGGAGGTTGTGGAGCAAGCAAGAGAAGGAACAGACCAGAGATGGCCAAGGTTGCTCAGGCATCTTGCAATGAATTCATGGGCATAATGTGGAGGACAGCCAAGAAGAACAAGAAGGTGGTGGCTCAGAAAGGCCAGGGCAGGGGATTAAATGCTGAACTTGGGTTGGGGTGGGTGTGGCCCCCCTTAATGATTTCAGAGTTGTCAGGGAAATGGGGACAAGAAGATAAGACCCTGGAACAGTGTCATCAGGTCTTAGTCCATTTTCTGTTGCTGTAACAAAACACCCTAAAACTGATTGCTTTCAAACAGTTTTCAGGGCATGGATGCACACACCTTTAATCCCACCATTTAGGAGGCTAAGACAGGAAAGTCAGGAGTTCAAGGCCAACTTTGTTTCAAAAAACAGAAAGAATGAAGAGAAAAGAAAAGATATATTTTATATTTATCTCGCCTCTTTAAAGGCTGAAAGCCTAAGATTGGGTGGCCCCATCTGTTTGGCCTCAGGTAAGGAAACACCTGCTTAGACAGACAAGGAGCCAGAGAGACAAGAGAGCCAGGTGTACCCGGTGTTCCCCTGTTTGATAAGTGCAGAACTGAACCTGGGGCTGAGCCAGCACTAAGGGTCAGACTCACTCTTCTTAAAACAATCCACTGTCACAGGAAGCGGGGTCACTAGAGACTGACACTAATCCTCTCCCGGGGTGATGGCCTTGATGACATCATCATCTTCTAATAGGCCCTGTCTCTTTTTAAAAGAATTATTTTGTTTGTTTGTTTGTTTTCATTGTTCATGAATTGATGTGCAATTTATGCACACCAGTGCCCACAGAAGCCAGAGGGTGTCAGATCCCCTGGAACTGAAGTTATAGGAAGTTGTGAACTGCCTGCTGTAGCTGCTGGAAACTGAACCCAGATCCTCTGGAAGTGTAGTAAGGTCTCTTAACCAATGAGCTATCTCTCCAGCCCTAGGGCTTACCTACTGCTCTACACATGCCATCAGGTGATGGTGGCACACGCCTTTGATCTCGGTACTCGGAAGGCAGAGGCAGGTCAGGCCAGTCTAGAGTGAGATCCAGGCAAGAACTACACTGAAAAAATTGTCTTGAAAAAAACCAAAGGAGGAAAAACAAAGGGTTCGACACTGCCTACCACTGCTACACAGGGAATCAAGCTTCCAATAGTGGACCTCTGGGGGACACACCCAAACTACCTCTGGGGACACACCCAAGCTACAGCCCTAGGGAAGGAATCTCATCCTTTGTTAGTATAAATTTTGAAGATTTATTTATTTTATGTATATGAGTGCTCTACCTGCAGGCCAGAGGCATTAGATCTCAGTATAGATGGTTGTGAGCCACCATGTGGTTGCTGGGAATTGAACACAGAACCTCTGGAAGAGCAGCAGCCAGTGTTCTTAACCGCTGAGCCATCTCTCCAAACCCCTGTTACTATAATGTGCACAGAGTAAAATCCACTATTTTGTTTGCAGTGCACTTCTACAGGTCTTTATCACAGATGCCGTTACTAATCACCGCCTCTATCAGGGTTCAGAATTGCCCAGCTCTCTCAAGAATCTCCTCCTCTGCTGTCAGCCCCCATTCCATCTAGTTTCACCTTTTGCAAAATGTCTTATCCCAAAATTATACAGTATTTACATTGTCTACACATGCGTATGGGATTGCCAGGTCTGTCGTCTGTTGAGCCTAACTTCTCGCACGTAGCCAACCTCATTTCTGGTTTGTCTGTGGCGGCACAGGAATCAGTTCGTGTGTCTGCTGTACCGTTGAGCAGTCTTATTCAGTGGGGATGTGTCTACTTTATCCATGCATCCCCTGACACACCCTGAGGTTGTCTCTAGTTTGGGGCAATAGATTGATTACAAATAAGACCACTATAGATATCTGTATGCAGTTGGTGTTTGTTTGTTTGTTTTGCAGGGCCTACCTACATTTTCCTTTCTCCTGAGAAATGCCGGTGAGCGGGACCCTGGTCTTATGACAGGTCTGGGTCTCACTTTTCAGGGAAGCACTGAGCTGCTATGTGTGTGATGGCTCCAGTAGGTCCTTGTCCTCGCCAAGCATACGGAACTTTTAAGTGGCCCATATTTCTTATTTTCAATGAGAGAGATCTGAGTGTGATTTCAATTTGCATTTCCCCAGTGACAGCTAATTTTTCACGGATTTATTCGCCATCTGCCCATCCTGGAGGAAGAGTCTGTTCAAATCTCTTGCCCACTTTGAACTGGATCATTTGCCTTCTGGTTGTTGCGCTTCGAGAGTTCTTCCCACCACGATGCTCACCCTTGATGGGATACGGAACATGTGAGTACGGTTTCTCCACTGTGGCTTGCCTTACAAAGTGTGGATGCTTCAGTGCTTCTTAGAAGGGGAAACAAAATACTCACAGGAGGAAATATGGAGACAAAGTATGGTGCAGAGACTAAGGAAAGGCCATCCAGAGACTGCCCCACCTGGGGCTCCATCCCATATTCAGTCACCAAACCCAGATGCTATTGTGGATGTGCTTGCTGACATAAGCCTGTTACTGCTGTGTCCTGAGCCTGACAAATACAAAGGCGGATGCTGGCAGCCAACCATTGGACTGAGCGAGGATCCCCGAGGAAGGAGTTGGAGAAGAGACTGAAGGAACTGAGGAGGGTTGCAGCCCCATAGAGGGAGCAACAATGTCAACTGGCCAGACTCCCTGGAGCTCCTGGGGACTGGACCACCAACCAGAGAGTACACATGGAGGGACCCCTGGCACCAGCTGTATATATGGCTGAGGATGGCCTTGTTCGACATCAGTGGGAGGAGAGGCCCTTGGGCCTGAGGGTGTTCAATGCCCCAGTGCAGGGGAATGCCATGGTGGGAAGAAAGGGGGGGAGCACCCTCCCAGAGGCAGAAGGAGCTTCTGTGACT
Source organism: Mus musculus (assembly GCF_000001635.26). NCBI lineage: Eukaryota > Metazoa > Chordata > Mammalia > Rodentia > Muridae > Mus > Mus musculus. Next base: position 68,270,245 of record NC_000077.6, read on the forward strand.
GCCAATATCCCCCTCTTTACTTTAGTCCTTGATTTTGCGTTAGCTTCCCAGGCTTTGGGGATAGGACCTGCCAGATGCTGGTAAGGCGGCCTTGCCTCACATTCTCTCCCTTCCTCTTGACCAAGGGCCCACCAGGCACTCAGCTGCCTCATGACTTTGGGGCTGCCTGCACTACTGGTCTCTCTCTGCTTTCTCCTCACACCCCAGTTCCTTCTAAGTACCCCACCCCAGGGGCTCATAGAAAGCTTCCCTTCACTGACTTTCTCTTCCAACTGTTTATTTCTTCCATATAACTCACCTCATCTCACCTCACAATTAGCTTCTTTTTCTCTTTTTCATTTCAGGGCCAAGCCGCTGCCTTCTCCTCTGGGGAGAGGCCATTTCATCCGTCCTGTGCATCTGGAGGGCAGAATGAGGCAGGGGATGGGAATGGCAATCCCCTCACATCCTGGGTCACAGCAAGCTCAAAGGCCACACACTCCATGCTAATGGGGCATGGGGGCCGATGGTGGAGATCTCCAGTAATCCCCAGTCTTCATTTCAGCTGTCTGTGTCAACCTCCTTCAAGCCAGGCTTTCCTCTCCCCACGACAGTTGCTAACAAGGCACTGAGGAGTCAGTGTTTTAGGGCGGATGGCCTTGCTTTTTCGCTGACACTTTCAGATCAAGGTGCAGACGGCAGGAAGTGCACGGGGAGGGGAGCCCATAATTCTAAACTGGATTATTGTGACCCGCTGTGATCTAGCGAACAGTCGTCTTCCTGCACCTGTTCTACAGTTGAGGAGAAAAACACAGGTCCTTAGCATGTTCCCAGAGTGCCACTGTTTCTGCAAGGGCGCACACAGGCTTGGACTGAGAGGACGGCAGATGGGAAGAAAGGTCCAGCCCGGGCACTTGACCTAGGACAGCTACAAGCAGTCTGGTGAGGATCAGGCCAGGCTTTGGTGGACTGCACGCTGGAGTGTGGTCAGGCAGGCAGCCCTCAGATGCAGCCTCGTCTTCCAAGTGGCACTTTCCACACTGTGTTTGGCTGTCTGCAGCTGTCCCCACCTTTGCGCTGAGCCTCCACAAGCAGCTGCTGGGCACATCCTGCCGCTGGGCTTATTCATCATCTGTGCTTCCGAAGCGTGCAAATCCTTTACAGGCAGTGTGCAACCACAGTACCAGGGCACACCCTTAGGACCCTGTCCAGCCCTGTGGGAATCGGCCATAGAGTCTACACTGGGGCTGAGCCCTCTGGCCGAGAGGCTAGTTACCAAAGAGCTAGGCCACACCAAGAGCAGGGCAAGCCTAAATGGATAGGACATGCCTGTCAAATTACCACCTAAATAATTATATTTGTACCCATAGATTAGCGAGCTTCAGTGAGAGAGGATCGTTTTTTTGCAGCTGGCAGTGAGGACTGCAGAGACTCCTATCTGGCCTTACTGCTGAGAATAAGAACTGTTAAGTCCTCAGCCGTGGATGGGACTGCTCTCTCACCCTTTCGGTGACTCAGGGATCTCCATCAGAGATGGAGCAGAGAGAATGTAAGAGCAAGGGAGGACAGAACACGGTCTTTAGAATGTGACATTGATATTGCACTTTTGATGCCACAACGGTTGTGATTTATGGCTCGAAACCCAAAACTGGGCCTGTCAACATTCCGTCATTGGGAGAAGTCAGGGTATCCCTGGACACACCCCTCCTAAGACATGCAGGCAAATTTGGTAACTAAGGGGAGGGGCTCACAAGGCATCACCCCTCCCTGAGTAGCTTTAAATAATTAATAGTCATTGGGGAAGGGAGAAAGAAGTTTTCTTCAGCAGTATAGCCATTGGTAAGGACCCTAGGCCCCTGTAAATACCCCTCATACTGGACCATATAAGCAGCCCTAATGAAACCCATTGGGTCATCAAAATAAATAAGGACAGAAAACAAATAGCAAAAGGGCTGCTTTGTATGCCTACTGATGCTGTGAGGACTCTGGTGTCTCTGCTCTCCTTAACGTATACAATCTAAGAGGAAGAATGGATCGATCCTTCTGCCCATCTCCAGCCAGGAAAGCTGAGGCTGTGAAACACGCCTCACCCAGAAGTGAAACCTGAGCCCTGACCTGGAGGCTGGACACGAGGTCCACCTGATGTTCTGTAGCAGAAACCCCAAGGAAAGACTGTCTGCCAAGTCAATATCTTCAGCGCTCTGACTGCCATGCCCAGAAGCACCAAGAACTTGGGGAACTCAAAGATCAGGGTCTTTTCTGGTCAAGCACCGAGAACCCCTGGAATGTCTGTGTAGAGTCTAGGAATGAGAGAAGGCAGAAGGATAGGGACACTCACACCCAGCGGGGTAGAGATGGCTAGCAAAGATTTTTAGGGAGTGCACACCAGTGCTAGGCTGAGGGATACGGTTTCCCCATGGTATACTGCACGGGATGAGTGTGAGTCACAGGATCAAGGACACTTGTCATCTGTCCTGACCTCTGAACAAAACCACCCTTCCGTATTTCCTGGCTCTTCCTAATCACAAACACACTGCTATAAAGAATGACCCCCGTTGAATCAAGGAGAGGTAAGATGTTTGAGTCCTAAAGAATGACAGGTAGAATGTGGAATGTCAAAGCTGAAAGGGACTCAGTGACCAGAAGCCTGAAGAGAATTCCACAGGTAAGATGACTGAGATTTAAGGTGCCATGAGATTAGCCCGATGCCCTGTGGACTGTATACATGAGGTACCATGCTGAGGTACGCTCTTCCTGCAGTTTCTCTTCTGGCTGCAGGATCTGAGCTGCCTCTTTCACTCCTTGCAAAGTGGAGGCCACTTTGTGGATAGGGACCTTCATGCCTTAAGCGAGAGGCACCGATTATCTTCTTGACTCCGAGGGTAAAAGTTCTTCTCCCCGGACCACCCAAATTATGGAACATGGAACTGTCATGAGGGACCCAGAAAGGGGGAGAATAGACACCTAATACTTTGCTAGGGTGAGTGGACACTGCCATGAAATCAAAGAGCGGTGTGGGAGGGACTTAGCTCTGCTGAGACTCAGTTGGCCAGGTCTAAGTACACAGATGCACAAGTGACACACAAATGACACACATGTCTCACCCGGCAAGATTTAAAATTAAAAGACCTTTACGTGCCCCCTCCAAGTGTTCGTCGAAACAGTCTTTAAAACATCTGAATTCACCAATTAGTAATCTCTCCCCTCAATGGAATAAACTAGGTCTCCCCTGGGGATGTCCTGGATCCAAGGCAAGAGCACCCTGCCACCTTTATCTCCTATAGACCAACCCCTGCCCTGGCAGTTCTCAGCCTTGGAGAGAGCTTTCCCAGGCCAGCTTGTCTCCACCTCATATGGACCCATTAATGAAACCAGAATCCCTGGGGTGGGGCCCAAGTGGCATTTTACACCATCCCAGGTAATCCTCACATGTAACCAAGAGTGACAAGTTGGGTAAAAAAGATGCCTATGATGCCAGGAAGGGAAAGAAAAAAAAATCCAAAGGAAAAATAACCAAGGGTGGAGAGGGGCCAGGGAGACAGTTCCATATAGTGACCCCAAGAAGCCAGAGGGAGCTGGACTGGGGTTCTCACTTCTCCCCCTCCCACCAACCCTTGGCAGAGCTGCAGGAAGAAAAGTTGATGGGAGCGGTCAAGATTGCAGGGCAGGGCTGGTCCCACTAATGATTGCATCTTTCTAAGGCTCCGCACTGCGCACACACGCATGCACGTCTTAGCAGCCTTCTTTCAGCCACATTCAGTGAAGAAGAGAAAAGGGGGCAGGGCAGTGAGCGGGAAGACCAGGCCGCTGCTCAGTGACATGGAACGAGGGTCCTTTGTGATGGGGAAGCTGGATGTGGTGGTTAATTTCTTAATTCTCATCACAATTCGGTTCACGGGAGCCTCCTGGAATGTCTTTATCCATCACAGATGGTTCGGGGAAAATGATAAATTAATATTGTTATCAATGGAGGCACGGCTGAGGTGGCTAAATAGCAATGTCTTCTTTGCAGGCTCTAAAAAGAAAGTGCCTGCTAAGTCCATAAAGAAGTCAGATGGTAAACAAAAACTCCCATCTTTTGACAGATTCCAGGACGAGTATCATTCACGAACCATTTTGCAGAGAAAGGGGAGAAATTCATCTCATCTGACTTTGTATAGGACAACAGCCCACACCATAATGAGGCTGGCCCAGCGCTGTGAAATCGCTCTGAATAGCTGAGAGTCCAGCGGCCTGTTCCCTGGGCATGTTTATTACAGCCCTTTGTATGCACCAACCCTGCCAGGCCCGGATTGCTCCTCAGCAAGGGGAGGGGAGAAAGACCCCAACAAATTTGTTGCTATGAAACTTCCCAAATGGGGAGACTGCATAGTAATGTTTGGAATCACATGCCCTTGCTCCAAGCTGTTCTTGTCTGGGTCCACCCCTGCTCGACACTGAACAAGGTCTTGAGCCAGCCAATCGACAGCAGTGTATGGGTGGCCTCGGGCCCCCTGCCCGGGCCCCTCCCAGACCCTGAGAAGTCAGGGGGTAAAGAGGGCCCCACGGCCATTCCCAAGCCAACTTGAGAGTTGAGAGCCAGTTGTCCCGATTCCTCTGTGAAATTAGGATAAAGCAAAGAAGAGAAGCTCTTCCTGTGAGGGCCTAGCATGGGGCTCCTCAGGGGTACAGCAGAGGCTAGGGCTAGGGAAAGAGATCCAGACTCCTTGAAGGACAAGCTGTCAAAAGAGCACAAAACAGGGGACCAACAAGTATGCATGCTTAAACCATGTGGCCCTGGAGGACAGGCAGAAGGGTCCCAAGTGGTGGAAGAGGGGTGGGTATTTTCACCTAGAGATTCAGAGCCACACCCCTCTCTCCCCATGCGGCCTCTGAACCGCTCCTAAAGCTCCTTCCAATCTGAATCACCAGGGTAATTTTTGGCAAGAGGGTATTCAAAGTTCCCACATCTCCTACGGAGGCAACGCCTGGGGAGGAAGGGCAGGAGGCAGAGGCCTAGAACTCTCTAAGGATTCCTTCCCCACCAATCAGATGGCTTCTTCTGTCACATTTTTGCCCCTTAATTGGAGGAGAGCCCTTTCTCATCAATCAGGAAGCAAGACCTTTTTTTTTTTTTCACACCATACTCTTCCTCACCAATCAGGGCGCAGGATCTCACTCTTTCCTCACCAAGGGGTTGAGCTCCTAAGTCACTGCCCTTCTTCTTCACACTCTTTCCAGTCTCTCCCTGACCAGGATCCCTCTCAGCTTTCCCTCTCCAAGTTATTCTTGGGTTCCCACCAAGGCTGGGGACAGCTAATATCCAAGGCTGCAACTAAAGATGGCCACCAGGGCTGGCTCCAGCATTTGAAGTCACAGAGCACCCCGTCCTCTGTCTGTACCTGCCCCACCCCTAACCCCAGTTGGTGAAGGAAGCTGAGCATCCCTGCCCCAAAGGCAAAACCCAGCAGTGCACCAAGTAGGTAGCATCCTTCCTTGGGGAGACCCTGGACCTTCCTGCTCTCTGGCACAGGACCGCTCACTGACTTGGCTAACATAGGTTAAAGTTCTTGGCCAAATGGGCAATAAATCCATGCTGGCCAGCTATTTATGAGATCCTAGCTTCCATTTCTTCTGTAAAAGAGACAGCAGACACTCTGGATATAGGCAAAGGAGTTGGACGGCTTCCAACTCTGTTATTTGAAGACCCCCAAACCATCTCCCTAGCCTTGCCCTGCTCATACTTCCTGACAATGTAGAATATCCTTGGACTTCATTGCCTGGGCTACCTGCCCATTGTCAGAGTCTCCTGGAGCATTCTTTCCCGAATCTGTTTTCTCTCTCTGATTTGGAAATAGCCCCTGCCACCTTTATGGTGAGGTTCTCTTGGCAACCAGCAAAGGCAGCCATTGGCCAAAGACGTGAAAGGAGGGCCTGTCTGCATCCTGAGAGATACTTTGCTCATCTGTACATGGGGATTCCAAGAGTTCTCTAGAGGAGAGTCTGCAGAGCCAGTGGGGTCTGGGTTGCCGTTGTTTGCTTAGTAAGGAAGTGTCAGTACAAGCAGAAGTGGCTCGATGGATGCTCGCAAGGCACACGTTTGGCTGCAGCTCTGCCGTTGGTGTCTGAGATCCTTTGCCATCCTGGCATAAGGAGCCCCGTTTCTTCACTTTGCACCGGATCCCTCAAGTCATATGCAGTCACATACAGCCAGTCTGTACCTGGGTACCCAACCTGCTGTGTATTTCTGGCTAGGAAACCATCTCTGCTTCATTCAGAGGCTCAGCAGCATCCAGATGGGCCATCCACTGCAGTTCCTCACCTCAGCTATCTGTCATGACTTTGCACCCTACCGAGTCAAGGTCCCTAAAGACCCCATTGTCTTCCAGAAGCCCTCAAATGTAAACATTTCATGTTCAGGTATACCCCAGCCCTAGACCCCAGCAAAGGAGCAAGAATCCCTTAGTCCCAGAAATTCCCAAAGGCTAATGTGAATAATGTAGAGTAGGGGGGACCTACTTTTCACCCCCAGAGTCATGTGACCATTGCTTGCTTCATTTTGTCGGTGAGACAAGAAAACAAACACCAGAAAGCTAAAACATTAGTGCTTGCTCCGGTGAACAAAACCAGTCTCCCACCGTCTTTTTTTCCCCCCACTTGGTCCTGAAGAGTATAGCTATTTGCAAATGGATTAATGTTCCTCCTAAGACTCTGTCCTGAAGCTGCCAACCTCCTTGTGACTCTGTGTGTGTGTGGGGGGGGGGGGGGGATGGGGGTGGGATGGGATGGGAGGCAGTGCGAACGTATCCAAAGAAGTATGTCTGTGAGGGGCTAGAAAGAGAGGGTCCTTTGTCCCGACAGTAAAGCCCGGAGAACAAGACTCTCTTTCCTCTGGTATGCAGCACACCTGTGCTCAGGAGCCGCTGGGGAGGAGGGAGGCGAAGGGGGAAGTGGTGGGAGGCTGGCCCTGCACTCTCACAAGGGATCACACCTACTGCTTTCTTCCCTGAGCCCCGTCTCCATTGGCCCTTTGTTTTGCCTTTCACCTCCAAATACCAGGGAGGCCTTGAGAGAAGAGGGGGGGGGGGCAGGGTATGTGTGCACACCTCAGTCTACTCCACTTTGCAGGGGAACTAGAAGAAAGAAAAAAGGGAGGATGGGGAGAGAGGGAGCTTAGTGTCCCTGAAAACCCCTGCTCCGTGACCCCCAAGACAACCTACCTTTGCAAGCCTTCCGGTGGGTGATAGGCTTGCCCATGTCTCGGTAGAAGCCCTCCTTGCAGTAGTGGCAGTGGCGGCCCGCAGTGTTGTGGCGGCAGTTGAGACAGACTCCCCCGCTCTTGCGCCCTGATAGCTTATAGAGCTCCATGTTGAATCTGCAGCGCCGAGCATGGAGGTTGCAGTTGCAGGCTGCAGGGGAACAGAGAGAAACCATCAGGGCAAGGGGAGGACAGACACCCTGCAAAGAGATCTGCATCCCAGGTCCCCCTCCATCTCCAGTCAGGAGCGGCTTGCTCAGGAGCCTTTCCTTGCTTCTTTCGAAGGCACTTGGAAACACGGGTTGAGTAGTTCACAGGATCATGGCCGAGGCCTCCCACACCACAACCTTGGACTCGTTGCCTCCAGGGAAGAGGGTAAAATAAGTGTGTTGAAGTCTCTCAGCAGGAACAGGCCACACCCAGATGCCCCGGCTTCTAAGTGAACCATCCACCCTCACCTCCTTTCGCCTACTCCTCTTTCTGCCACCAGGAACTCTGAGTCACCTGCCCCCTCTCCATCCCACCACCCAGCATGGCAGAGGACCCCTTGCTTTCTTCTCTGTGGCTCTCCCCCTTGTCAGTCACTCGCCCTCCCACTTCCCTGGTCTATGCACTTAGCTCAGAGGTCAGTTCTTACCCTGCCTTCCCTGATGCCCTTGGGATCTAAGTCCTGCATCTCATATCACCTCTCTACTCATGACCCACAAACCCTCACTTCCAGCTTCAACTCTGAGGTCTGTACTTGGACCCAGAGGCACCTTCTCCACATTGCCCCTTCCTCTCCATTCTGCCTCCATCTGCCTGATTCTGCAGGATTCAGACAACTGTGTAGATCCAAATTATCTGGGGGGAGGGGGGGAATTGCATCCTTGCTGAAATGGATTATTTTTCTTGTCATTTTTCCTAAAAATTATAGTATATTCATTTACATAATATTTACATTGTAATGGGCAGTATAAGCCATTTAGTGATGAGGTTTGTGACTGGTTGGGTTTTTTGAGACATGATTTCTCTGTGTGGCCCTGGCTGTCCTGAAACTGGCCTCAAATTTGGAGATCCACCTGTTTCTGCCTCCCAAGTGCAGGGATTAAAGGTGTGCGCCAACACCACCCAGCTAGAGATGAGTCTTAATAAGGGGTTTTATGTAGACACAGGAGGATATATAGGCACTGTGAAACATGATGCCACTTTACAGAAGGGATGGAATTTTTGCATCTTCAGGGAGTCCTGGAGTCACTTCATAGAGACAACTGTGACCAGAGTGGGATTTCTAAACATCAATCTGAGGGTGTCCATAAGGATAAAATCGAAGTCACTTAGCATAGCCCTGGAGGCTGTTAACAAGCCAGACCTACTCACTCCCCGGCCTCAGCTCTACTCCCCAGCCTCCCAATCCCTCCTGCTTCATTTATTCTGAACTCTGGTCAGTTTCTGAAGCATGCCCAGTGTAAGAGTGGCCCTCCCATTCCAAGGCCAGCTTGTCTTCCTGCAGGAGATGCCTCTCCGTCTGGCTGCAGCCATCTTACCATCCAGGGGGTGTCATTTCAGTGTCATTCCCAAGCCCACAGCTAGCCCTTGCTTGGATGAGGCCCCAGCACATCCCCCAAAGGGATACTTGAGTTCACTGCCCTGTCTTTATGCTGCATAGTCTATACACATTTTCCGCAGCTTCTCAAGAAATGATGCTTGATGCTGCATACTTAAAAACTAAAGGAAGAAAGGGGGAAGTGCGCTCCTGTTTTCACCAGGCATTGTGAGTATAGGGGCTTCCTGCTGGGCTACTTAGTATGCTTCCTAAATGTAGACCATCCCCATTTGCCTCTAGCCTTGTAGCCTTTTTCTCAGAACAAACATTTTTTTTAGTGTCAATATGATCTTTAAAGATTGTCTGGTTCTTAGACATTGTGGGTCTTTAGTCTGAGACAGGCACACTGAGCAAGCAGGTTCTCTTCAAAGCTGGTCCCTACTGCCCACGTTATAAACCTTGAACCACCTTGGAGCACGCACATCAGCACTCTGCTCCCACTAATGATGGGTAGGTAGTACAGCCCTCAAAGGCAGAATTCAGTTAAGTTCTGGATCTCCGTGTTTTTAACTTTGGATCAGAAAACACCAAGTTGCCCTCAAGGAAGGCTGAACTGGCTTTGCCTCCTACTAGCAGGAAGTGATAGCTCTCATTTCACCACACCCTTGAAAAGAATAACAACACACACATTTGGTATCAACATTTAAGAAAAGAATGTTTGCAACTTGTCAGGGGAAAAGGCCGGGACTTGACATCGACTTGTGTCCATGACTACAGAAGAGGAGGTACGTCTCCTTGAGTCTACATTTCCATCTCCCTGTGTGCCTTGCCTGTTCAAGCCGTGGCCCAAATTTTCTCTCTCCATGGTTGGCTTAAAACGTTTGCCTTTTCTACTATATAAGCTGTAAATGTCTCTTACTGGTTTCTTACTGGGATGCTATTTTTACGTGTGAAGTTCTGGATTTTGCTCTCTGGTGTTACAAGCTTCTTTAAATGTTCTTCCAGGAATCGGTCCCCAAATCAAGTGCCCATTAGTCACTCAGCTGACAAGCAGAGGTGGAGTTAAAGACAGTGCCTGCCCTGCCGTCGAGAAGCAGCTCAAAGCCAGTTTAGACTAGAGAACAGACCTGATTCCCAAGAACCTTGAAAGTGTCCCTGAGCAGGTGTCCCCAGGTGACTGAGTTCAACCAGACACAGAAGCTGCATGGCTGCCCCACCCTCTACATGGAGGGCTGCCACACTGACGCTGACTCTGGACTCACTCAGTGAGACAAGGAACAGGACTTACTCCGAGAGGCTCAGTGAACAGCCAGCCAGCCTAGCACCGGAGTCAGTGTGTAAAGTCCTGGCCGGCAGCCGTTAGACTGTCCCAGAGAAGATGACCAGCATCACCAGACAGAACAGCTGGACCTGAACTACAGGCCAGAACTTAGATCTTTCCTGCAAGAACAGAAACCCCAAGACCCGGGGCACCTGCCCAGTACTGGGAATCCACAAGGATCGCTGGGGTCTCGCTGCCCTCCTCTGCACACAGAGAGCAGCATCTTTAGGTCCTTCATAGAGGTAGACACACTCCTGTAAAGGAGGCTCTAGCTGCCCAGCATCCAACAGGCCTCTGAGCCCTTCTGGGAATGCAGGGCTGCCTTCCTTACCCCTTGGGAACGCTCAGGCCCGATCTCCTTCTATGCACACCTCACGCCAACAAAAGGTTCTTTCCAAACAACTGGTCATACAAAAGAAAACTCTGAGGCCAACATCAAAAAGCACCCCCTGCCCCTCCTTGGGGCTGTCAAAGAGCATCAAGTGATAATTACCCACGCTCAGACTTCTGCAAAGTATTTTATAGCTTGTTTTCTTTTCTCTTTGTTTTATTTTCTCTACACAGATGGAAAAATGCACTGGGCAAAGTGGCTCACATCTGGATCTCTCAGGTCCACAAAGAGGTGTCACCCAACTCCCACCAGCCGTGGGCCCTGCCTCGGAGAGACACCCTAATCCCTGGGCCTTCCTGTTTATCTCCTGCTTCTCTCCCAGGCAAAAATATTGGGTATTAGTTTCATTATCAGATTTCAAGGCGGGAAGGAAAGGGCAGCTTTGTAAGAACAGAGGTCAACTCAGGAGAGATGGGGGTGGGGAAGCAGAGACCCTCCTGAGGGACCAGCTTGGCCCAGATCAAGGAGCCCCACACCACTGGAGTGACTTGGTAGTCTATCTAGGGGGTCCCCTGGTCTCTCATAAAGACTCTAAGCTGTGTGTCTGCTAGCTAGCATGTTGGGATGAGCCAGCCACATCCCCTATAGCTTCATCTCAGGCTCATGAGAAGCAATGGTGGGTAGGGAGCAAGGACTTCCCAACTCCACTCCTCAACCAGAAACCTGACAGGAAAGAGAAAGGGCACCAAGAACCAACTCCCATTTCCTTCCCCCACCTAAATGTCTTCTGTGTTAACTTCCAACTTTAAGCCATTTCGTTCATGTCTCCTGTCAACTGGAACATGCCTAGCCACTTGGCACCTGCAGCTGAGTTATAGTCAGCACACACACACACACACACACACAACTTCTCTGGAGAGACAGGATATACTTTCAACCACCCAAGTGGCTCCTCCTTTAACAGAGGAAATGGCCAGCCCTGAGGAGCAGACCCATCAGAATTCACATTGATCAAGTGGGCCAGATGCTCTTAATCAATTTTATTACTTCACTGGGGATGACATGGAGAAGCCCACAGCAAGCCTTGATTACAGTTTTTGTTGTACAATTGAGAGAAAGCTAACACTCAAGAAAGAAGACACACACATGCATGTATAGAATAGTGAACCGCGGATAATGGATTGGTGTGGGTGGGAGGAGTAACTGACTGGTGATTAGGTGGATGGATGGGGAAGATGGGGAAATAGAGGAACAGTCTGATGGATGGACCCACAGGATGAATGACTGAGATGAATTGGTGGATAAAAATAGATAGAGGGAAAGGTAGGTAGGGTGGGCAGATAGATGGATAAGTGGATTGCTAGGTGAGGTAGCTAAATGGATGGGTACAGATAGAAAGGTTAGAAAGTAGATAGGTAGATAGACAGGATCAAGAGGATTTGCTGTCTGGCCCTCATTCTAAAGGCATAGTCTTGTAGTTTTCCTGTATTTTCACTCTGAACTAATTTAAACGCATCTTTTTGTGTTGATTAAGCAATTTAATCCCATGTAAATAGACTTCTGTACTTCAGTGAGAAGAACCCTCATCTACACACCACAGACTCTCCCCAGGGCTCTGAACACAGAGAACCAAGTCTCAGCAATTCGATGAGTTGACAAAAACATAGATGTATCAATTCTCTACCCAAACACCTCAAAAACTAAGTCACACGCCTACCAAGACTATCCCAGTCCAGAAAGCACCCAGGAGCACTTCATCCTGACCCTGCCACTCCAAAATTTCCCGGACTCTGGCCTGTCCATGAAAACAGGAAGATCATCTGGTCATGGTCTTGTCAGAAGCCCTGGTCTTAGCCCCAGAGCCCCTCCTCTGTCCTTCAGCCACCGTGAGACTGAATACTTGGATGGATGGATGAATGGATGGATGGATGAATCAATAGGCAGTTGGCTTCATTTTTTCCTTCCTCTCTGGAGCAGTTCTTTTGAGAAACTTGCCTGTGTTCTTTATAGAATTGCTAAGAGAATTCTGGACTTACATGCCTGCCTCTGGGCTGACAAAAATAACCCACAAAACACCATCTGCAAGCTGGGTACATATTTTGTCTTTCTTTTTATTTTTTCTCTTGTTTTTTTTAAATGACAGGGTCTCACTATGTAGCTCTGGCTATTCTGTAGCTCACTATGTAGATCAGGCTAACCTTGAATACAGAGATCCATCATCCTCTGCTTCCCGAGGACAGAGATTAAAGGCATGAGCCACCACGCCCAGCAAGGCTGGGTGCTTTCTATAAAAGAAACTGGTTTCTCACCTGAGGCTCTCTGTGCACCCTCTCAGAGGCACACAATTATAGGAATATGGTCAGCTCTTCTGGAACCCCTCATTGTTTCTAGAAGTATATGTAAAGAAAAAGAGACCATAGGAAGTTTAGAAGCAAGTCAGAGGCCTGCTTAATGGTGCTTCTATTCCCAGAGGGGAGACAGGTCCATGAAAGACTTGAGACTTCCTAGCTATGAGCAGAGCTGCTGGGACAGGCCAAAGACAGATAGATAGACAGAATTATAATAGTTATTATAATTCTTTCTGGGTCCTTCTGGGACCAGATAGAGAAGACAGGAAAAAAGCCAGAGAGGGGCCAGGATGGTCTACTTTCACTGATCCAATTGCATCTGCATACTGGTTCAGCTGGGGACCCATCTAGAAGCTTCTCTTCCTTGACACAGAGTATGACTGTATAGCGCAGGCTGGCCTTGAACTTGTGATCCTCTTGCCACAGCCTCCCAAGTGCTGAGAGTGCAGGCTTTCACCACTAAGCCAAGTCCCAAATGTACATCCCCTTCCTGTCTCTCAGATAGAGTCTCATTTAGCCCAAGCTGGCCTCAAACTCACTATGTAGCCAAGGATGTCCTCCAACCTTCTGATCCCTCTGCCTCCCCTTCTAGGATTACAGGTGTCAGCCACCATACACGGTTTAAGCAGTGCCGAGACAGGACCCAGAGTGCATGCTGGACAAGCACCGGCTTTACAAACTGAGCAACAGCCCCAGTTCCTCCAGATTTGTGCCTAACAAACTCCCAGGTGATGCTGCTGTCGCCTGCCTGCAGACTTATGTTGAATAATGGAACCAAATGGAAAAGAAATTAGTTGGACTGTCACCCACCCTGTAGAGAAAGTGCCTTGTGTCAAGGTGAGGGTGGAGCTTACAGCAGGGGGCCTTCAAGAAGGTGGAAAGAGTTCTGGCTTCATTTTTTTTAAAAAAAGCTGCCTTAAACAATTGGCACAAAGTCATGAAAATATTTGAGAGCTATTTTTAAGAGTTGGAGGCTACTCCTATTTTCTTTTATTTATGACCTTGCTACTCTATTTGGTACACTATTTATTTAGAAATTGTCTGTCTCTTGTTTATTAATTGTAAATATTCCTCCCGCAGTAAGTGTCTTCAGAGCCTAGTTTGTGGCAACTCCTGAAAAGGCCCAGCTAAGCAACCAAGGCTGTGCACACCTGGCTCCTGTCTGCGCCAGGGGCATCATGCTGAGCGGAGCTCTGAAAGGCCTTTCTTTGGAGCAGAGGCTGATGTGAGCAGGGCCCAAACAGCTCTGGTACCGGCAGCAGTCTGTGTTTAAAGGCCATCACTCGAAAGAGAGGCCCATTGGACACGCAAACTTTATATGCCCCAGTACAGGGGAACGCCAGGGCCATAAAAGGGGAGTGGGTGGGTAGGGGAGAGGGGGTGGGTGGCTATGGGGGACTTTTGGTATAGCATTGCAAATGTAAATGAGCGAAATACCTAATAAAAAATGGAAAAAAAAAAAAAAGGTAAACTAGATGCTGATGGCCAGTCCATTTACGCAGCAGACTGTAGGTGTCTCCTTATAACTGGGAAGTCCGGCTGCAGGCACACTTTGGTGGTCAATGATTATTTATTGAATGCTATTATAATTCCGGAGCTACACAAGGAGCTGGGGAACAAGACAGAGCCTCAGGAGATGCCCAGGTGTGGTCAGCTGATGCTGTTGTCTCCAATGGCTCAGCCCAAGGCCCACTGCTAATGCAAGGATTATAGATTGTAAGTAGAGACAGTGCAGTATAGACCAGTTGGAGTAAACCCAAGGGCATGGAGGACATGAGGACATGGAGAAGTAAGAGGACAAAGGGGACATAAAACAGAGTCTGGTCCCAGCCAAGGTTCCTGAGACTCAATCATTGAGGACGACACTTTTCAACTTTAATGTAATAAAAACCACTGGCAAGCACAGTGCCCATCCAGGGCTGGGAGGAAGGGTGTGGCAAATGGTAAGTGCTTGGGTCTTCCAGAGAAGAGGTGCATGGTGGGCCACTCTTCAGGGTCCGGAGCAAAGAAAACTATTTTAGCAACAAAGCGAGTCTCTGGCTGCTTGGAGGTTTCCCATCTCCCCTGAGCAGACGATGCTCCTTCTGACTCTTTCTCCGCTCATCAGTCCAGCCACACTCACTTCACTGGCTCAGTCAGCTCACGGCCTCCCACACCACCATACGATGGGGACAGCACTGAGCTAAGATAGCTTGAAAGAGGAGACACAGGGCTTTTATTAGCCTGTTGCTACAATTATTCAGTTTTGCTATTATTACTAATCTCCTATAGTCACAGGAGAGTGTTATACATATATATTCAGTGTCTGCTACCATGGGTGGTTTAATGTAGCTGCTGACATATTGGAAAGCAACACACACACACACACACACACACACACACACACACACACACACACACACACACACGTCTGTGCGTGCGTGTGTACTATAGTTTCCTCTGAGTCTGGAGCAGGCTGAAGGGTGTGTGTGTGTGTGTGTATGCACATGTGCACACAGAGTTGTATTTTCCTCTGAGTCTGGAGCAGGCTAAAGAGCTCTAAGAGAAGACTAAAGAGCAGTAAGTGAATAGGGTTCCACTCCTATCAGCCCGGAAGCCCCTGAAGCTGAATTCTCCCAAAGCACCCCCTTGCCTCTCAGTGTGTCCTCTTGGAAGCCGGGTTTAAAAAGCCCTTTATCCTAAGATTCCAATTTGAAAATAAAACCTAACTACCTCTTCCCCACCAAGGCTTTATTCAGATATCAAGGATGCGGTGGGTGGTAAGAGCAAAAAGACAAAAATGTGGAAAGTGCTTTGGAAACCCAGCGTCCCGAGTGAATGGGTCAGGGAGGCCTGCCTGCCAAAGAGGGCTTTAGATGGTTTCTGATAAAGTCTCTGAGATAAGTGGCCAGTGTTTGTTGAGGGCTTAGGGAGCTTTAGCCAAGTCTGATCACAAAGCAGACCTCTGTCAACAGTCCTTCAGGCCACTAACAGGGCTGAACAAACACTACAGTAACAAGTTCTTCACACCTGTGGGGCTTGGGAAAGGTTTGGCCCCTTTGTCCACAGGCAGACAAAGAAGCTGCCTAGAAAGCCTGGGCCCCCACCCAGCCAAGCCTCTGGGCATCTGAAGAAAGGCCCGGGGTCAAGACAGACAGCTTGAAGTCTGGCCAGCCCCGTCTCCCTCTGAGAGCAGAAACACCTCCCATCCGACAGGGAGACCCTCCAGTGAACAGAGTCCCTGTGAATGGGCAGCAAAGGCTGGTTCTGAGGCTGGGGCCTGACCCACAGGCAGTATGAAGGCCCTGGAGTCGGAGCATTCCTGAGAGTACAGCCAAGGCTTGGAGGTTCGTTCTCCCCCCTGTACACTGCCACTGTCCCCTCCCCTCTGTTGACTGCAGGGCCATCTCCCAAATCTACTTGACCTTGCCGTCATTTTTTCCACTGACTCCTTTCCTCTGTAAACATGTTAGCCTTTTCTTTCCTCTGCCCTTTTTTGGCTGCTCCACCTCCCCCTAAGGCTTTCAAATGATCCCCTCCTAACTGTACAGGCCTTCCCTGTGCAGGACAACTCAGGGTTTGCGCTGCAGAAACACCCCTCCCAGACCCTCACTGTGGAGGAAATGAGGAGATCTGGGGAAGCCCCGAGCAGTCATCAATTCTCCCTCCTTACCCTTCTCAGATCCACCCTCTCCGGAGCCTGGCCCCAGGCTGAAAGAGGGTGGGGCCTCGCTCTGCCCTGTCACCTCCCCCAGAGAGGTCATCCCTGGCCTACTATGTTCCATTCCCAACCTAGACCTTCCCCACATCCACGCATTCCTTCACTCCAAATCTCTGGACATTCCTCTCAACTTGTTACCGCCCTGTTCTGGAACCTTCCACAGTTGCCCATTTCTGAAAAGATGCAAAGCCTATTACTCTCAAAGGGAAAAACAAAACTAAACAAAACAAAACTGGTTTCAAAATATAGGTCCTAGGGACTGGAGAGGCAGCTCCGCAGTTAAAATCACCCCACAGGCTGCTCTTCCAGAAAACCCAGGTTCAATTCCCAACACCCACATAGCATCTTGCAATAGTCTATTATGTGTTCCAAGGAACTCAACACCCTCTTCTGGCCTCTGTGGGCAATAGGCACACACATGGCGCAGACATACAGATGACAAATCACCCATATACATTAGGGGAAAAAAAACGGTCCAGAGGCTAACTTCCAGCAGAAAGACCTTACCCCATCCCCACTCGTGACAGAGCTAAACAGGAAAGAGGATGTTGTTCACCCAGGGCAACACAGAGCTTGAGACAGGAGTGGCCCTCCAAGTTACCCTCTTATGGAAGAGATGGGAAGAATGTGGCAGAGACTTTGCCAGGAACCTGGCAATAGTTAGTAATAGCTAACCTTTCACCTAACTAGTTCAGGGCACTTTCCAGATCTCCTGCCTGGCAAAGATCTCAGTGTTCCGAGAGCTTGGAGCGTGATAACCCCACCCCCTGCCTGTTGGAATGTCTTCCTAAGGACAGCTAATATTCAAGCAAAGGAGGTCTGAGAAAAGCGTGCCCCTTCTGCTGGAAGGGAAGGCACTGCTGTGAAATCCTCTGCCTTGTGACTCACATGGCCTGCCAGATGCCTGCTTGCAGCATGGGGGCTCCCTTCCAATCGCTTTCCCCAGAGGTAGTGCACAGGCTCCATGCACTAGACGTATGAGAGTTGACTTGCCAGGGGAATGGGCCAACCCTGGCTCCTGGCTCCCTGGAGTCATTTCCCATCTGTAATGGGTCCCATCACCAAGGCTAGCACATGCGGGACTCCAGTAGTGGTGGGGGAGACTGGCAGTGAGGGCTTAATGACTTGAAGCTACTCTGGTCTACACAGGTGGGAGCAATGTGCAATTGGAGGGACACAGCTCTCCTTCCACTGCAGCCCCCAGGCTGCATCTCTGTCTACTGGACCAGCCAGCTAAGACAACTCTGGTTAACTCTGACCTGGGTCTTAAGCTCCAGAGACAAGTCAGCCTCCGGTGCTACAGGACCTCTGTACTGCACGGAGCACTAGGCCTCACTGACACAGGGCCCTAATCATGAAGAACACAGGCTGACACCAGGGATCTGGTGAGCTGTTGTAGGCCAATGCTCATTTTCCTAATTCATTTGACAACTATGGTTGCAAAATTTCACAAGCCAAGGCACAGGATGCCTACTTTAACATGAACTGCAGGAAGTGAGGTTTAGTGTCAGCATACCACAGGCTGCATGTCAATCCTCTAGTCCCAACAGGCCCCCTACCCTCATAAGTTCATACTTTGCCTAAAGTTAAGGCAACTCTAATGGTCTTAGCACTGGTGAGACCTAGGAGTTAAAGGGGCCCTTAGAGTCTCCTAGGCTTTGTGGGAATCAAAGGGTTGTCTGGTTCTGCAGTGCTTGTTGGCTCTGGGGCCAACTCATTCCTCCCTGTATATGTGCCCACTGCTGAAATCGAACAGGAATCCTATGATATCTTGTTTGTTTGTTTTCAAAGCAGGGTGTCACTATGTGCCTCTCGATGTCCTGGAACTCACTGGCCTCGAATTCATAGAGATTCACCTGCCTCTGCCTCCCAAATGCTGGAATTAAAGCATGTACCAGTTGACTGGCACATCCTGTGACCTCCTAAGACCATATGGAGATGGATAAGAAAGGGGAAGGCACTGCCCACCTGAGCTTCCCCACTGTGTGACGTACAGAAATGATGAACACACCATTCTGTCCCACCCAGGCACCCAGGAAGCTCACTTCTTCCCTAGAATGTCTTAACTTGACATGAAACTATCTCCCTATTATGGGGCAGGGTGGAAGAAAGCAAATACCATCTAAGTGGCCCAAAATAAGTAAACAGAAGAGCATTTCATCAGGGGACGCTTTGTAATGGAACTCATCAAACTCTGAGCCCCAGTTCTGGATCTGGTTATTTTAATCAAATCAGTAGGTAAAATTTATTTAGAGATCAGTAAAGAGCTTATGGGATTGTAATTAAAGATTTTAATTAAAAGTCATGTCCTGGAAGAGAAAGTGGGTGATCCGCCACATAGATGGAATGACAGGGGACAGCAAATTCCAGCTGACCAAGGGAGCTGGAATGGGTCTCCCCCCTGGAAGTGAGTGACCTAAGCATTCCTAGAGAAATTCAAGTTAGAGGGACAAGATCCAGGAGGTGTATTCTGGAGAGGAGGTAAAAACCTTCTGACTCAGGGAACCTTTAAACAGACACCTTGGGGCTGAGTGGCTGTTACTGGTTTACAACTAGGTCTAGCCCCATGAATATTCCTGCTCAGGAGTTAGGACAGGGAGTCAAATCTGGAAAGGACGCTGGTTCCTTACAGTAAACATGCATGTGAGAAAGAGACAGAACATGCAAGCAAATGGGGACTTCATCTGTAGAAAATGGACCCTGATAGCCCTTCTGGAAGGGTCTCACTATGGCAGTACACAGCCCATGGAAGCTGTAACTCTTCCCCTGGAGTACAATGGTATCTCTGTACCGCATTGGCTTACGGATGCACTGCAGCTACAGAGCATTAGAGGCAGCTGAGTTAGGGCTCAGCAGATAAAGCACTTGCTGTCAGTTAACCTGGGTTTGATCCCTGGAACTTACAAGGAAGAGACCCTGTTCCTGCAAGTTGCCCTCTGCCCTCCACACATGTGTCCTGGCACACACATACAACCGACAAACAAATAAATGCAGCCACCTTTGGGGCTTTCAAAGGTAACAGGATTGCCCACAGTCAAAGTATCTCTAGTCATGGTTGGCACTGTGAAGTGTTACTTGCTAAGTGCCCTGAACATCTCCCCTAGATTTAAGGATAATATACCATCCTAGAGTCTAGGCAAGGACCCCTAAGGGGACAGACCCTTTCAAAAAAGGGGAGCCCGTGTCAAGAAACAGAGGGTATCAAATTCCTTGGCTGATTGCTTTAGGCAACATCCCTTGATGTCCATAGGGAATAGATTGCAAGACAACCTGAACCCCATGGATACTGAAATCCAAGGATTCTCATGTCCATTATGTGAAATGACACAGTATTCACCTAGTATCCACCCGTCCTTCTATATACCTCCAATCATCCCCTGATTGATTCCAATACCTGTTACAACAGGTATTGTGATCACACTGGACAGTTAAGGAAATGCTAGGAAGAAAAAAAAAAGTGCATTTTTAAAATTCAGATCCAAATGCTTTTCATGTATTTTGGATCTGAGATTGGTTGACTCTTCAAGTATCGAACTCAAGCATATGACAACCCAACTAGACTGTCATTCTATTAAAGGAAGCCACAAATCTTAAAAAGATGGAGATTCTGGGACCTGATTTTGTATACCTTATCCATTGAACATGCCCACAGAATCAGGTGGGGAAGGTCTTTTTGTCCCTATCTTACAACTAAAGATGTGGAGACCCCAGCAGCTCATTTGGCTCATAGTGGTAATGGGACTGGAAGCCACCCACACCACCTCCAAGACCCTGTGGTCAAATGGCAAAGTAGAGTTGTCCCCATTAGACTCAACCCAGTGACCTGGTTGGTTCTCTAACCGGAATAGAAGTACTGGGGCTACATGCTAGGCCAGGCAAGGTTATCTTCATACTATCTTTTGGTGGTAGTCTTTGTAAATGTTTTCCCAGGGTTTGAAAACCAGACAGGTCCCTTGTACAAGTCTGGGGGAGGGGAGCCCTGTGTGATCGCCCACATTTCTTGGCTTTGGCACTCCTGGCTGCTTTGCATGTGGCTAATTCCCCCGGCGTCCTCTATAATTCCACAGTAATGTGGTTTTAATTGTCCCCAAAGTGGGCCATTCTTCCTTTATTGTGCAGTAAATTTCCCTCCAGAGTTCGGATTTCATGCGCCAGCACCAGGCTAGGAGCAGGCCGGCCTCAGGGGGAGGCAGCGCTGGCCTCATCGCTGGCCCCTGGCCCTGAGCAGCCTGGCTGCTTCTCACTCTGACCCTCCCTTGGCCAGCAGCTGCATACTGGGAGCCATGGGGCAAACATTAGGACCCTTAAGGGAGGGGCACTCTTGAGGAGGTTGGGACACTGGTCTGTGGTTCTGTCTGGAAAGCAAATTAACTCCACAAATGCAAACAAGCTGCGAAGCAGATTCACTGGGCTTAGAGTATGGGCTAGATCACTGCTGTGTGTTCATGTGGCTCGCTAGCAAATGCCAGTGAGGCTGGGCGGCAGGTGCAACGAAAGCTCGGCCCTCTGAGCCTTCCTCACTTCCCACCTGTGCTCTGGGCCAGTCACCTGAGCTGCCTGGTCCTCCTTGCTGGACCAGAAAAGAAGACTAATTATAGTCCCCTTTATCAGATGAACAGAGGTCCTTAGCCTCAGCTTTGTCCTAACGAGGTAAGGAAGAGGGTGAGTCTGGGGCCAGACGTGCAGGTTCAGATCCTATCTGTCACAGGCTAGGGCAAGACACTTGAACTTGGCTGTCTGTTAAGCTCTCATCCATTAGCTTCCTTATCTAGGAATGAGGGTAGTGATGAGACCCACCTGCCAACAGTGGCTGACATTACTATGAACATGACTGACAAGACTTGTTCCAGGCATCCCCAGCATCTCTACCACAGATGCCAGAGACGCCGGGCATAGAGGTGATCCACGGACTAGAGTCCATCACAGGAGGATGGAGAAAAGCAAATGGCAGTCTGCTCAGGACACCGCATCACGGGGAGATCACAAACAGGTCACAGGGGAGCCTCGACATCTCTGAATCCTCAGTTGAGACCAGCTTGTCTCCAAGGAGTTCCTGGTTGAAGGTATGATGGTCCTTGTACTGGCCTGACGTGGTTAAACCCATACCCCTAGGTTTAAGGGTGTGTCACTGCCACCTTTCCCAAAGTACACGAGAGCATCACTCAGGATGGGCCATCTCTCCAAGCATGCAAAAGAAGATTTTCCCTGCTAGCTGCTCGTCATTTACACAGAATCTAATGCCTTTCGAGAAGGGAGAGCCAAGACTTAACAGCAAAAAGGAAGACAGAGCAGGTAAATCAAGGATGGAAAGGAACATGGTAGTGTCAGGTACCAGACAGGGACATGCCACCAACACGCATCTCAGTGTTCTCTGCTGCCCGAACACGAAAGGACTGGTGTCTGAGCGGTGGGGCTGACAGAGTCCCCAGGGAGGATAATGGTGCCCTCAACCTCCAGTAGAAGAAAACAGATTCCGAGAGAAATGTCTTCATGAGCTATAGTCCGACAGCTCCTCCCAGCCTCTCGGCTGTACCCATACTCTCTCTCCACTCCACGCCTTGCTGCCATCCTGAATCATGCCTACTTTAGGAAAGAAGTGGCAGCCCCGGGCCTTGAGTGCGAATGATTCTCCGTGACCTCCTCTCTTAGCTGCCACATGCCTTGCCAGTCCTGCACCAAGCCTGGCCCAGGAAGATGACCAGACATATCAGTCTGTGACCTGTTTCCACAGTCAGCCTCCCTTTACTCTCTTTACACCTTAAGTCTTAATGCAGTTTTCCCTTCCTTGGAGTCCTGCCCCAACCTGCTAGCTTAAAACCCTGAGCCCACCACCCCAGTCCTCTAAGTCACTGCTGGCACTCTTCCTCCAAAGCATGCAAAACAGTGTGCTTGTGTGTAACCTAGCCATGCACACATCGTCATGCTTTACATTATAACCACATTATTGGTCACTGCTGTTTAGCATGAGCAGTCGTCCCTCTGTATCTAGGGGGATTCGTGCCAAGACTCTGGAGTCAACAAAATCTGCGGATGTTCGAGTCAAAGTCTCTTAAGAGTGCATAGGATTGTCACAGAATTAACACACAGCTTCACATCACCTGCTATATCCTATTGTCTGGGGAAACCATGAAAAGAAAACTCTCTGTGCCTGTTCACTACAGATGGAATGTTTTTGGGTTTTTGTTTTTTTTTTTTTTTTTAAGACAGGATTTCACTGTATATGTAGCTCTATCTAGCCAGAAACTCACTGTGTAGACCAGACCAGCCTTGAAATCACAAAGTCCCACTGTCAGTTTGAAAGATATGTGCCACTATGTTCTGCCCACAGGTACATATCTAGCTGTTGTTGCTGTTGTTGGCTTGAAGGTGGGGACTTAACCCCCGAACTTTGCTCATGCTAAGGGCAGGCTCTACTGCTCACCTACATACGTCCCCCAGCCTGCAATTTTCTTCAAAACTGTTTTCGATCTGCAGTTGGTTTCATTGATGTATGCAGAGCCCCTGATCATAAAAGGCCAACTACACTTCACATATAGACTCATTCACTCTACTTCCTGACCTAGCACGAAGCTCCAGGGGTTTTCTTACCGTTCCTCCATACCTCACTGACGTCTACCTGGGATCTGGAACACAGCCTAGAACTCAGTAGGTACACAGTGAGACTTGAATGAACGAAAGGGTCTGTCCTGGAGAAATGTCAATTTTCTCTTCCTGTCAAGCCTCTCCAGGGAATCTGTGGCCTCCATTTTTGTTTTCAGGATAAAAAGAAGTCCTCATAAGTGGCTGGTCGGCCCCAAGGTTACACCGATTAAGGCTAGCACCTTCCTTCTTCTCCTTACTTACAGCCAGTTCGTCAGCTGTACCTTAGACCAACTTCTTCCCCTTGGTCTCAACTCTATCCTATCTAGATGCTCAGACTGTTCTCTTCCCTCCAGGACATCTCCTTCCACTGATCAGCTCAGTGTCTACTGATTTACCCTAATCCACAACAGTGCACCTTCCGTGCTTCCGTGCTCCCATGCTCAGGATACCTGTATCTCTGACTAGACCACTGGCTGTTTAGACAGTGGTTGCTCATCTCTTCAGTGACGCAGTCAGCTCAGCGTTTGGTTCTCTGCATTCCAATATAGCAACAGCCTCATCAGACTGAAATTGTTGAAGAAGAAAAACAGTATTCCTGTACTGAGCATACACAGAGAAGTGTTCATATAGCTGTATTAGGTGTTACGAGTCATCTGGGGATGAGGTAAACCACACAGGAGGATGTGCAGTTACTTGCAAAAACGGTGCCATTTGATTTAATGGACTTGGAGGGTTCTGTTAGCACAGGAGTGTTGGAATAGGTCCCTCAGATACCCAGGGATGACCTTACTCTCTTCCTTTAATTTTCCTAATAGCGCTCCAGCCTTCTCATCCTCATGGTGCTGACGTCCTTTCGGGCTTAACCTGCTCCATCCTGTAGCTGATGCTAAACTGCTTCCAGGAGAGATGGAGCCTCCTCCCCTCTCGCTGCACTATCTGCCTTGGTAATCTCACCTAACTCAGTTATTAGCTTTTTGAGGCGTGATGACTCCCATCTTTATATATCCGGTCCAAATACCTCTGAGCTTCTGGCATGCTTATCCAATGCCTTCTCCATATCTTAAGTCACTCCAAGGCACTTCCAACTCTCCACAGACCAAGATCAAAGTTTTGACATTCCCTCCCAAATCTGGGGGTCTTCCACCACTGTCTTTCATCTCCCCACACATTTGAACTAGAAATTTGGAAGTCACCTCCTGCCCATTCTCTAAACCCCAGCCCAATTATCTGCTCCATCACTAAGTCCTGTTCACCTGTTGCTTTCCCGTAGTCTCTCTTGAATCCCATTTCTGCTGCCAACTCACCAGCAGCTCTTACTGGTATATTGCCACAAAATGTTGGAATCCAGTAAATCCATTCTGGATGGATGGATGGATGGATGGTTAGATGGGTCTTAGATGGCTGGAAGGGAAGGATGAATGAGGTATGTGAGTGGGTGGACAGATGGACAAATAAAGTCAGGATGCATTAGGATACAGCCTAAAAAATGTTTAATTTGAATACTACAACCCTCCGCTCTGTTTGGCCAAGTTCTTTTCCCGTGGTACCCATAGACGTATCCCAGCTCAGCTTTCCCAGCCTCCTCTGCCATTCCCATGTCAAAAAATGGGAATATTTGAACTACTTGCATACCACCCAAGGGGAGATTGGAGCCCAGAATATGTCTGCTCATAGCATCCTGGAGAGCATGCCTCGTGCAAAGCTCAGTTCTAGAGAAGGGATCAAGAGCAGCCTTCGTGATCCTCTACAGATCTCTATCCTCAGCCCACAAGTCTTGAGTCCCTCTTGTAGAGCCCACACTTAAGCTCTGACAGCCTGTCCCCCATCCTGTCCCCATTCAGCCTGTCCCCATTCAGCCGCCTCATCTTATGTCCTCTAGTCTCTGGCAGCTCAACCTATCCCACCCCTATTCTACCCCAGCAACTACCTACACATGACCTGATGGTGCACCAGACCCTTGCCCAATGAGGAGGTGCAGAGAGATTGATTGACAGCAGGAGATGCCAGAACCCAGGTGGGAGCAAGGGTCCATCTGGCCTCTGTCTTCTGACCACATGAGGCCCTTGGTGACAAGGTGCAGAGAGAGGGGGACAGGCTGAGGTCAGGGAGAGGCAGTGTCTGGGGTGCAGCTGTGGAGCCCTGTGCTTGTCCCCTGGAAGTAGGACATTCTTGTCTCCCCCAGAGCTCACAGTTGTCACTGCTCTGGTAGAGGACAGTCTAAGAAAATTATAGACGCGTGTGCAGGGGCGAGACTACATCCCCACCACTGGTCTCGGTTGCCCCATTAAGAGGTCTATTTGAGCTTCCTAGGCCCCCGGGCAGTATCTTACCACTAAAATTTATGCAAATAAAATAACAAGCAATTTGGGGAAAGGAATGAAATGCTGAGCAGTGATCCAAACCACCCCAGACACCAGCCTGAAGGGATGTTCAAGTTGAGCAATCATTCAAAGACAGCTTAAAGTCACTAGCTAGAATAGACACACACACACACACACACAGAAACACACACACACACACACACAGAGAGAGAGAAACAGAGAAGGGGGGGAGAGTGAGAGAAACATACACACACACACACAGACACACAGATACACACAAACACACATACAGAGAGAGACAGACAGAAACACACACAGAGACACACACATACTGATACACAGAAAGAAACACATAGAGACACACACAGACAGACAGAAACACACATGGAGACACACACATACAGACACATAGACATGCATACACAGAGAGAGAGAAACAGAGATACACACACACATACATACACACATACACACAGAGACACATACACAGACACACACAGGCACACAGACACACACAGACACACACACACAGAGTTCATGCAGACCAGAACATTTGTTGGACTCATAGTGAGGAAAGGAGAGGTAGGACAGGGGAGGAAACATGAGCAAATCTGGTTGTGTGTGTTCTATGAGAGGGAGAGGGAGAGGGAGGGGAAGGGGGAGGGGTGAGAAGCGGAGAGGTGAGAAGGGGAAGGGGAGAGGTGAGAAGGGGAAGGGGAGAGGTGAGAAGGGGAGGGGGAGAGGTGAGAAGAGGAAGGGGAGAGGTGAGAAGGGAGGGGGAAGGGGGAGAGGTGAGAGGAGGAGAGGTGAGAGGGGGAGAGGTGAGAGGGGGAGAGGTGAGAGGGGGAGAGGTGAGAGGGGGAGAGGTGAGAGGGGAGAGGGAGAGGGGTGGCTGACTTCAGTAGAGCCTGCCTGACTCACTGCAGGGATACGGACATCCAGAAGCATCTATCTCAGTCCCCAAGTCAGACACCGAGAAAGCTAGAAACGCTGACCAACTCTTAACGGTTGGTTGAGGTGTTGGCCCCTGGAAGAGTAGACTTTCTGCATCTGTTTACTCATCCGTTCATTATTTGTTCCCTTGGAAAAAGAATCTCCCTAGTGCCTGCCACATGCCACTTCCATGCAGGTGAAGGGACACAGGCAGAAACTGTCCTCTCTTACCCAGCTCTGCCCAGTGGTTTCACATAACTGCTCTAGGAGAGCAGGCTAGGTGGCAAACTCGAACAGCAGCAGCAGCAGCATTGTGGGCTTCCAGAGGCTGAGAGTCTAGTGGGAGAAGGGTAGTGAACTCCACACTCCAGCCTTCAACAATGTGGGAGAAAGACGTGCCATTTCTATGGCGGCATCTGAGGGATCTTCCTACAGAAGCTATCATCTGACTGGGGCCCTGGAGAATACATGGGTGCTGGGTGGCAGAAGACTAGAAATTCTAGGTGGAGAAATGGCATAGGAAAAACAGCTCTTGCCCGGGGAGGCGGGGGGTTGAGGGGGGAGACTGTGGGCTATGGGCTATGGGCCACTCCCCAGACCTCAAAGAGGGCAAGTTTGGTGGGAGTTACTGGATGTTTTTCTGACATCCTCATACATTCCTGGCCTCCCTCTCTTTGCCACAGTGGGGGTGACAGAGGAGAAATGAGTCTTAGGTTCCAGGAAGAGCAAGGCCTTGCTTCCCTTGACTGCCCTAGACTCACAGTGTCTGCTCCCAGTAGACAAGGGCAGGAAGAAGGTGCATCCAGATCAATTTATTTCCTTTCCCTTTTCTTTTTATTAACATGGGGTCTCGTGTAGCCCAGGTTGGCCTTGAAATTGAACTCTTTCGTGGTCAAGGAAAACATTGAACTTCTGATCCTCCTACCTCCAACCTCTTGAGTGCTGGAATTTCAGGTGCGTATCTCCCTGCACTGTTTATAACATGCTGGGAATTGAACCCAGGACTTCAAGTAAGTAGGCAAGTACTCTACCAGATGCATCACATCCTAAGCTGAAGACTGGTTTCTTTGGAAATGAACACATCAGACGTGACAGCAGACACTTGTGTATTAGTCAGGGTTCTCTAGAGTCACAGAACTTATGGACAGTCTCTAGATAGTAAAGGAATTTATTGATGACTTACAGTCGGCAGCCCAATTCCCAACAATGGTTCAGTCGCAGCTGTGAATGGAAGTTCAAGGATCTAGCAGTTACTCAGTCTCACGCAGCAAGCAGGCAAAGGAGCAAGAGCTAGAGCTAGACTCCCTTCTTCCAATGTCCTTATATTGTCTCCAGCAGAAGGTGTAGCCCAGATTAAAGGTGTGTTCCTTAAACTCGAAGATTCAATCTTCTGGAATCCATAGCCACTATGGCTCAAGATCTTCAAACCAAGATCCAGATAAGGATCTCCAAGCCTCCAGATAAGGGTCACTGGTGAGCCTTCCAATTCCGGATTATAGTTCATTCCAAATATTGTCAAGTTGACAACCAGAAATAGCCACTACAACTTGTAATCTCAGCACTGGGGAGGACGGAAGGAAGAAGATGGCCGGAAGTTTGACTATAGTGTAAGATGGTCTCAAAGAATGGGAGAGGGCGGATAGACTCTAGGGAGAGTCCAGAAAGCAGGATAAACTGGACAGCAGGGTCGGAGAGGAAGAAGGCTAGAACAGCCGTGAGGAGCTGAGTAAGGGTGCTGGGGGTGAGCGTGGGAGGCTGGTGGGTGAACACAGCAGGCCAGAGTGGGAGTGTGCAGGGCCCAGGGACGTTCTGGCTGCCCTCAGAGTATGGCCTTGGGCTCAGTATGCAGGTGTGAGACAGTGTTCAGAGGACGAATGGTGGGCCCATACTGGAATTCTGCTCCCCTACATACCCTGTAAATGCTAGAAGGCAGGGGCAGGACAAGACTTCAAAGGCAAAGAATGCACTGTGCCTACAGCAGGAGCTCCAGACCTCAAGCCCTCCAGAAAAAAAATGAAAGACCAGCCCGTACCAAAGAGAGGCTCTACATGCACAGACCGACACAACCATGTTGGACCACCAGCTTGAGAGAAGGTTTTGCAGGGCTTGGAGGGTAGTGCCCTCAAACCAGGGTTGCCAGAGCCTGAAAGTGGAGAGGACCTAGGTAGGCAACCTGTGACAGTAGCTAATGAACCGCTGCTGGGGCCAAGACCTCCAAGAACAGGGGAAAGATGTACAAAGACTCGGAGACCTGAAAGGCTGCCGAGGGTAGCATCGGGATGCCAGTAAGGAGTGAGCAATGACGGGCTGGAAGGGGGACACGCTCAGACCCAGGCAGCAGCTGACCTCAAACCCTTCCCACCTTGCCTTCATGGTGCACACAGGGCTCTAAGCAGCAAGTGTCCATGCATGTGTAACCCGAGGGCACGGGTCAGCAAAGGAAGTCATTTTCAGAGCAGAGTAGCACATCTATCTGCTCTGATGGCTCTCTACTCTGCTGCACCATGTGCTCGCCGGGGAAGCCTCTGAGGTTTTGATTCATTAGAAAGATCTGACATGTGTAGTTTTATTTTTAAATAGTTATATTGACTTTATGTGTATGAGTTCATGTTTATGTACGTGTACCACAGGTGGCACCCACAGAAGTCAGGAGAGGACACCACATTCCCTAGAACTGGAGTTATTGATGGTTGTAAGCTGCCGTGTAGGTGCTGGGAACAGAACTCAGGAAGAGCAGCCAGTGCTCTTGACTGCTGAAGCCTGTGCCACGTTTTGAAACATTCCAAGAGGAGCTGGCGAGATGCTCAGTGGGTAAATGGCTTGCCTGGAAAGCATGAGGATCTCTGTTGGAATCCCCAGAATCTACGCAATAGCCAGGCATGGTAGTGTGCATGTATAATCACAGTGGTCCTACAGCAAGACGGGACATAGGAGCAGGAGAAGTCCTGGAAGGTTTGTGATCAGCTAGCCTGGAACATGATGCAGAGAACAAAAAAGACTGTTGTCTCAAACAAGGGAGACAACAAGGATTGACACTTGAGGTTGTTCTCTGACCTCTAACATGTGCAAAATGCACACCACACACACACACACACATGGACACACACATACACAATTTTTTTAAGCTGCAAATAAGCACTAACCCAACCCCTAAACTAGCCAACTACTATAGTTTGGATCTTAAGTCTCCCATAGGCTCATGCATTAAAATCTTGGTCCCTAGCTAAGCATTACTGGGAGCTGGTAGAACCACAAAAGAGACTTCCTGGGAGGACTTCTGAGTATTGGGAGAACACCCCTGAAGAGGACTGTGTAACCCCAGTCTCTTCTTGCTCTTACTGCCTAACCATGAGTAAGCACTTCTGCTCCCGGACACATTCCCTATCAGAAGCACAGACTTCCACTAGCCCAAGGGACCACCCACCATGGGCTGAAGCCTCTAAAACTGAACTAAGTAACTCTTTTTCTTTAAGCATCACTAGCTTAGGTATATGTTGTAGCAATAGAAAGCTTCCTTGTTTTTAATAAGATTCAGAGATCCCAGCAGTACAAAGAACACTGTGAAGGGAAGGGAAGGGAAGGGAAGGGAAGGGAAGGGAAGGGAAGGGAAGGGAAGGGAAGGGAAGGGAAGGGAAGGGAAGGGAAGGGAAGGGAAGGGAAGGGAAGGGAAGGGAGGGGGGGTGAGCACCCAGTGAGCACTGAGGACAGACTAGTGAGAAGCCATTCACCCTGGGGCTGAGCAATGTTACTAGGGAGCCCTTGAATAAGGGGAGGGCTCAAACCAGTTCAGAGAGAGACAGTTTCAATGTTTGGTATGACTTTTCAACCTCTATTTTTTTTAAGGCTTATCTTTATTTTTGTGTTGTATGTGTGTCTAAGAGTGACCATCTAAGCACTTACAGAGGTCAGACAAGGGCATCTGATGCCCTGGAAATGGAACTACAGGCAGGATGTTGTGAGTCACCTGACGTGGGTGCCGAGAGCTGAGCTCAGATCCTCTGGAAGAGCAGGAAGCTCTCTTAACCACTCAGAAAACCCGAGGCCTAGACTGAAGTCACCTAAGGAGCAAGGAGAGGTGGCTCTGATGGCTGCCCAGAACCCTGCAGGATAAACCTTCAGACAAGTGCCTGATCTGACTCAGCAGGAACAGTGAGAGAACAACCAAATGACCTCCACAGAAGGTGTGACAGGAGAGATGTGGAGTTGCCTTTCTAGAGGCTTCCTTGAGTACTTAACTGGTTCAGGCAATGAACTACATACAGCCCGTCCACAGCAGCTGACTGTTCTGCTGGACATGTATGTCTTGGGTGGGAAGAGGAGATTAAACAGTTGTCCTAGGTTTGGAAGAAGTTGGCACAGCACTTGGGGACCCATGATTGTATAGTCAACAATGATGATGGGTTGGTGAGACCTCATTTCTAGTGACCCAGATTTAGCCAGAACTCTTTTTTTTTTGGGGGGGGGGGGCTTCGAGACAGGGTTTCTCTGTGTAGCCCTGGCTGTCCTGGAACTCACTCTGTAGACCAGGCTGGCCTCAAACTCATAAATCTGCCTGCCTCTGCCTCCCAAGCACTGGGATTAAAGGCATGAGCCACCACTGCCCGGCTAGCCAGAACTCTTAACCAAAAGTATTTAAAATACACCAGGGAAGGGTTTGACTGCACATATCTGCAATGTCAACACTTTGGAGGCTGAGGCAGGACAACTGGGAATTCCAAGCCAGTCTGTGTTATATTATGGGTTCTGGGAAAGCCAGCTGTACTTAACTCTTTCTCAAAAAGGGGTCAGACTGGGCTTGAGGGTCACACATTCAGTGCGTTGAGAGAAATGGCTCAAAGCAGGTGAGGGGTGACTAGTGCTTTCCAAGAGGTCAATGGCAAAGGCATTCTTGGCCATTGGACCAATAAGAGTAGAAGTCTGGAGGTAGAAATGCACAATGCTCCCAAAAGTGCATGGCTGGTGAACAAAGAGAAGAGGAGCCCAGAGCACGGGTTGCTGAGAACCCAAGACCACAGGCTACCCTTAGCAGATAGAAGCATTGGTAACAGTGTCAAACAGAGATTTGGGATCAAAGACACT
This sequence comes from Mus musculus, assembly GCF_000001635.26. Classification (NCBI taxonomy): domain Eukaryota; kingdom Metazoa; phylum Chordata; class Mammalia; order Rodentia; family Muridae; genus Mus; species Mus musculus. The sequence continues at coordinate 68,301,601 of NC_000077.6, forward strand.
GGATATGATGTACTTTGGGAGGAGGGGCTTGATTTCATCTATTTTTTTTTTCTCTTGACATATGTAATCAGCCAAGGTTCCAATAGACCCTTAAAAGAGAATGGAATGCAGTGTATCTCTTAGATTGCCTAGGAAGGCAGCTGGTCACCACTAACCCAGGAGTCACCAGATTATTGCCCCAGGTATTTGAACAAGCTCTCAATGATTTTCAAGCACCAAGAAATAACTTCTCAGGGAACATAAGTACCAACACTCCAGGTGCCTGCCTACACACGACACCCTCTTCCAGCTCCAGTATCTATGCAGGTGGCAAGTAGAGGAGGTCTAGACACCGTAGCTCACCCTGTGAGGTCACAGCTTTCCAACGCCTTCACTAGATACAGATTTTCGACATGTCATCCATGCTGAGATGCACACAATGTAATCAGCCTAGGTCCCAATAGACCCTTAAGACAGAATGGAATGCAGTGTATCCCTTAGATTGAACAGACGTTCCTTCCAAAGAGAGGCAAGCTAGCCAATGAACAAGCCAGGGTACTCAGGCTCGAAGTCAGTCCTGAGAACCTCTGCAGCATCCTCCTCCATATCCAGCTCAGGATCTTCACCTCAGGCTGCTCAGCCACGTGGACCTGGCTCTCTGGAGATTTCATGAAGCTTGAGCTACCTGGCCAGTTGCCAGAACAGAGCCTTTTAAGTACTGAACCCCTGGATAGCCATAATGGGGTCTTACAAATTGTGATCCCCCGCACGGTGACCCCCAAAGTCCTGTAGTAAGCCCACCCACACTGGCTTGGTGCTTTTCCCATTCCCAGGTCTAAATCTGCAACAATGAAATGAGCTCGCTCATTTCTGTCCCGCATTTTTTTACCAGCCGCACAACTGGGAGTGCTATGGCAGGGAGGGACTTGGGGAATCACACAGCACCCCTTATCTTGCAAGCAGAGAGGGGAATGCTTTAGCCAGGGTTACACACTGGCAGTGTTGCTGCGAGCTCTTTGATTCATTCTTTGACCCGCTTTCTTCCATCTCACAGCACTGTGATGAATGAACAGTCAATGGGCTTTTTGCCTAACTTGCTCCTATTCTGTCCCATTAATCCCTGAAGCTCCTAAGCAATTCTGACTTTTGTCACCCTGTAATTGGGTTAAGTGAACTCCAGCCAGATGGCCCTGTGAACTGGGCTGGGAGAGAATCCTCTATAAGGCCCCACAAAATGACTAAGGTTTTCCTGGTGGACACTAAGAGACGAGGCATAGCAAGAATGCAGATTTCCTCCTCTCACAATTTGAATCAACAGAAAACATCTCGGTGCCTTAGGTTCTAATGGAGAAAGTCACTGTCTTAGCTAGAGTTTCACTGCTGTGTACAGACACCATGACCAAGGCAACTCTATATTATATAGGACAACATTTATTATTGAGGCTGGCTTATAGGTTCAGAGGTTCAGTCCATTGTCATCAAGGTGGGAGCATGGCAGCATCAAGGCAGAAATGGGCTGGAGGAGCTGAGGGTTCTACCTCTTGTTCTGAAGGCCGCTAGGAGAAGACTGGCTTCCAGGCAGCTAGGATTGAGGGTCTTAAAGCCCACACCCACAGTGACACACTTCCTCCAACAAGGTCATATCGACTCCAACAAGGCCACACCTCCAAATAGTGCCACTCCCTGGGCCAAGCATATTCAAACCACCACAGTCAGCAAAAATAGTAGCTTGAAACAAGGAGGGGATGTGGCAGGTGATGGGGGCACTCTTGTTGCCCTAGACAACAAGAACTCCACAGGCTAAAGATAGCCGCCAGCTTAGAGACATCATGCCTTACATCATGTCAGCTGGCTCCTAGGCCCAAGGATATATGACAGAAGCACCACTGTCACGACCCACCACCCTGCCCTAGCAGCCTCTCTCTCACTTCCCACATCTCCAGACTTCCCTGATGAGCCATAGAACCAGCAGAGGTTTTGCATTAGGGATGCCCTTGGCTGAACCTGAACTCTCCTCCTGGACACTAGAAGTCACTCACCCAAGCTACTCATGTCCGCTCGTTAATTAGGTCACCAGAAATTGGCCCACATCTTTTCAGATGTCTCTCCAGATCCCAAAGCAGGTTGCAGGAAATCTGAGATACCTGATCTTGGCCTCTTCTGCCCCTCATGCCTTCAAGGGTTCCCAAGATCAAGGATATCTAGGAAAATTGAGGGCTTCCAGGGACCCCAGCCACTGAGCTTGGTCCATTATCTACCTCTGTAACCTACACCATGTTCCCTAGTGCCACTAGGAGGGGACAAAATAGCCCTCACGCTCCACATTTGATAGTGACAGCAAACTCCAGATCCATACCAATATTTGACATATTTGGGACTCACGTGTCACAGCTCTCTTCCTTTTCTTCTCACAAGCTACTCATCAAGGCCTGGCGACAGCTCCTCCCACACTCAATGTGCCCAGTGGTCACCACTGTCCACCCAAGCCTCAGCCATCTCTCCCTAGAGCCTCCTATCACTCTCTGGCCATTCTCTAGCCTCCCACAAAGCAACTAGGGTGATCTTACTAAAACACAGCCCCAATAATATCACCCCACAATTCAACAGACACCCTAACTTTCCCTCACTTTGCCTGGTCCAGCTCCTGCTCATTGAGCAGATCCTACCTCCCCCAGGCCTCTCTCTCCATCTATAGGATCTCCTCCAGAAAGGACATGGGACACAGGTAGACTGGCACGCATTCCTCCTCAGAGATGAAAAGAAGCTCATGAGTCTCTCCTTCAAAATATCTCCTCTTAGATCCCAATGGCCTAGTCAGCCTGGAGTCCCATCTCCACTCCCACCCCATCACAGTTTCTCCCAAGACCCATGCCTGCTGAGTCTCCAGCTTGTGGTTCCACACCAATCCCTTTGCCCAGCTCTAGCAGCCGTCAGAGCTACAACAAGCCCCCTGTCTCCAGGGACGATCCTTAGCAGCTCCCAGCCACAGTGAGCCAGAGCAGAAAGGGCTGGCCCAGAGCACCAACACGGTATGCACTCACACATGCCTGCGCATGTGCACATGTACACCCACGGGTGGGGGTCTGGGGAGACCCACCTGGAATATTTAAGCCTCTTCCCTGGGCAAAGGCCTTTCTATACCCCAAGCCTGTCTTTTCATTTCCCTTACAAATGCAATGTCAGTGAACTAGCTCTGTGTCACCCACGCCATGGACCCTCTTTGGTTTGTGGAATGCTACACTGTCCTCTTTGAAATGGCTCTCTTCGCACTCACCCAGGCATCTCAACTCTGCTTTGTAGGCAGTGTGTTAGGGGGAGAAGGGGTTAGTTTCTGACCCTGTCACATGTCAGCTACACAATGCTGCCAGGTACCCTAGGAGCCCACAGCTTCATGTTCTCTTACCTATAAAATGGACCTACCACCTTCACTTAAAGACTCGTGTGTAGGTTAGATCTGACAACGTGGGAGTGTCTGAAAGAGAATGTAAAAGGCACACCAGAGCTCCATTCTGAGGAAGGCTGTGCGAAGTTGAACACAAAACAGATAAAAAGTCTCCCATGGCCTTCTGGTATGCCACAAGAAGAAAGTAGACACATACACATTAGCCAGGCACGGTGGTAAACACCTGTTATCTCACCATCCTGGAGGCTAAGGTAGGAGGATGAGGAGCTGAAGCTGGGCTATATATTGAGAGCCTGTCTGTAAACAACAAAACCAAAACAAACAAAAGAAGAGGCAGGGAGTTGAGGGCTGGAAGACGAGATAGCTCAGCTGGCAGAGTACTTGACTAGCATACTCAACACTCTGGGTTTGATCCCCAGCACTGCATAAAACCGGGTGTGATGATTCGTGTCAGTAATCTCTGCAAACAGTAGGTAGAGGCAGGAAGCTCAAAAATAACTTCAAGGTCATCCTTCGTATATAGCAAGTTCAAGGCCAACCTGGGTCACTTGAGAAGCCATCTTAAAAAAAAAGTTAGGTGGCACAGTGGGGAACACCTGTAATTCTAGGACTTAGGAGGCTAAGGCTAGAGGATTGCATATTCAAGGCCAACTTAAGCTATATACGCACATGACAAACACAGCAATAGTAACTGTGAACACAGTGTGTGCGAGGCACTGCAAAGTGCACACATGTAATTACAAAATCATTTATTCACTCCTTATACTGAACCTATTAAGTATTATCCCCATTTAAGAGGAAACAAGGCATAGAAAAAGCTCAGTCATTTGTTCACATAGCCTAGTAGGGATATAGGCAATGTTCAAAGCCAGGAGTCAAGTCTTGGGGTATAGAAGCTCAGCCATTTAGCCATTTGACTCTACTCCCATGGCCAACAGGACTAAAAGAGTACCACACACACACACACACACACACACACATCTGTCTTTTAGGGCAGGAAGTAGGTTGGCACTCAGTCATGGGAGGAGGCCCGTGTAGGATTTCTAGCTCATCTTCCGGCTGCTGTCTGGTCACGATGGGAACTGCTCATCCTCCATCCTCGTCACCATCATCCTCGTCGTCAGCATCATTGGAAAAGAAAGCACAGCTGAGTGTGGTCTGAGCCTGGCCTGGGCCCATATTAGGCAGTGTACAAGGTGTGGCCACCAATCTCTTGGAAATCTGGGCAGACCACCCAGCCGGTTTCCCACCCACATGCTCACTCAGAGGGCAGGAAGTGGAATCCAGAGAGAAGCTGGAGGAAGAAGGGGGGCCCAAGCAAGACATGTCTATCCATCCCACTGCTATGGCAACAGCCCAGGGATGCACTGAAGAAAGGGTGACCCGGTCTGAAGAGCTTCCACCTTGCAGGCCTCGACTCACGGTGGAAGAGCTGAGGACCGGGGCCTGGAAAACCTAGTGAAGAAAGGAAAGCAGCCAGGAGGAGAGGCAGGCAGCTGGCCGAGCTGAGCCACTCGTTTGTTTTGTTTTGCTTCTTTTCAGAAAAATGGATGAGAAGGAGGTTGGGTCTGGAACCAAGGGACATAGCTGCCACAGACCAGGACTTTCCTGGAGGACATGTACTTCACAAAGCTTGAGGTCGGGGAATATGTCACAGGCAGCCAAGTAGACCTGAGTGTTCTTCCATGCAAAGATGAAGTCACTGTGCTGAGCCTGCTGTAAAACAGCTCTGAAGCTGACAGACTGGCTCCCACCGAGCAGGCCATGGACCCCAAATGTTTCTCCAAGGTTTAACCTGACAGGGGGGACAATCCTTTGCCTCTCTGCTGACGGTGTGCTATTCAGAAAGCTTCCCCACACCCTCCCCCAATCCCCTCAAGGCTGCAATGGAACCTAGGGCCTTGAACATTCCAGGGAAAAACTCTCACACCAAGCTAGATGCCTACTTAGGTCTTTTGAAACAGAATCTTGCTATGTAGTTCAGTCTCATCTCAAACTCACCTGTTTCTGCTTCCCACGTACTAGGATCACAGGTAGGAGTCACCACACCCAGCTCCAAAATCCTAAAATGTATCCTGAGGCCCACGTCATAGTGTACACCTATAGTCCCAGCATTCCAGAGGCAGAGGTAGGTGGATCTCTAAGTTCAAGGCCAGCCTGATCTTCAGAGTTCCAGGCCAGCCAGGGATTCACGGTGAGACCACTCCCCTACACACACACACACACACACACACACACACACACACACACACACACACACAGAGAGAGAGAGAGAGAGAGAGAGAGAGAGAGAGAGAGAGAGAGAGAGAATACTGTATCAAATACTAAGTCCCAAATGAAACAATTGGAGAGAAAGACAACAGAATTTATAAAAGTAGAGATGAGGCAACTGTGTAACTCGTGAGAATAAACAGAATCACCTCCACATTTTAGTGTTTACATGTATTGGGATGTAATAATAATAAAAAAAAACTGCACAAATTTACTGGAAGAGCATGCAAGTAATTGCTTATATCATCTTCATTTTGGGAATAACTATAAAGAATGATACCAGTCACAGAATAAATGCATAGACAAGGCAGGCTGGAAGGGTGACTCCCCAGTTAAGAGCACTAGCTGTTCTTCCAGAGGACCAGGGCTCAATTTCCAACACCCATATGATGGCTCCCACCATCCCTAACGCCAGTTCCAGGGGATCTGACACCCTCTTCTAATCTAAGAGGTTACCGAGCGCACACAGAGTACATATACATGCATGCAGATAAACACTCATGCAAAAAAAATTTTAATTGGTATTTTGCCTCCCCCCGCCCCAATTCCAATCTGGGGCTTTACTCTAGGGGAACTCTGAGAATAACGCAAAGACACAGCAAAGCCTGTAGTTGGGGGTGGGGAGGGGAAGGTGACCTGCAAATACATTCCACTCCAAATCTAACCAGTTAACTAGTACAAGAATACTTTCTCAAAACAAAACGCTATACAGTCTCAGCAATCTGCAGAGCAGATAGTTCAGCAAGATGAAACCCAGCGTGCATGTGCTAAGTACAGATCTGTGGGCCTGCACAGGCTGGAAGTGCAGAGACTGGTCATTCCCTCTGTAGAGGGGCGAGGGATGTTAACAGGATCAAACCACTGAGTGTTTCTCAGAGACTGGTCATTCCTGCAGTAGACTGGCCAGGGATGTTAACAGGGTCAAGCCTACTGGATGTTCTAGTCTTTATTTACCCCCTTGCTTCTACCCAGAATAGCTTTGCCTTTGCAACAAAGAGATACAATGTCACAGTTTGATCACAAACGAAAGCTCAATTTTAGACTATCACCGACTCTCATCTCAGAATCTAAAGCTCCCCCAGATGCAATCTCCCCAGATCAAACTTTCCCATACCCCCTTTGTCTGCTTGAGAGTGTCACTGAGAAATAATAGCCACTGTCCCAACCCTAAAATTCTAGTCCAAGCTAGTCTTGGAGCCAAACTATTCAGAACTTCCGGGTTTGAGGGTAGTGCTTTAAACTGCTTTAAAACAGCAATTCAGGGGCCAGTGATGTAGTTCAGCTCAGAGTGTCTGTGTGCAAGGCTAGTGTGCATAAAGCCTTGAAAGTTTGGTGGTGTACACTCCTAATCCCAGCACAGGGAAGGTGGAGGCGGGGCGATCAAAAGTTAAACATCATTTTAGGATAAAGAGTAAGTTCAAGTCCACTAACATTGACACTATGAGATCTATTTCAAAAGGATGGCAGAGAGATGGATGGATGGAAGGAAGGAAGGAAGGAAGGAAGGAAAGAAAGATTCTAAAATACATTCCCTATACCTCAAAACTCATGCACACAGAGAAGGATAATGTCCCCCTGACACCAACGGGATTATATTCCAGCCCTTTCACATGCAGAGGGACACTGACAAACTGGAGTGTGTCAAGGGAAGTGACTGTAGCAGTGAGCTATCTGCAAAGAAGTCATAGGAGGATTGATCTGAGGGAGTAGATGTGAGATCTCCTAGAGAAGAAAGGATGCCCGGGGCTGCTGGGTGAAAGGGCAGCTGCCCCCTAGCACCCAGGGAGTTGCCACTGCCAGGGAAAAATGAGTTGATGGCCACAGCTGCCAGCCCTGAGCTGGGGCCTTGGTGTGGCTGACCAGCCAGCCAGCTGGACCATTCTGCTGACCACATTCCTATGGGATGGGGTGGGATGGGGGGGGTGGCTAGATGGCTTACAGGCACAGAAAGGATGGAGGGAGGCAGAGGGGCCTCAGCCGAGTGCGTGAGAGTGCACACATTATCACAGAGCCAGAATAATAATAACCCAGGTATGGGAAGAGCTGCAGGGAGGCCCCAGAGAGAGAATGAGCACAGGGCCGGGTGAGGGAAATCACAAAGGAAGCACGCCTGGAGTCGCAGTAAAGATGGGGGAGGAAATCAAAACTCAGATGAGACACAGTTGCCAGACGTTTGGATGAGGGAAACATGAACTTCCCCCGCTTGTGAGGAGAGGGTGTGGGGTGGCAAGGTTTCTGAAAGGGGGAAAACCATCAGAACGGCAGGCACTAGCACTTCAGTGACTTCAGTGCAATGGACGAGGGAAAGAACTGTCCAGGAGGAGGAAATTGGAGAATGTAGCCATGGGGAGGGTGCCATTGGCATTGGGCTGTGGGAACAGCTTTATTCTGTAACCAGGTCCACCCTGGTGGGGATTCGAACTCACATCCGGCTCTCCACTGACACAGTCACTGGGCCATATGCTTTCTTCTTTTTCTGTAACCACGTTATCAGGAAGAAGCGCCTCCCAAACCCTTTAAATCCCTGATAGTTTTCCCCAGAATTAGAGGAGGGATGGAGAGACAGCAGGCTCACGTAAAACCTAAGGGTCAAGCTGGACCTAGGGCTTTCGTCACCAAAGACCACAGCCACCTTTGGAAACATCAAGGGATCTGGCTTGGTTATAAAAAGGCAAATGGGAAAGAAAGCTCATGCCCAGACCAGCCCAGCCCAAGCAGCTGGTACCAAAGAACATGAAGTGACAAAGGGCCAACGACATCACTGTGACACCATGCGGGTGGTGCTGGGAGAATCCTGCTGGGCAGAACTTGGGGGGTCTCAATGTCCCCAAGAAATGATTGCATCAACCAACACTCTCTGGAGTCGCCTCTTGGGAGTGCATGCCGGATAACCAGACCCAAATCCAGTCTGTATGCAAAATAATGTGTCAGTCAGCACTGTGACACATATAGATATGGTGACAGACCCTGTGTATGAGGACACTGGAGTCAATGAACATATTCCACCCCAGTGTACAAAGCAGAGCACACACTCTAGTGCCTAATATAATAGTGGCAGTTAATGGCATATGTGACAGGTACCTGTATGTGGAGCTAGTTGACCACCCCTTTGTCACGATTTTAAGGTTAACTACTTCTAGTTATTAAAAAGCAGTTCACCGTAAGTACTGTGCTGTGTTGCACAGGAAGCAGCCCAATACCTGGTATTTGCCGTCTCTTAACTGTATGGTGTTGACCTACACTGTCTAGGTTTGGCAAGAGTACTCTATAGTGCCAACACAGCAGAGAAACAGCCTCACCCTGTACTCCTCAGCTGTCTTGTCACTAATCTATACCTGGCTACTCTGAGTGGCACTGAAGTGGCCCTCGCCTGCCCTCAGCAGGTGTGCACTGCAGGCACGCTCCACTCCTGGCATTTAGAAATGTACTCAAAAGGATCAGATGGGAGTCAGCCTTGGGTAGGATGGCAAGTGATCCATCCTCTCCCCAAATGGGACTAATTGAAGAGAGCTAAGGGAAATGCGAGCCATCACCATGCTCCTTGCCATGTTTGACCACCCATACACCTCACTCAGAAAGGAAAGGCCAGCCTGCCAATCCCAGGAGTCTAAGCACCACTTGCCGAATATCATGTGTGAGCTCTGCTTTCCGGTACTTCTAAGACCTACCTGGACATCTGGAAATGGGCAAGGCTCTGTAGAGACATTTCTCCAAGGAAGCCACCCAAATAGTCACCAAACATTAGACAAAGGGTTTAACCCTGCAACAGGTGGACACCATTACAGAATACCATAACTGCTCAAAGGCAGAGTGTGGAGCCCAGTCCCAATCCATACACTCACAACGTGACTCCCTCACCTAAGGTTCGGGGATTGGTGCAGAAGAGGGGACACAAAGACTGTAGGAGCCCAAGGAACAGTGTGCGCTGTGAGAGTGTACCTCCTAGAAATGTCAGAGGCTACAGCCATGAGGTCTCCATAACATGGCTGCTTAAATAAAACCTGGAAAAGGGTGGCACCAATAGACATGCTGAGGTGGATGGGGAGGAGGGGTTCTCAAGGCTTTGAGAAAAAGAACTACAGGCAATTAAGGAGTGCTGATGGGGGTGGGGGGATAGTCTCTCAATGCCAAATGCCCAGTGCTGAAAATAAAGAAGTGATATTATGCAGATATATTATATCAGGTTACAGGTAGGAATATATATGTATACATATACATGTAACAACCATTATTGGAGAACAAGGAGGAGGGAAGACAGGAAGATGCAGAGGGAGCAGAGGGAGGAGGAAGTCATATAGCCATAGTTTAGTCTCCTTGGCCAATGGGGAAACACATCAGAGTGGCACTGAAGCCCCTTCATACCTTGCAGAATGGAACGAGGAAAATAACCAGCCACGGGGCTGCTAAGGGTGTGGAGAAACTGGAGTCCTCCTGCATTACCAGTAGGAATATAAAGCAGTCAAGCCACTTAAGAAAGCAGTCTGGCAGATCCTCATAAGGTTAAATAAATACCAAGTGATTCCTGGATGAATCCCCAGGAAAACTGGAAACATGTGTCCACACGGAGGCATGAGTATAAATGTTCAGAGCAGCCTCATTCATCAAATCCCCCAACACAAACAACCCAAGTGTTCCACGACTGATAAATGGATAAAAATGAAATGTGGTATATCCCTACAGTGGAATATTACTCTGCCATGAAAATGAATAATGTGCTTGCATGTTAAATGTGGACAAACCTTGAAAACATGATGTTAAAAACCACTAGTCACAGAGGATCACATTAGTATGACATTCCATAATCCACAAAGACAGAAGTAGATAATGGTTGCCAGGAGCTGAGACAGGGCAGGGGAGATGGAGAATAACTGTTAATACATACGAGGCTTGTTTGTGGATGATGGAAATTGGTTGCATAACTCTGAATATATGAAACACCATTGAACTGCCTACTTTGCACAGTTAGTTATATAGCACACAACTTGTAACTCTCTCCCCTTTTATAGGTAAGGAAACTGAGGCACAGAGGACCTCAATAACTGGTCCAAGTCACATACATACCTGTAGTGGCCTGGTAGTGTGGCCCTATGGTCTATGGACTCCCTGCCCATAGACACAGGCTATGGTCCCTCTTGGCTTCTACCATGCAACACACACAAAGGGGCAGACCTCAGCCCCCCCCCCCTACCAAGGGGACACAGATAAGACAGCTCCCTCTTCCCTACTGTGAACTTTGAGTAGACACCGTGGGGACACAGCCCCTCATGGCTGGGGCCTCCAGGAAACAATTCACTTAGCCAAAGGCGAGGCCAGAGGCCAGTGGGTTAGTGCCTGAATGATGGCCTTTGTGCTTTTGAGGCTCACAGTATCCTTAGCCACCCCACCACCAACACCCCAATGCTCCATCACTTGGCCATCCTCTTGGATACAGACCATCCTCCATCATCTTCCCTGGACCCCCCCCGCCAGCATCTTAGCTCATCCCCTGATGACAATCTGCTTTATGTCCTCAGCCTCCTGCTCTGTCCCCTCGGCTTTCTCTCTATTTCCTCAGCCAAAGCATATTTTCCTATAACATCATGTCTGATCCGGGAGGTCCTAAAAGCACTCCTTCACTCTGCAGGGCTTCTTCCACCCAGCCCCCCAGCCACAGAGGGTCACAGTGCACACTTTCATAGCAATGTCCCCACAGACCCTCCCTGACAGCAGACAAGACATCCATATCAGAGAAATAGGATGTACTATTCCTTAAAATATTTAACTCTGATCCATGTACCTGAATAGCAAGATCTACTTCTACTGCCTTCTACTTCTTGGCTGCCTTTAGAATACCTTTCCCAGCATATTTTCTGAAGAGGAGCTACAGTCATCTCTGGGAAAGGGCAGTCAGGCCCCCAACAGCACAATGCAGACAGCGCTGAGAGGCCAGTGGAAGCTGACCTCCTGAGGCCTTCCAGAGTGGTAATGAGCACGTGATGGATGAGAGCCTTCGCTGGTTTCCTAGCTGAGGCATGCACTGGCAGCCCAGTGCTCTCCAGCAAGCTTGGAAAAGCTTTGTAAACGAGACAGGGGGCAATCACCAAGATGAGAAAAGACTGGGACGGGAGGGGGTGGGCGCTAGGGAGGAGTCCCTCACCATCACAGCTATCTCAACAGTTTATCAACAGCTAGGAAAGGCCCCAGAAGCCTGGCTGGCAGGGTGAGGGCCACGACTCCACTCCTCATGGTAGTAAGGGCTCTGTTCCTTCTACCCCACCTGCCTACCGAGGAGGAGTGCCTGCCCCCTTGGGTGTTCTGCAGAGGCACCTGCCTCCTGGATATGGGTTTAAACAACTTGCTGTCTCATCCACGGTAACAGAGCCCTGGCCAACAACAAGAGGTGATATGCTCAGTTAACCAAATGCAATGACGACTAAGAAGGCTCTCGGGAGGCTTTCCAACCTCTCAGAGGCTTCCACAATCTGCCCCATGGAGAAACAAATGCAGAGGTTGAAGGAAAGGGCCACCCAGCCTGCCCCTGGGGCCACCACCCCTCCGGCTCATGTTTGTTTTGTTTATGAGAGGAAAAATCTCCCACTGTTCGCCAAGAAAGGGTCCCACGCAGTCCTCCCCCCACCCCACCCCACTCCCACCCCCAAGCTTGGAAGATGTATGTACTGGGCTCTGATAACCTTGCAGGCTCCCAGAGTACACTGAGGCAGGACAAGAGCAGTAAGCTCCCTGCAGGGCAGACAGACCTCAGCCAGGGCCTGCTAGTTGTTTCTGGGGGCTGTGGCCACAGGAAATGTCAGAGCTTTGTGTCACCAGCCCCACGTGGAAGAATGAGTCAGGGCACTGAGCTCAGCTCCTGCCTGTTTGCTGTTTTCCTCCTTAGGCCACAGAAGCACATCTGAAGCTGGCTTTCGAATTAGCACCAGCAAGGCACATGAGGGTGCCAGCATCCACACACCGATCCTATACTTCTCCTTTGCTGGGATCTGTCCGGCTCCTGGGACTGGACATGTGGACAGGGCAGCAGACTCTCCAGACAAGCTCTGAGACAGAAAACAGTTGGGTCACTGTGATGCCTGCCTACCCTGAGAGCCCTAGGGGCGTGCTCCATGCATTAGGAGGCTTAGAGAACACATCTAGATGAGCTCCGTTTCCAATCAGCCCACCTCAGACTCACAGGACTTTGTGAATAGCCTTCAAGCTGCTTTTTGAATGGCGTTATGAATGGGTAGTGGCTCTTTCCTCTACCTTCGGGTACCTCAAGCTTGGCAGCTGGATGTTAAGTTGGGGCCCAACTGTAGAGCATATAGGGCTCTTATAGGGTTCCACACTCACAGTTCATCTACCCAAGAAAAATACAGGGAGCATTTCCCACACACTTCTTAAGGTGACAAGTTCTAGAAAATGCAAAGTCTGCCTTCAGATGTCCTTTAGGTAGGCACCATGATTTAATTTCTAAAACTACAAGACAGATGAGGCCAGTAATTATGAGAGAACTGGGAGGAGGAAGGGCCCCAGGGAATCATCATTTGTCTCTTATTTATTTATTTATTTATTTATTTATTTTTACTTAAAACACCAGGTACTATACAAAATATGTGTCTGTGTTTTTAAAATTGTGTTTATCTGGTGTGTATCACTGTGCACATGCCATAATGCACAGGTTAGAGAACAATTTGTGGGAGTCAGTTCTCTACTTCCATCATGTGGATGGTGGGGATCAAGCGCAGGTTGTCAGGCTTAGTGGTAAGGCTTTCTTTACCTCCTGAGCCACCGTAGAGAGCCCACTGTATATACTCATGTTATGGTTTGAACCCAGGGCCTCAGACATGCTAAGCAAGCACTCCCTCAGTGAGCCACACCCCTGGCCCTTAAAGTGACTTTCACTCCATCTGTAAATGCCTTAGTAGAGTCACACAGATCTCTTCTAAATAAATACACATGCATCTTTATAAGAAATAAAAAAACACTATTTTAAATCCCGCCTTTCCTGTCTTACTCCTTTTAAGTCAAGAAATAATTCACAACATCTGAATAGCTGAATCACACATATTTCATTTTATGGCTACATTAGAGTCGACTTAACTACATCCCCATTGTTGGACACTTTTGCTATTATATAAACCATGCCTCAGTGAAGAGTCTTTTTTTTATTATTATTTTTATGTTACTGGGGATGGAACACAAGATCTTGTGCATACCAGGCAAGCAGTAGGTTATGGAATTGCCCAGCCTAATATCCCTGAAGATCTATCTGCCTCTTGCTGTGTGCTCTACAGGGTTTGACTGGGTTTTTACCATCTCAAATCTGTTCTATTCTTGCCCGTCTTTACCTCTCTCTTGCCTGGCTGCCTTTGGTCTTGGGCCTCTACAGAGCAACCTTTGCTTCAATTGCACAAAGTTTCTTCATGCAACGTGAGGCTGCCAATCTCAGGACATTTCTCCCCAATCCCGCTCTATAATCACTTTCAGAAGTGGGTTCTTTAAGATACAGCTGGCTCTCATTATTTGCTGTAGTGACAGTCCATAAAGATCCTGTGAACACCGAGTTACAGAATACCCACCCATTGCTCCTAAGGGAAACACCGGGTTAAGTTCCTGTGAGCCTCTGGTTGCAACATTCTTGCAGACTGATTGATACAGAGTCTTGTCCACTGAGCTTGTGTTAAAAGGCGCCTGCTTGATACACATAGCTGATTCCTAAGCACTGGATTCACGGCCCTTAGCACTGTAAGCTATGTCTAAAACAAAGTGGATCTAACACCTACGTTTTTGTCTGCAAGGCACACCACTTCAGCACACCAGACAGCATGTCAGCGCGCTGTGCTCGAGTGCCATCTAAAACAACAAAACCACCAAGGGGAAAAAGGCAGCAAAATGTGAAAACACAGCAGCGAAGAGACTGTGAAGTGGCCTCTTGTTTACAGTCTGAGAGCTCAAACTTGTTTACTGTACGAGCTGGAGACAAGAGCATCTCCTCGGTTGACCTTGCCTGGGGACGTGAACACGCCATGACTCAAATCTTTCACCTCTTGGCACAAGTTGTGGTAAATAAGCATGAGAGGGCAGATTTATTTGGGAGGGGGCTACATAATAAATTTTAGCAAGTAGATGAATGTGCCAATGTGGTGCTCACAGATGGTGAAGGTCAATGGCCTTCTTTCTCCCCTGCCCTCTGTTCTGCGGATTTCTGCGGGCCTTACAAACTGACCTACTTGCCCACCAGTAACCAGTCCTCCATCCCACTGAGGTGACCTTCTCGAAGGGACAACCACAAGCACAGCTCCACAACAGGCGACAGGTTGGTGGCCATAAGGAGACAATTGCCTTTAGTTACTGCTCAATATGCAGGCTTGATTAAAAAAAAGAAAGAAAGAAATACGTGAAAACTTGCAATGTCCAACAAGTACAACCTCTCATCTCTGGGGACCTGCACTTCAGAATATATTGCCCTTTCCAAGATTCATTTTGCTTCATCTACAGCTCATCCCCCAATACATCTGCCAGGCTTTTAGTTTGGCTGCACCTGAGACTTGCTGTGTTTCATGTAAGAATATGTCCCTTCTCTCTCAAAAGTAGGTGCATGAACTAACATCCAGTTCCTGTAAACTTTATGGAATATCTTCAAAAACAACAATCTTACAGATATACCTGTGACTTTTGACTGAATATAATCTTAGATTTCATATGGACATTAAACTGATAGCCAATGGCATAGATGAACAGGGGCGGCATGATATTCAGAGCAGGAAGCAGAGGCCCTGGTGACCTGCCATTAAACGGATGTAGCTAGCAGCTGGGACCAAAGAGTCTCCCTTGGAGCCTAACGTGTTAAGTTCTCACCTCAAACCTCCTGAACTGTGAGAGACTGGACTGTTGTCATTTTTTAAAGCCACCCAGTTTGTGGCAATTTGTTGTCATAGCCCAAGAAAGCAAACCCACCTGGGTTTAGAAAGAAGAGGGAAGTCTGCTCTTCCCATGCAAAAACATGGGTTTCACTAAGCACAGACCTAAGGGTCTGAATTGGGCTGTTCCAGATGCGGAGCATTAATTTGCCTCCCTATGCATTCACCTGAAGCAAAGAATATGTCAAAGAAGGTGAATAACTACAAGGAAAGGACCAAGACAGACTGGGAGAAGATGCCAGCATCACATTTAAAAGGATTTTAAAACAGCATATACAAAGAACTACAACAACAACAAACAATAAGACAGACAACCTCGTAGAGTACAGATGCACAAAGACATGGAATGTGAGGCATGACCAAATGAAAGGCATAGTACAACCCATTCTGAGGATGCAGACTACAGATAAACACCTATTCCACCTTGAGAAGGCTTCCCAGAGGAGGTAACTTTGTGACTTTGAGACATGATGGACAGATCTTAAAGACAAGTCTGGGAGTGTCTTCCATACCATTACTTCCTTGGGCATTTTGATCAAGCTCATTGATTATGTTTACAACACAATATTTTAAGTACCCCCCCAAATTAATGTAAAATAGATAAGTTGAACATTTTAAATCTATCTTTCGAGACAAAACAACCTAGGAAGCAGCTGTGGGCTTTGATTAACACACCCATGAGTTAGAAGATGGAAAAATCTTTCCCTGACTCCCTTGCAGCTAGGTTCTATGTGCTTTAGATTCTAATTCAGTTTTGATGGTGGCTCAATGGGGAGAGAGCCAAAGTGCGAGTTACTGTTTGATAGGAAGGGTGATGTACTAGGAGCCAGGGTCCTGGAGCTGTGACCATGGCCCCATTGCCTATAACCTCCTGGCTCTGCAAATACTTGGTGGCCTGTTCTGTAGTAATTGGGAATGTTTCTGAAAGCTCAGCCTAGTATCTCTGCTTCAGTCTTTCAAGTAATTCTCTGAACTATCTAAACTCTTAAGCACAGCCTTTTCACCTTGAATTAGCAGATCCTGTTATTTGCACCCAAGACCTTCACAACCTGTATTAGTTCCTCGGAGGTTTTTACCAAGTCCACAATCTTCCCTTACATTTTTTTCACGAGTCCACAGCTTCTGAGCTAAGGTTCCCTGCCACAATGATGAAGCCATCTTCAGTAAGTGAGTGTACCAGTGAATTAATGAGTTCCAACCATTTACATCATGTAAAAAAAAATTAGGGAGCACTATCCAAAGAGACATTAAGCCAGTTTGTCAAAGGCTTTTCTCCAAAAGGACTGGATAAATATGTTTAGCATTGTACACGTACAAGTTTTGTTACAATGTCTCAACACAGCATAGTAGTGAGAATCCAGTGTGGCTGTGTTTCAGTAAAATACCATTAACAAAAATCAGGTGACCTGCTTGATTTTGCTCATGAACTGGAGTTTGCCGCCCTCTTTCCACCCTAGGATAAAAGTATAATAAAACAATCACCAAACGACCTCCACCTATGAAGACCATCACAGAAGTCAGCTGCATCCTGGACATCTCTGCCCCGTTCTAGGCTGAAAGCTCTGGGGCTCTACCTGAAGCTCCAAGTTTATATGTAGCATCTGTTCTCTGCTTGTTCTCGGTCCTAACCGGGGAGTGAGCACCCACATGTATTTTGAAAACAGCAAACATCATATTCTATCTACGCAGCTAAAATTCTTTTCACTCGCTGGCTGAGACACAAAGAACTTCTACTTCAGTCTTTAATTAAAATACAATTAAAATGCATATGGAAGCTTAAATGGACGCAGATTCTAGTGTTTGTGTTATAAAATGTCTTGAAATGCTTTGGTATGTGGTAATAATAGCTAGACAAATTTGGCACTTAAAAGATAACTTCTGCCCCAGAGTCATAGAATCTGGAGTGTCACAAATGCAAATTATATATAATTTTACCCAGCATCCTTAAGCACAAATATGTGAGAGGCTAGCATCCTGTGACCATGCTCTCAAATGGCATCCTTTCTTTCTTTTGGTAAAAGGCCAGCACTTTTCTTTCTGGGTCTCCATTTCCTTGGCTTTAAAGGACCAGCGTATGGAAGTAAGAATGAGATGACATGAGTGTCATGGGATATGATCTCCCTCAAGGGGCAGCAATGAGAAGGTGACAACAGAACAACCCATTGTTTAGAAGTGAGAGGTACCATGCTCTATGGTAAAAAAACAAACCCAGAGCTTCAGGTCAGCCATTCCTGAACTGTAGGTCTTGACCCGCTTTGGGTGTTGAACAACCTTTTACAGGGAACATGTATCAGATATCCTGCATATCAAATATTTACATTATGATTCATGACAGAAGCAAAATTACCTATGAAGTAGCAATGAAGTAACTTTATGGTTGGAGGTCACCACAGCATGAGGATCTGTATTCAAGGGTGGCAGCATTAAGAAGGCTGAGAAGCATTGCCTTAGGCTACTCCACTTAGCGTGCTACTCCATTCAGCGTGCCAGCTCGGAGGCAGTGTTACTTCATAGTTCCGCCATCTTTCTATAAAAATGTCCTTCGCTTGTTAGCATGTTTGTCAGTTGGCACAAATGAGAGTCATCCTGGAAGAGGGCATCTTGAGAAAGTCCTTCCATAGGTCTGGCCTGTAGGCAAGTCTACAGGCCATTTCCTTATTGATGATTAATGTGGGAGGGCCCAGCTCACAATGAGTGGTGACACCCCTGCATTGGTGGTCTTGGGTGCGGTAAGAAATCATGCTGAACAAACCATGGGGAACAAACCAGTAAGCAGCATCGTTTGCAGCCCCTGTGCCAGCTCTTGCCTCCAGGTTCCTGCCTTGCTTGAGTGCCTGCCCTGACTTTCTGGGATGAGGGACTATAAGGTATCAGATGAAATAAACCCTTTCATCCTCATGTTGCTTTATCTCAGCAATCAAAACCCTAGGACATTCCCCAAAGACACAAACTACAAACAAAAATTCACCCAGGCATAAATCTGTAGGCCAGTTGAGACAGTGTGCTGAGTTCTGTCTGTTCAATGAACCATCTACATGACCACAGAGAAGTCACTTGCTGGCTCTGGACCAGGAAGTGCAGCCCACTCAGGCCTCCTCCAACGTCAGTGCACACAGAAATCAATAGAGGATCCTGTTAAGATGCAGACTCTGACACAGGTTGGCTGGACCCAAGAATCCACCCTGTCAGCCAGTTCCAGGTGATGCAGCCCTAGTTGGTCCAGTCGACCACTTTGGATGGAAATGATCTGTTTGGTACCTTAATCCCCCCTGGAAGAGACTGCTTTGATCAAAACAGGACATTTGACTCCCATGCCTATTCCTTCCTCTCATTCACCCCCATCTCCATCTTTGGGCTGTCTCCTTTCTATCTTTCAAGTTGGAGGACAAGGCTCCCATCCTAGAGACAGTGGTCATTCTCTACCAACAGCACAGAGAGATAATGCAAGAAAGAGTATGGTGGAAGAGAGCAGTTGCCCCAGAAACCAAGTTCTTTTTTGAGCAAAGCCATGTCTCAGCATGGCTTCATCAGCCCATGTCTCTTCATCCCCACAGAAACCAGGCATAGTGTCACAAACACTGAAGAACTCCCACACCTCAATAGGTGTCTAACAGAATCATCTGGATTCATGCCTCTTCTGACATCTATCTGGAAACTGTTTTTTTCCTGAGTTCTTAAGTTTCCAGGGCCGTCATTCACAGACATCAGCTCCAAATGCCTTGGGGTGGAGGAGGGGTGGGGGAGCGTGGCAGGGAATAGGGACTGGGAATCTAGTTCAGTAGGCCAAGTATTTGCATAGCGTGCACAAAGCCATGGGTTCAGTCACCAGCACCACATACATAAGTGTGATGGCACACACCTGCAAACCCAGCACTCGGGAGATGGAGGCAGAAAGGTCAGAAGTTCAAGGTCATCTTCAGATGCATAGCCAGTCTGAATTCCACTCGGGTTGCATGAGACCCTGGAGAGAGAGGAGGTGTGGGGAGAGCGAGAGAGAATGGGCACACAGAGGCACTTGGCTGCCTAAAGGAACAAGCAGTGGATGGCCAGTGTAGTGAGGAAGGAAGCCAGACTTCCTAGGACAGGACAGCCAGAGTGGCCAGGGTTGACCCGATGGCTGGCCCTAGAAGCTTGGATCCAGGTGCAATGCTGTTTTTTAGGCTCTCTCTAAAGGTCGGGCACTAAGGGCAGCTTAGTCCCTGATGACCAGAGAATAAGCCATCAGCTTTCCTTCTAATATGGTCTCTGGTTGACCCCAGCAAGTCAAGTTTCTGCCCTCAAAGTCACCCTCACCCTCTCCACTAGAAACCTGACACAAGAATGCCCTCAGTATACAGGAATTCGACTCTGCAATGTCCAGCGGGCAGCAAGCCCTGGCTGCCAGCTCAGGGCTGTGGTCCCAGCCTCTCACGGAGCAAGACAAAGCCCAGGGGGGAAGTCCTGCCCTTCCCCTGGCCAAGCCACCTCTCCAGCTCCAGCAGCTGGCGGGAGTACTGCCTGAGGTCAGAGCACAGGCAGAGCTGAATGTCCTGGGGTTAAGCAGCTAGCTAGCCAGAAAGGCCGGGCTCCTTCAACTCCAAAGTCAGTATGGGTTACACACTCATTCTGTATGGCA
The DNA here is from genome assembly GCF_000001635.26 of Mus musculus. Taxonomy (NCBI): domain Eukaryota; kingdom Metazoa; phylum Chordata; class Mammalia; order Rodentia; family Muridae; genus Mus; species Mus musculus. The sequence goes on from NC_000077.6 coordinate 68,321,765, forward strand.
CGGAAGCATCAGGTTCCGCATGCCAGCCCACTGGCCTAGCAGGTCTGGCTGAATGGTTTCTTCCCAGGCCATTACCGGCTCCCTCATTTTGAGAGCTTCTGTCCCGGGCTCCTCAGTAGCACCTGCTATTGGAGCCTCTCTTGTTCTGGGTTGTCCTATCTTCGACTCCTGAGCACATTATCCTTTGTGATCATGGATATCTTATTATGGTCAAGTATATACAAGAACACTTGCCAGGTGGTGGTGGTGCACACCTTTAATCCTAGCACTAGGAAGGTAAAGACATGCAGACCTCTGTGAGTAGGCCGGCCTTGTTTGTCTACAGAGTGAGTTCTTGGATAGCCAGGGCTACACAGAGAAACCGTGTCTTGAAAAACAAAGCAATTAAAAAACAAAACAAAAAACAAACAAAAAAACCGGACCATTTACCATCTTAAGCATTTCTATGTGTCCAGTTCTGTGGCATCACCTATATTGACACATTGGTACAGTCACCTGCATCCATGCACAGAACTTTTGTCTTCCTGCAAATAAAACCCTGTCCCGTGACACACTAACTCCCCATTTCCCCACTCCACCAGCAGTCCCACTGACCTAAGATGTCTACTTTCTGTCTTTGAAAGACCTCATGAAAGTGGACTCACCAGACTGCTCTTCTCTTGTGACCAGCTCCTTTCACTTAGCAGAATGCCTTGTGGCTCATTCCTACCGGAGCATGTGTCAGAGTCTCCTTCCTTCTAGAGTCTTACACACACTATGGATTGGTAACAGACTTTGATTATCCATTCACTGTCTATGGACACAGGGATTGCTTCTGCCTCTGGTATCATGAATAGGATGCTCTGGGAATAAGGATACACACACACACACACACAGGGTTTTGACTAGGGGAGGGCAAGTGTATGTGAGAGAGAGACAGAAACAGACAGAGAAAGAGAGAGAGAAGGGAAGGAAAGAGAGAAAAGAGGGGAAGAGGGAGGAAGACAGAGCAGACGTCCATGGAAGCCACAATGGGGTACCAGATGCCTTGGAGCTGTCTGATGAGGATATAAGGAACTGACCTCCGGTCCTCTGCAGAGTCAGTGTTTGCTCTTAACCAATGAGCCATCTCCGCAGCCTCCACCTTTCAACTTTTTATTAACATTTACAATTTGTCAGAAAATGACCCATAAAGGATACCCCTCAGGGACTTTTCACAGATGGAACCCATCCATAGGAATTATCATCCGGATAAGAACCAGAGCCCTGGACTGACAGAGAGGTAGAGCTCAGAGATACAGCACTCGTCTACAGGTATGAGGCGGAGATGAGCCTCTACCACCATCCACCATTCAACCCGAGTAACCGAATTCCTGCCTCCTCCAACATACACGAGCTCTGCCTGTCTCCACACTTCATATAGTGGAAACACACAGTCCCTGTCTGGCTACATTAACCAAGCATCGTGTGTCCTTATGAATTATACACTTGCTCATTCTGTATAACAATGCTATATGATATGCAACCACTTAATTTCCTGCTGAGTTGTTAAAGGACATTTGTACATAGTGTCACGCATAGTATTGTCTCAAACACTGCAGTACATGTCTCTGGAAGGCGTTCGTATATTGACATTCCTGACAGACACACATCTAGGAGTGGGGTCATTAGTAGACAGTACCAAGCTGTTTTCCCAAACTGGCCTGGCCTGAAGTGCATTTCACCCGCACTTCATATTCTCCATCAGAAGTATTCACTCCGTCTGGGGTACTCTGCAGTGCCTTGTATCTTTTATTTGAGTTTGCCAGATGACTAAAGAGCCTGACTAAGCACCTGGTCAGGTTTGATACTCCCTCCTATGATTTAGGCACAGGTTGAAAAAATCCCAACAAGATGACAAAGAGCAGGGGTGTCAACTCCTTCTGAAGCCCAGCTGGAGCCCTGATGGAATCAAGACCGAGTTGTTACGTAAGATAGTGGAGGCTCATTCTCTACCCACCTGGCCAGGTTGCCGCCAGGGTCCCTGGAACGGATCAGACACAGCTGGTCTGCTCTTCACTCACCATGCGTGCTTATAACAGTGTCCCAGGGACCAAGCCTTTTGCCAAGAGTGTCAGATGTCACTGGGCTGGCAATGACTGATGTAAAAAGCCAACAATGCCATAAACACAAATGTGTAATTCTTTAGAACAAGTTCCTCCTCAGGACACACCACAAACAATTCAGAGAATTCTGCCGTCAGTGAAGAACAGACAGCCATGTCCCGGCTTGTTCTGAGGCTCCTCAATCCTTCAGTCCACTCAAACTCAATCGGACTCCATCCAGCACTACCTACTGAGGTCCTACTATGCACTAAGCATTGCGATAAATAATCATAGTCGTAAGTCAGCTCTAGACCTCAGGCAGCTTATATAGTCTATGAACACAGTGCGAATGCTACAAACACTTTCAATAAACCCTAAACACAAATGCAGGCAGTCCACAGCACATGGAGAGCAAATGTTGACATTAATAGATGATCTGGGAAGCTTCATAGATGATGAGAGGGCTCCAAGCAACAGCTGGCAGGGAGGTCTCCACAAAGAGCAAACACACTGAAAAGAACTGTCTGGAAAAGTTGCAGCCTCGCAATAGAATGACAAAGGAAAAGCCTATGGAGAAAGATGCTGTCTTAGGGTTTCCATTGCTGTAAAGAGACACCATGACCAAGGCAACTCTTATAAGCCGCACATTTAATTGGGGCTGGCTTATGGGTGCAGAGGTTCAGTCCATTATCATCCAGGCCGCCATGGTACTGGAGAAGGAGCTGGGGATTCCACATCTTGTTCCAAAGGCAAACAGGAGAAAACTGTCTTCCAAGCAGGTAGGAGAAGGATCTCAAAGGCCACCCCCACAGTGGCATACTTCCTCCAACAAGGCCACACCTCCTAATAGTGCCACTCTCAAACCATCACAGACACTAACTAATTCATAGAATGACGGGGAAAAAAATCCACCTCTGAATTTAAAAACAACAACGCTCTTCAGATTAAAACAAAGCAAAACAACACTACGAGGTATGGTGTGATATGCTTGTGATCCCAGCACTCTGGAAGTAAAACAGAAGGCTTTGGGAGCTGCAGGTCACCCTCAATTAGAAAGAGATTTTTGAGGCAGGCTTGGAGTAGGGTTTGAGTAAGGATAGACCCTGTAGGCTCATAAGTTTGAAAGCTTGGCTCCCTGTTACAGGAACTGTAAGGGAATGATTGGGAGGTGTGGCCTTGCTGAGGGGGTGTGGCCTTGTTGAGGGGGTGTGGCCTTGTTGAGGGGTGTGGCCTTGTTGGATTGGGTGTGGCCTTGTTAGAGAAGGCGTGTCCCTAGGAGGTAGGTTTTGAGGTTTCAGAAGTCTGTGCCAGACTGGCTCCCTCTTTTCTCTCTCTGTTTGTAGGCAAGACAGATGTGACCGCTAGCTACTTGTTCAGTGCCTGCCTGCCTGCCTGCCTGCCTGCCTGCCTGCAGCCATGCTCCCCACCATCATGGGTCTGTAAGCAAGCCCCCAATTAAATGCTTTCTTTTATAAGTTGCTTTGGCCATGGGGTTTCATCACACCAACTGAACAGTAACTAAGACACCTGAGCTACATGAGACTCTGCCTTAAAAAGTGAGAAGCCAGGTGTGACAAGCGCATGCCGTAATCCCAGCCCCTGGGAAGAAGTTTAATTAGTTAGCGGCCAACCCGGGTTACATGAGATCCTGCCTCCAAACAAATAAACAAAACCCAAAACACCAAAATCCACAAATACAAATAAAAAGGCAAATACCACACAGGTTAAAAAATTCACATACAATCCCCAACTTACAATGAATGGAATATGTATTTTTCAGCTTTGTGTTGAACAGAAAATGAGACACATTTTGCATTTTGAATTCAGAATTTTTTCCTAGGCTACTGAGGAGATACACACAATAATGTATGTAATTCCATTTAAGAACTCATGTACAAAAAGTAGGAAAAAATACCAGGAATAACGTATGCTGGAATGTTATCGATATCTTCCCTGGGAGGGAAGATTTCAGATTGATTTTCTCTTTCTGTATTTTCTTAAATTTCCCCAATTAACACATTGTTCTTAGAGCTGGAAAGAAATGAGCATCAAAGGTGAAAAGCAAATACTGCCTGAGGGGAAAGAGAGAGAAATGAAGTGTCTATGAACCGTCAATCTCAATGGTAGTCTTTAGCAGCAGCTCACTACGGTCTCTCCTCCATATCCTAGTCACTAACTAAGGGTGATGGTTTTCTCCTCGTGCAGGGGTGTCTGAGACGGCTCAGCCTCCTCTCACAAAGTTCCCTAGCTGTAGCCCATATCCTGTGGACACAGCTGCTCCCTGAAGCTCTTGCCTGTTCCTGCGGCTCTAGCCACTTCTGTTGCCAGCTTCCGCACTGTGCAGCACACACTGCAGCGAGTCTGCTCCTACCTACCCTCCGATGCTTACTTAGTCCATGCACCTGTCTCTTCTCAGCTGCTTCAGTTCACTCTGAGAGGAACACTTTCCTACCTGTACAGGTATATCCCAGGGCGCCTGGGACAGCATCACCAAGGGTCCCGCGGTTCTATAAATCTGCACCGAATGCTGATGAGACTGACCGAGGACAGTAGTAATTGCAATGCATGCAGGCCAGACAGTGGTACCAACCTCATCTCCAGACCTGCAGTGTCTGGAGTTGCGAAACCCATTCCTTCTGTGTGCACGGAACGCAGCGCAAAGAAGGCCAGAGGTTGACTTTCTCAGGCCGAAAGTACACAGCACAGGAGGGAGAACGCTGTACAGTGTTTGGAGTCTGGGTGCCTGCGTTTTCACTTCTGTGGTGTTTGAAATGTTTTCCACGTCTGTGAATTATGGCTTCAATTAACACAATAGTTTAGAAAAAAAGAAAAAAGGGGGGAAGGATAACTCTTGGAAGTAGAAGTAATTGATAACAGACAGCTTGGGGGTGAGAGGAGAGACACGAGGATGTGTCAGTCAACGATGCAAATGAAAGTAGAGAGGATGAAAGGGAGAGAGAGGTTGGGGGCCCCCACAAATCAAATACATGTGGAAAATCCATTGATTCCTGGCCACAGGACTGTAAGGCAGTATTAGATGATGTATTAATAATGCCTCTGAAAAATCAATGTAAGGCCAAAGAAAAAAACAGAAGCACTGGAAATATTACAGTTAAAAATCAAAATTAAGACAAGGAGGCATGGTATCATCCCAGTACTGGAAATTGTTCTAGCTGATGTAGCCAATGCAATAAGACAAGAAAAGATAATGTGTGACAGAAATGCTGGAAAGGAAGAGATAGGATTGTCATTGCTGACTATGAAACCCAAGACCGCCCCTAAGTGCAGCAAGCAGGCCAGTTACTAAATAAAAACTGTAACAATTGCTTCTTCCCTAGGTTGACATCTGGAAACGACCATTCTTCAAATGAGAGTGTATCAAAGCATACAGAAACCAGCCTCAGAAAACCATGTGGACATTGACTCTCCAGAGAAAATTGAAAATCATAAATATTCCAAATCCTTCAATAGTCTTAGGTACACAATGCAATTTCAAAGAGAATCGTGGAGGAGTTTTTTTGTTTTTTGTTTTTTGTTTTTTTTAAGTTAACCAGATCATTTTAAACTTCATTTGGAAACAAAATGCAAGAGACCAAGCCAAGTAATTCTGTAATCATGGGATTCATGCCATGATTATTCATAACTAATTAAAATATTAAAACAGTGTGGTACTGGTGAAAGAACAAAGGTTTCTATCATTAGACAGGAAGGACTCCAGAAACAGACCCAAGCATTCAGCACAAGGAAGAGCAGATAAAGAAAGAACAGGTTGGACTTCCAGCCCATAATAGGTTTTAGGTCATTTTAGGATTCAAGATATAAGTATGAAAAATGAAGTACAGTGTCTAGAGCAAATGAAAAGGTAGGCACATGTCTATAACATAACTGTAAAGTATGGGAAGGATGACACCAAAGACAGAGGTTTAAAAGAAAAAACTTGGCTGGACGTGGTGGTGCACGCCTTTAATCCCAGCACTCGGGAGGCAGAGGCAGGCAGATTTCTGAATTCAAGGCCAGCCTGGTCTACAGAGGGAGTTCAGGACAGCCAGGGCTACACAGAGAAACCCTGTCTAGAAAAATCAAATATATATATACACATACATATGTATGTACTAAAATGCTAGATAGTAAGAAAAACTAAGATACAGCAAGGGAGTTAAGTTATTGATAAAACAGCGTTTCTCTGTGCAGCCTTGGCTGTCCTGGAACTCACTCTGTAGACCAGGCTGGCCTTGAACTCAGAAATCCGCCTGCCTCTGCCTCCCAAATGCTGGGATTAAAGGCATGCGCCACCACCACCCAGCTATAGGTAAAATTTTAAAAAACAAGTTGTAATCCCAGCATGTGGGAACGGAGGCAGGAAGATCATGAGTTCAAAGCCAGCCTTGGCTACATAAAAAAAAAACTTTTTTTTTTAAAAAGAAGTAAGTTACTTAATAATATATGTTGAAATTACATATGCATATTTTAAAAACTGAAACAAATTGAGCCGGGTGCAGTGGTGTACACCTTTAATCCCAGCACGTGGATGCAGAGACAGGTGGGATCTTTGTAAATTGAGGTCAGCCTGGTTTACAGATCAAGTTCCAGGACAGCACAGCCAGGGCTCTTGCACAGAAAAAACATCAAAACAACTTGGGGTGGGGGTGGGGGTGAGGGTGGGGGTGGGGAGGTGGGGAGGTGGGGAGGGAGGGAGGGAGAGAGAGAGAGAAAGAGAGAGAGAGAGAATGAATTTGCATGCATGCGTATTTAGGCAAAGTATCCTATATCCAAAACAAACGCTTGACGGCTAGAAGTGATCCCACTTTTAGAATGTTTGCAAATACATAATGAACTATCTTAAAGATCTGACTCATCTAAATATAAAATTGATTTTTCTTTCACATATGCATTATCTTATCAAGTGCTGAACATAATTGCATACAACATATTTGGTGTACATGAACTTTGTCTTGTTTTGGTTTGATTTCTTTCTTAAAGACTTGTTTTTACTTATATACATATGAGGCCAGAGGAAGGTTGTGAGCCACCCGAAGTGCATGCTGGGAACGGAACTCGGATCCTATGCAAGAAGAGCAAGCTCTCTTGACTGTAGATCCAGCTCCCCAGCTCCTTGGTTTGAGGTTTTTTTCCAGGTAGGGTCTCACATAGCCCAGGCTGGTTTCCAGTTCATTAAGTAGCTGAGGCCGATCTTGAACTCCTGATCCTCCTGCCTCTCAAAGTGCTGAAATGATGGAAACAGGCCACCACCATGCCCGCACACCTGCATTCGGACTTCGACCTGTAGAGTAAAGTCAGGTGTGGAATTTTCCACTTGTGGTAGCATGCGCATGCCAGCATTCAAACATCTGCAGACTGGGGAGCATGTCAGATTTCAGATTTTTGGAATGTTCAATCTGTTTACCAAAATGTCAACAGAATATATATTATGTGTCTCCAAGGAATGAACTAAGGTGTGATTTTTTTTCTTTTAACTTGCCCACATTTCTAAATGTTTTCAAATGAATGCACTTCTGAAACAAGAAAACATTTCTTAAAAGTTATTTTTAAAAGAAACTCTGGGTCCATCTATATTCACTGCTGCATCGCTTACAGCAGTCAGTGTCCACAGATGAATGAATAAACAAAATATGGGTTATCCGTACAATCGCAGATTATTTGGCTTTAAGAAGGGAATTCTGACACATACCATGTGTACCCAGATGAGCCAAGAAGAAACTGTGCTCAGTGAAGTAAGCCATTTTCCAAAGGATAAATGCTGTCCACTCATTTAAGGAGGTAACCAGATAGTCTGACTCAGATGGGGAGAGCAGAATGGTGGTTAGGGCCTGGACGCTGAGGAGTGAGTGTCTGTTGGGGACAGGGCTCTCCCTACTCTGTGACAATAAAAGCCTCTGGGGTGGGTGGTGGTGATGGTTGTATAGCGATGTCAAAGCACTAACACTGCTGAGCCATGCATCCAAGAATAGAGAAGCAAAATCATGTGTGTGTGCGCTCAGCTTTACCGCAGTTAAAAAGAATACAAGCTGGGCGTACTGGCACGCATCTTTAATCCTAGCACCCAGGAGGCAGAGGCAGGCAGATCTCTATGAGTTTGAGGCCAGCCTGCTCTACATAGTGAGTTTCAGGCCAGCCAGAACTACACAGTAAGATCTTGGTTCAAAACCAAAACTAAACAAAAACCATAACAGGCTGGAGAAATGGCTCAGACAGGACCAGAGTTTGGTCCCCAGCACCCACTTCCAGCAGCTCACAACCACTTGTGATTCCAGCAAATCTAATACCCTTTCCTAATTTCTGCAGGGACGCACACACGCGTGTGCGCACATGCGTGCTCGTGCACAGACACACACACACACACATACACACAGCAGCGTACATAACGGGAAGCTCTGACAGGAGTAGCCCTCCCTGCTTTGCAGGTCCGGGGACAGAAAGTTGCAAGAGGCAACTCATTCTCTGGTGACGCCCTACTGTAGAAAGTGAGACATGACCTACGCTCGGGGGGGGGGGGGGGGGGGACACCTTTCATTTGGCACAGCAGTCTCAACCTGGCATCCCAAGCCTTTCTCAGGCTGGCTCTTTTTCAGCCCATCTCCCTCTGGTCAACTTTACATACCCCAGGCTCATGACAGATGGGGACAGAGGGTCCCGTCCTTCAGGAGAAGCAGGAAGGGGCCGAGAGGCTGCCTAACTCCCAGCCACCCCCTTTCCTGGTTCCCAGCGGTCTCGGATTGGGCAAGACCCCAAAGTACAGCTGAGCCTACTCAGGTCCCTTGCTCCTTGCTCCCTTCTCTTGGCTCCTGGATGAGAGCAGAATTTGACTTTCTAATTCTCCCCTCCTCGAAACAGAAAGAGAAATGTTCCCCAGGCACTTGGCCTGGTTTCTGTACCCAGGCAGAGAGAGGGCCAGCAAAGGCAGGCCACAGGAAGCCAGTCACACCAAGGTCCCCAGAAGCTGCTTTGGGCACGAAGAAAGGGGGGATGTTCCCACCCTTTCACTTACAAATTACCAGAGGCACTAAGTGACTCTCCTCACTCAGTCAGTCCTAACCTACTTTGCCAAGTAAGGCGAATTAGGTTTGGTGGCCCAGTTCCTACAGAAAGGTGATAAGTGCTGATCGGTGGGAGGAGTCCAGCATTGACAGCATCTCTGCCAACACAGCCAGACCTGCCCCCGGGGCCTCAGCATCCTGCCTTGTCCTCAAATGTCCACAAGGAGAGGATGCTTCAAAGCGCAGAAGGGACTCATTTGGGTTGGTCATTCCACTGCTGTGGCTTCACAGCTTACGGTGCCTCTGAAAAATTCTACTCTATGCTCAGCCGAGACTCCTTGTAAACTGTAGGAAGAGTGGGGCAGGGGCAGGGAGATGAGACCTTTGCTTGGACACGGATGATGGAAGGCACATGACTACAGCCGGGACCAGGTGGCCTGTCTCCAATACTGCAGGGGTCAAGCTGGAGTGCAGCAGAAGGTTCTAGAGAAGGCAAGAACACTAAGTGGATGCACAGAGTAGTTCTTCAAAGGGGTGACCGAAATGTGTCTGTCCAGCAGTGAGAAACTCATTAGGGGTTAAGAAAAGGGAGGGGGGCGTCTGGGAGCATCTTCTGGTAAAACATGCTGTGTCTCATTAACAAGAAATTGGCCATTTGGGACATGGCTCTAATATAAAGGTATAAAGAGGTGGGAACTGCAAAGTAGCCAAAGTGCATGCTGCTACCTTAATAATAAAGGTGGGTTCCTCAGCCTGGTCTCTCGGCTCCCCACCACAAAGACTGTCACCACCACACTAATGGTCCAGCATGGTGCTGAGAAATTAATCAGTAAAGGCAGCCACTTAAGTGGTCCAGACATCATGTTTCACAGGGTGAACAGGTGCAAGGGTTTCATGGTGCCTCGCCATAAGGAACTCGGGGGAACGCCTGTTTCTCTGTGCCTGGAACCGTTTAAACTCCTGATACTAGAAGGGAGAGGACAGATTTCTCCACCCCGAGGTCCTCCACTCTGTGTCCCCAGCCAGCTCAGAAATGGTTACTGTGGCTCGGGCCAAGCTGCCAGCCCTGTCTGAAAACCCACAACCCGCAAAGAAGATAATTGATGCAGAAAAATCCCCCATCTGTGACATCTGAACTTGTTCCAGGTTCCGGGTCTGCCCCAAGGTCTCAGTCCTCAAATGTACGACCTTCCCAGGAGTGGTGCCGAGGTCACCCACTCATCTGCCCGAGGCCCGCCCCTAAGCAGCGCATGTCACTGGGGTGCTAGGTGCCTGGGGGATACTGATCACTGAGAGGAGACTGGGGCCCAGAGACAGAAGACTGGCCCAGGGCTGCCAGGTGAGCTGGGACCCCTGCCAGGCCCAGGGCCCAGAATCCTGTGTCCCAATTCATTAGGAAGCCCTCAAAATTGTCAAGAGTATGACACTAAGTCACAGAAGTGGCCAGAAGACCCTGGAGGCTGACTAATGCCACATGCCCCACTCAGGCACCCACAGGCCCTCCTGAACTATTTCTTATTTCTCCGCACTCCTGCCTTTCCCTACAGAGTGGTCTGTTCCCAGCTACCAGTCTGGAGGAGCTGTGATTTTGGCCTACTCACTGAATACTATTGTGTGTGTCCCTTATCACTGGACATGGAAGCTTTGCCCTCCAGGAAAGCCCGGTTGAATCCTGTGGAGGCAGACAACAGCAGAAAGCCTGGGGCAAAATGGCTTCGGTTAGTCTACTGGTAGACCTAGGACTTTGTGTTACAAGTAGCATGTGAGATCCCTGGAGGCAGGATTCACAAGGAGTCTTCTCTGCCACCCTGACACAGTCGGGTAGACTCAGCCTTTAGAGGCATGCTCAGATAAACTGTGCTACCCCTGGACCACAAGCCTGGGTTTGGTGGCTACAGGCTAAGAACACTCAACTATACCAGTCTTGATCTATGACCTGGGTAGATCTGCTCATCCTCTGGGTGTTTGTGAAAATGAACACATGGAGAGAGCTTTAAGGATGGTTCCACCTAGCAGGTAAGGCGCTTTCTCCTCTCTCAGCCCCACTCAGAACTCCCAATGCAAAGGAGGCAATGGGTACTTCAGAGCCACTGTCCCAAATGCTACAACGACTTACTGTCTCCTGTTTAAGTTTCCCTGTCCTCAGCTCCACTGGTCACTGAGCAACCAGGGTGATCCTTCAACAGTCCTGGCCCCTCCCCCTGAAAACCCTCAGTAGCTTCTCTCTGTTGTCATCAAGATGGATCCAGAGGCTAACCTGGCTCCATCCCACCCTCACTTCCACTGCAGAGACCTCTCCCAGGACAGCCCTCCCCCACCGCCCAGCCTCAGCTCTTACCTCTTGCTTCAGCCGCACTGAGATGATCACTGTAGGACTTTGCGCCAATTGCCTAACATTTGTGAGCCTCGTTCTCACTTCTACTTGCTCCCCTGAGGTCAGGGTAAGGATTAAAGAAGACAATGCCCAGCATTTAGAAAGTGCTCAGTGACCAGAGTGAAGATTATATTGGTGGTATTGATGGATAGTGATAACGACAACTGTCATCAATGACAATACCGTGGATGGTGATGGCAGTGGTGTACGTGATAATGACCATGTTTAACAGTGTCCCTATGTTGATGATAATAATGCTCCTTCCTCTAGGAAGCCTTTCTTGATTTCACAACTGGCTCTGTTTTCTATTTCTCCAGCGCCACAGCACCTGTTTGAGTCCCTCCTGGGTCACCTGTCTCCCTACACTGTAACCTCTGGCACGTGCTCCCCTCTGTACTGGGTTCCTCTGAGGACTGTGGTGCTTTCTACTATATTTCCATAATATAGCAGACAGGTGCTTAAGGGGTTAGTCACATATTGCTCAACCACAGAGGATGCATTTGGAAAACTACTTCATTAGGCAATTTCATCACTGTACAAACATCACGGGGGACCTGGGCACACTAAGATGTTTGCATCCTCATTGGAGGATAGGACTTCCTGAGATCATCATGACACACATGGTCCATCCCTGACCAACACATTGACTAGCTAAGTGATTTCAACGTTTGTTCGTTAGCTTTTATTTTTTATATTTATTTAATCTCATGTGTGTGCTTTGCCTGCCTGTGCCTGGATGTGTTCTCTGTGTGTGCCTCTGAAACTGGAGTCACAAATGACTGTGAGCCTCCTCTTGGGGGCTGGGAATCAAGCCCAGGTCTTCTGCAAGAGCAACAAGCGCTATAACCACTGAGCCGTCTCTCCAGGTTGGTTTATTGGTTTTTATTTATGGCATGGCAGCTTGTCTGCCTTTACCTACTTTCACCTGCTGCTATTAGGGGGGGGGACGGACTTCACAAAAAGAACAAAGACAACAAGTGATTTTCTTTGATGAGTAATGAATTTACTCAGTGACCTTCATAAATTACCATGCGGGGAAGGAGGGGACCTTACTTTCATTCTACAACTGTCTGCAAGAGCCCTTGCTTCTTACAAAGAGACCTGGCTTGACACCTGTGTGCTGCAGGAGAGACAACCTGGAAAGAGAGGTTAGATGGGGAGGATCAGTGTACCCCTGCATCCCCATTAGAACAGAGCTCCCAGGTAAGCCCTCAAAGTCTCTTTGTTCACTGGCTGACTGACAGCTACCACTTGAGTGCCTCTCTCTTCCAGGAACCATGCAGGGAGAGCTCTCGCCTGCCCTTGTGTCACTGTGATAGGCATTTTAACTTCCTCCACTATGTGGATGAAAGCCCTGAGGTTTAGTGGGGGCAGGGTGTGGCTGAGAACTGTTAGGACTGGAGGACCTTGTTCTGTAGAGACAGGAACTAAGGCTTCATGACAGAGAGGCCATGCAGGTAGGGCACTCTACAGCTAACTTCAGCCATGTCCTGAAGTTTGAGGTACTGGGAACTAAGCCGAAGTGATGCACACACCACTGCCGTATCACTCCCTCCAAGGAAACAGCACTCTGTCCCTCTCTCTTGTCTGTCCTGGCAGGCAGGAGTAAAGGCTGGCCGATGGTGAATGAGCCTTGACCAGAAGAAGAGGATCACACCCCAGAGGATGGGTAGACAATAGGGGAAAAAAGGATGGCTGCTTTTGGGAGGATAACATCATGGAACACAGCTGCCTGTGACCCAGTTACCTCCTACCTCCCTGCCATTAAGTGAGAGACACATCCTCCGCTTGAGCCAGTGTCTTCTGGGGGCACTAGGTCACAGGAACTAATCCGCAGCTCACTGAGGCCCACTGTGCTCAGTGCTTGCATTTGTAGTCTTCTGGTCAAGGTTGGAGAGCAGACTGCTGCATCTCATCCCCATGAGCACCAGAACTGACCTGAAGCTAGAGAGCCCCAAAGGCAAGTCTCGCACTATCAGAGGTCTCCCTAGGGTGTGGCAGAGCAAAGAAGCCACTGCTCTTGGAATACTGTTCCCCAGATGGAAATCTTCCGTGGCAGATTCCCGCACCCTCCAAGACCAGCCCTAGACAGGGTCTTGTTTCTAAAGTGGAATGGTGACAGTTCGGGGATTGAGTGTCCCTCCCACAGAGTGACTAGACAGAACAGCTGTATTGAATTTGTTGTTGTTGTTATTGTTGTTGTTTAAGTCTGTTTTGGTTTTTGTTTATTTTATTGCTGTTACTGTTTCCTTTCAAATCCTCCCGTGCCTTTGCGGAAACATTCTCTCCCTGTCCCAATATGTCTGTAGAGCGGGCTGTATTTGTGTTTTGCTCATACAATACACCTGTTCCTGAAAGTCAACAATTCTTCATTGCTACATTAACCTTTTGGAAGCACGTCCAGTGCCCTTGGTGTTTAAAGTATTGTCTTAAGAGAGTCACCCCGGAGCCGGGCAGTGGTGGCGCACACCTTTAATCCCAGCACTTGGGAGGCAGAGGCAGGCGGATTTTTTGAGTTCAAGGCCAACCTGGTCTACAGAGTGAGTTTCGGGGCAGCCAGGGCTACACAGAGAAACCCTGTCTTGAAAAAACAAACAAACAAACAAAACAAGAACAAAAAAAGAGAACCACCCCAATCCTCAGTACTCCTGACCCTGGCTTCCATGTCCTCCCACACAAAGACACCGCTGTTGTCTTTGGGAGCAACCCAGCGGTGGCTCCATGGGCTTCTTAAAGGGCAGGGTCCTGAAACACACGAGATCATCGCAGGCAGCTCCACCTTAGTTTCCCCTCATCTTCCTCTCTAAGTCTTTGCACTCCGAGTGTCATCAGGGTGGGTGTCCCTCATGCACAAAAGAAGGTCCCAGTTTCAGACTCTAGACCCATAAAAGATGGAAAACTGGCTGGGCGTGATGGCGCACCTTTAATCCCAGCACTCAGGAGGCAGAGGCAGGTGGATTTCTGAGTCTGAGGCCAGCCTGGTCTACAGAGTGAGTTCCAGGACAGCCAGGGCTAAACAGAGGAACCCTGTCTCGAAAAACCAAAACCAACCAAACAAACAAACAAAAAAAGATGGAGAAATGGCTTCCATAAAAGAAGAGGCTGGAGAAATGGCTTCCATAAAAGAAGAGGCTGGAGAAATGGCTTCCAGAATCCTCCCAAGCCTAGAAGAGTTATTTTATGAAAGCCTGCAGCCAATGTCCCCTCATGCTTCATCATACCAAACTGGGCCCCACTCATTCGTGCATCAGTTTCTGCAGGCAAGAAAGGCCTGTGTTGATCAGTTGTGTCCCAGGGAACGTGACCCATCTTGACTGGATTACACAAATCATTGTAACTCTCCAAAGGCCAAGATGGTGTTGCACACCTTTAATCCCAGCACTTGGGAAGCAAAGGCAGATGGATTTCTGAGTTCAAGGCCAGACTGGTCTACAGAGTGAGTTCCAGGACAGCCAGGGCTACACAGAGAAACCCTGTCTTGAAAACAAAAAACAAAAAAAAAAAAACAACCAAAATCTGAATATTCAAATATTCACCTGACCTATTCAATTATCTAACCAGCTATTGCTTTCAGCTGGTGGGGGGTTGCGGGAAGGGGACGGGACATGACAGAGGCTCCGTTTCCCTCTAGGCAGCTAGCACTGACGCTTCCTGTCACTCATAAGTCTACCATCTGCCATCAATGGTCCCCACCCAAAAAACAAGTAAATATGTTTATGTTGACAGAGGCAGGCCTGACCACCAGAGCTGTGCACTAGCAGGCTTGTTTCCTGCCCTGATTTAAAATGTGCCCCTTTTCTTACATTAGAAATTTAATCCCCAAATTCATATGCTAATGGTACGTGAGGGGGAGCTTTGCAGGTGATTAAGATTATATGAGGTTATGAGAGTGGAGGCATGAGTTGCTTTAGAAGAGGTTCAAATGCTTCTTGCTGGTTCTTCCCATTGGGGGCTGCTCTCCACTGTGTTATAAAACACAGACACCCGCAGCCTCACCAGACACCACAGCAGGTGCAGCCGCCATGCCATGCTCCTAAACTTCCCACACTCCTAAGCATGAGCTGAAGAAGTGCCTACCGTGGGGCTGGGAATTCAGTAGAGTGGTAGCATACTTGACTAGCAAGTAGAGGAAGTGGCCGTTCTTTATAGACTACCCAGCCATGGGCATTTTCTTCACAGAAAAGGAAACATGTTATACTGTTACCAAGTATGGATCTGTAGGGCAGGTGGGTCTGGGAGGAGAGGTATAGATTGACCAGTATAGAGGATAACTGAACAGTGCTCAGGTGTTGGCAATTTAAATGGGAAGGTGCAAATGAGATGTCACAAGAGAGTAGTCAATAATGCTAGCCAGTGGGCCGAGGGGTCAAATCAGACCAAGAAGGGGACTCCTTGGTTACCTTCACTGGGAAAAGGAGAGCAGACTTCAAATAAAGTATATTTTGGTTAACGAGATGTAATTTCAAGAGTTCTAAGTTAACTATAACAATTTGTGTTTGTTTTTTAACTATTTTATTTATTTACATCACAAATGTTCCCCCACCCCAAGATAATAATTTTAATGTTCCAAGAAAGGCTAGAACATGAGGAAGGACTGGCACCACTACCACAACAGAGACCAAACAGAGGAGCTGGTGAATGGCATAGCCCACTTCAAACCACGCCCATTCCAGGAGTATGAACAGGTGGATGCATCAAGGAGGGAGATGGCTGAGGCCTCAGCGGAGACGGAGAAAGGCCATGCTCCTAAAGCCCCAGGGGACGGAAGTTCAGAGAGGAAGGAGAGAGAGGTGGCAGGTCGTTAGATTAGCCCTGGAGATCATTAGAAATCTCAGATAAACATTAGTTTCAGTAGTCAACTGTGGGGAGACTGAAGATGGGTGGGTTGGAGCCAGAAAACATGGCTGCCCAGGGGACTGTTCCTTTTAGAAGCTATATGAGTGAGAAGGTACTAGAGGAAGACAAGGGTCTTTAATGGGGCGCTGGAGGTAGGGAGGGATGCTTAGCCCAGCATGGAGCCTAAGGCAGGAGAATCATGAGTTCCAAGACAATCAAGGTTACACGTGGGATTCTGTCTTTTAAAAAAAAATGACTAAGAAGAAGGAAAAAAAAATCAAAGAAACAATGTATGGCTATGGGATGTTCTGGCTTGTTTTTAAAAAAAAAAAAGTCACTTGTCCATGCTGACTGTGGACAGGCCTAGTTGTGTGCTCCAGAGGATTTCCCTAAAAGGCAGTGTAGCACAATGGCCAGGGTAGACATTAGCCAATGAGTTGAGTCCTATCTTGTTTCACAACCATCTTGTGAATCTGTGAGCTAGGGGAGATTATCTGCATTCCCCAGGCAAGGACAGGAGGCTCCCACAGTTGACAGGATTTGCTCCAAGTGCCAACATGAGCTGATGGTATGGTATGAATGGAAACCAAGCCTTCTGACC
The DNA here is from genome assembly GCF_000001635.26 of Mus musculus. Classification (NCBI taxonomy): domain Eukaryota; kingdom Metazoa; phylum Chordata; class Mammalia; order Rodentia; family Muridae; genus Mus; species Mus musculus. The sequence goes on from NC_000077.6 coordinate 68,338,634, forward strand.
GTCCGCCCGCTGCCCCACCTCCGCTGTGCTGTTGCTCCTGGCAGCCCTCTTGCTCACCTCTCATTTATCTGAACTCCTGTTCTTCTGGGCTGGCTCCTCAAAAACCACGCAGCCCCAACCTGGTCCCTCTTTCTGGCCAAAATCTACATCGTTACTTCCATCTCTTTTCTGTCTGTTGAATCTTTCCATTTCCAGCTGGAGATGAGGGGCTGGCTGTCTGCACTTCGGAGAACCTGCATCTCTAGCTGTTGTCAATTCTTTCCTCTTCTCTTCTTTGTTAATTCCAAGAAGTCTCACATAGGAAAGAACTGGAAAGCCCAGCCAGGTCCACACCCACCCAACTGTCCACCCATGCCTTCCACAGACAAGAGCAATGAACAAAGAATGCACCTCGGCCTGCTCCGTGGTGTGGGTGATATAATGGTAGTGACTCTAAACTGGGAGCCAAGACATTCCAGACAGACATCCAAGTTCAGGAAGGTAAGGACGGTCTACACTGGCTATCTTCAGCAAGATGAAGTGCAAGGGAAGAGACACAAAGCAAGAGTGCACCTCCAACAGCATGGAACCCAGACCCAGGCCACTTGGGTTCTCAGGGACACCCTACCCAGGATGGTGGCAGGTCAGTTACACAGGAGGCGACTGCCAAAGTCAGATCATCGCCAATAAAACCACAGGGCAATGTGTGGTTCTGCAGATGCATGGGGTGGGTACACGGGCAACTAGGCCCGACGTCAGCGAGGTGGGGCTAACTCACTACCAAGCCCAATCGTCACTATCCACACCTAGACAATTCTACAGGAAAGATCTCTGCCTTGTTGGGAAGGCAGAATAAGGACTGCTCACGGATGCCAACAGCATCACTGCTGCCAAAAGCCCTTCTGAGACTTGTGTTTGGGAGCTGGCCTCAGGAACTTCTGAATGTTCCAGATGGTGGTTGCTCTTGGGCCCTGGACCTGAACAGGACTCTAACATCCAGCTTCAACCCTTGGGTGTCAAATCTGGTGAGCAGACTTCAGGATCGGGCTTGGGTGATTGTTGTTTTTGGATAAAAATGAACTGTGGCTATAAAGTAACAAGACCAGCTTTCCCCAGGGAGCTGATAAAACAGCTCTCCAGGCCAGTGGAAGAAGTGTTTCGGCTCCCAAGGTGGCTACTCACGTATGTTCATTTGGACCTATCCTTCCGGGTCTGTTTTGTGAAAAACAACGAAGTGGGCTCCATCCCTTCACAGTCACACCTCTGAAGGCAACAACTACAGGAACTTGGGAGTTGTTTGAGTTTCCACTGATGCGCACACTCACTCACAGGCTCCAAGGCTCTGCCTTCGCAAAGAATGACACACAGTTTCGAGAAGGCTGGCCAGGTGAGGAGTTCAGCCCAAGGCCAAGCGCAGAAAGATGCTCGGTGACCCTTGGTGAGAATGAGTCACGGCGCTGAGCTCCAACCGGAGCTGGCCACATCCCATCCCTAAACCCTCAGAAATATGCACTCGCTGAACTTTTCATAGCAAGCCACCCCGCCGATGTCAAGTCTCCTTGCAGTGACCACTAGCTTTCTAACTCAAGTGACCAACCCCACAGCTTTCTCGGGTGGACCTTCACCCCACTGCCTGTGTCGGGAGCACTGGCTTGTGCTAGTGGGAGCACTGGCTTGTGCTAGCAGCAATTTTTACTTGCTACTTCATCTTGACTCACAGATCCATCCAGTCCGAGCCTCCTGAGATGCGCACTAGCCCCACAAGAGCTCAGGGTGCTGCGGGTCAACAGTAATAGAATAAAATATCTTTTTGGTCTTGTCTTGAAATCACTCTTTATGTTCCCTTTGAAATACTAGCCCAGAAAGGGGGCGGGAAAGACTCAAAGAGATGTCAGACCCAGTGTACTCATTGTGAGAACCTCCACAGGATGCCCACATGTCAAAGACAAAGCCACACCCACAGCCAGCGCTTTCCAAACCAGTCATTGCCCAAGCCAGGCCACTGTTTCCTGTCTCCAAGAGGTAAAACCTGGATTAATGGGTATAAGTCCCAGAGTCTCTCCAAGAAGGACAGTCAGAAGGACTTTGAGAGAACTCATACCCAGAAGGCATGGAATGGAAGCTGGGTATTCTTTGAGGGGCTAAGTACACAGGAGACTAATATACTTTGTGAGACATCTGATGTTGGATGACCTACAGGGTTCTCTTAACCTGTAACATATCATAAATCCAGGACATCTGATGATAAAGGGAACATGCCTGCCCCAGCCTACCTCTGCAAGCAGTGCTTTGCCTATAAGGGCTAAGGTTCAATCGCAGGCTTTTCTGGTAGGAGAGCTGTCCTTAGATACATTCTGTGGCCCTATGAATTCCCAGGGCAGCTGCTGATAAAGAACTCTCTAGGGTATTTATTTAGAGTTGCTTTCCTTCCCCCCCCCCCCACTCCCCTCCACACACACCCCCGTGACTCATCCTTCAGGTTCATCTCCCTGAGTCTTTTCCTTCCCGCTGTCACTTCCAACTCTGCTTCTCACCTCCCACCCCCCAAGACCCTGCACTCAGGAGACAGGTGCCTAGGGCACAGGTGGGCAACCCAAGGCCTCAGAGCCACTGCTGGCAAACACGGCCCCCATGTGTGGCTGCCCTGGTTCTGTTGGCCTCCGCTAAGCAGAGCTCCAGGCAGCTGCCAGCCTGCTTTCAATATCCGCTCGCCCCTCACTGGCCTACCAGCCAGCCAGTCCCCTCCCCAAGCCCTTTCTCTTTGAAGAAAAGTGATTTAATTTCATGAGACTTTAGGGTAATCATGTTATGATCTTCAACATTAACCAGAACCAACTCCCTGCTACAGGAGGGTGGGGAAGGAAAAGGGAAGGAAAAAAGTAAGCATTTGGGGTTGCCAGAAAAGACAGGCGAAAGAAACTCACAGCAGCTGCCTTGCTGGTTCCTCTGATGAGGATGGGCCTCTGCCAGAGAGGGGGGCCCCTGTGCCAAGGTTTCTGGGAACAAGGAAGTTGGGTTTGGCAAGACTTCTATTCTACAGGTTAATCTGCTCTGTTCTGAGGGAAATACTGGTTTTCATTCTTCAGCCTACGTTCTATGCCCTCTTCCACACCATTGCGCCCCCCAGTCACCTCCCATCAGCTGCGCATATATACACACAGCCACCAGGGGACCTGCCCATACTCCTTCCTCATAGCTCAGGGGTCTCCGTGCCTCCTCTCCAGGGCCAGGAGTAAGAGTGGCTGTGCAGACCAGGTCAAGGGGCCTCTTTGATTATAGCTCAGTTCCTGCAGCCCCGCCCATCTCTCCAAGCTTTTTAGACAATAAGATGAAACTTGGTAAGAAGACTAGGTTAGGCGAAGGCAAGAATACGGGAGGGGGGTGTTTGGGAAGACTTTAAAAGGAAGAAAGGAAAAGGGGAAAGAAAGAAAGACAAGTAATTCAGGACCCTAAGCCCAGAATAGTGCATCTAAGGGTTAGCTGGAGCCTGGGAGGAATTCTCACGAACAATGCGCCTCCTTGGCAGACAGTTCAAGGGTGTGGTGTACACTTGAAAAAACAGCAAATAACCCAGGCCCCACGGCCACCAGGGCGGGTGCTGGCATGAAGCTAGAAAGCTGGGGTGAGGGACCATGTGGGGACCCCAAGAAAATGATGGCTTCCAGGGGAAAGTGCTCCCCATGAAGTCCTGGCCTCAGATGCATCTTGTCAGCCCTGGGCTACAAGAAGGTCAAAGCCCTTTGCTAGCCCAGACTCCTCCCCACGCTCTCAGGCCTGCCTGTTTCCTTAGACTTCCTCAAGTCTTGCAGCTTCTCCTGCCCCTGCAGGGATCTAGAACATGTGGGTACTGTGGTGCTACAGAAGGCCACTTCTCGTGCCCTCTTCCTTTGGTCAAACCCCAGTGCCCACTCAGCATCCACTTCACGTGGGACTTAGAGGAGTGTCTCAGGCATCCCGGAGAGATTGGGCCCTGAACGTGACTTCAATCCATTTCTAAAGCGCAGGGAAACACCACGTGGCATTGGCAAGTGTGTGGTATTATTTCCCTCTTACTCCCAGGCTCCATTCAAGGCTTCAGCAGAAAAGCTTATGGGTAGTTTCTGCACCGCTCTGGGCAGGCAGGTGGGCACAGTAGCCACCTGAAGCTATACAACTGACCCAAGGCTGGCATGAGTCAGTCTGAGACTTAGAAACTGTAATTCCTTTTAATACACTGGTTTTTTTTTCTCTCTGCAAACACGTCTTGTGGGATTCCTTTAAAGTCATATTTTTAAAAATTTAATTTAGGATAAAGGTCAAACAGTGCCGAATGAAGGGATTACAGAGTTTAATTACCAAGAATGTGAAGAAATATCATTAGATTAGGAAAGTGATCAAAACAGGCTTAGAGCGAGCCTTGGACCGTGTCAGGGGCTTAGCATGGTGGTTACAGGGACTGCCTGAGAAATTCTAAAGAAATTCACCCTGACCGGTGCTCACTCCACCATGGTACATCCAAAATGGATGTGTCCCCAGAGATCTCAAGCAGGCTCCCTCAAATAACTGAGGGAGGTGAGGGGGAGCTGGGCTCGTCATACTATAGCCTTCTATGGCTATTCTCTCAATCTAGAAATTTCTCATGAAGGAGAGATAAGTGAGAGAGAGTCAGGGATATAAAAAAAGGCCTGGTGAGAAGCAACATGGCAGGAGGGTACAGTGGTTAGGGGCAGAGTAAGGCAAAGTAGCTCCTCCAAGCTTCTAGATAGGTTTAGATTAGAGAGCAGACGCCAGACTCAATCAGGTGATAGTTTTGCAGCTTGAGGTACATCCTGCTTTAAAGGTGAGATTCAGGGGCTGGGGATGTAACTAAGGAGTGGAGTACTGGCCTTACAGACTTCAAGGCCCTGGATTCTATCTCCAGCAAAACGCATGCACACACACACACACACACACACAAATAAATAAATAATATTAAACTGAACTCTAAATTGGTGGCAGCTTAACTCTACAGAATCATTGTACAAAAATGTTCCTAATAGCTCAGAGAAACTAAGTCACAGAGTGGCTGAGACGCTTGTCCAGAGTCACAGAGTTAAATTAAGGTGAAGGAGTATTAGGCCTTCAAGCCAGACTGGGGTTCAGGGGCAACTTTTGACCCCATCAGACTCTAGAGCCTCCAAAGAGGAAGGGCGCTTAATGCCCCTGACTCACCCCTCAAACTTCCTGGGAGATGGTTTTATCTGACTTACGGGTGTTTCCTTTGGTCTACAGCATGACACTGGGTTTTAACAAATGATCACCCAGAGAGGCAAAGGTAGGACATAGTAGGCTATAAGGAGGACTTAGTACTTGGGACTAAGTTCAAGTACTTAGCTAAATGGAGACCCATTTTGCCAGACCTTCTTTGGTCCAACTGGGAATCCTAGCAAGTCTTCTCCTGGTTTTCATATTCTTTTGGTGTATGTGTGTGTGTGTCTGTCTGTCTGTCTGTCTGTCTGTGCATGCATTTGTGTGTTCATTACCTACATGAAGGTGTCCAAGAAGGCCAGAAGAGGGTGTCAGAACCTCTGGACCTGGAATTATAGGCAATGTAAACTGTCCAGTGTGGATGCTGGGAACCAGACCCCTGTCCACTACAAGAGCAGCCAGTGCTTTGAACACCTAAGCTATCTCTCCAGGTTCACTGCTTTTAGTTCAAGTCACTCTTGCTTTGTGGCTCGACTCTGTCCTCAGATCACAGTTGGGAACAAGAGGCATCGGATCTGTGAGCCGAAGACGGGGACAGGCCCCCAAGCTGAGGAATCTGGGAAGTGGAAGGGAGGAGGATGCTCAGAATCCAAACGCCTGGAAAAGGAAATGACCTCGCTGGCTCCACTGTTCTGTTTATAACACAGTGAAAGTGATTAATCCAGGTCACCAAAATAGCTTGTGCGCAGAGGCTGTGGAGGTTTCCTAATTACGAAATCGGAAGGGAAAAAAGTGTTCCTTCTCCTTCTCCTTTAGAATAACAAAAAGTCAATAAAGTGGGAATTAAACTGATCATTACAGAAGACCAAAAAGAAATGTCCTTAAAACTTAATTTCCATTCACTTTTTTTTTTAATTTCCCAAACTATAAACTAGTAGAAGAGACCTTTTCCAGTACTTTAATAGGAAAATCCCTAGGAGGGGAAGTGAGATCTCATTGCCTAAGAGGTTCCAACTCAATAGCTGAGTGAAGTGCTTCGGCAGCCCCCGTCCCACGGGATTGTGAAGCCCATCCACACATCCCCCAGGGACAGAGTGTCCACACAGGCTGGAGGAAGCCGCCAGGAAGCCAGAAACTATGTGCACGGAGAGGAAAATTCAGCTTCTGACTTTAAGCACAGGTGGGTTCATTCATGTAAACTTAGAGGGCTGGAAAGATGTCCAGAGTCTAAGGCCTAGCCAGAGTTGAAGGCATTAGTAGTTCCCTCCCAAAGGTCTCAAATGAAACACAGCCTATAACCCCCCCCCCAAAAAAAAACAAAAAGCAAAAAAAAAAACCCAAAAAACAAAAAAGCAGAACATAACTTGACCTCTATTCACGCCAAAGGAGTACAAACCCTTTTCAACTTGTCTGTTTACTCACACAGTTAATAAACACTTACGAAGTATCCCCAGTGGGCTGGAAGTCCTGGGAGGCACTGAGGCATTGTGACACAGCCCCAAGCTCTGGGGGGCAGGAGTGGTTGGGTGGCTTTAGTACCTGAACAGTAAATGATGGTTTGGCTCTTGGCATCAAGTCAGGAATCTCAACCCCTATCTCACCAGTGAGGGACAGACAGACAGAAATACCTTGAAGAATTCTAGACCCAAGCCCTTGCCAAGGCAGAACAAACTTAAAGTGGGATGGGGGGGGGGGCTGATATGGATAGGAAAATGGTTGGCTGGAGAGAAATCGAGATCTTATCTTCCATGCCAAAGGACTTGGGCTTGAAAATATACCAGAAAGAATCACAAAGATGGTGACGACATATATTCACGATGGGTGTACAAATGGATGCATCTAGAATGTATTTAAAGAAAATGTACATTATCACTGGCAAATACTTTTAACACAATGAAAATTGATACCCTTTGGTAGCAAGAGCCTCAATTCAAATATTCAGCATCCTTCTACGTCTCTCTAAAACTCAATATGCATTATTCGCTCACACTCAGTCCTACACAGTAACAGTCATCCTGAGTACATCCCACTGTCCACGACATTACAGCAGCACCTCTGCCACCGGTGGGTTCAATTCTTCCCTTCTGTACATTTGTTGTAGAGATTCCTGTTTTATGTGTGTTACATTGTATCTGTTTTCATGCATTACTAACCCATAGTAGAGTGTCCACAATTCTGCATTCTTTTCCAAGTGACATTGTTGCTGAGTTTAAACCTTACTGTAGCCACTTGAATGGGATCAGGGCTGAAGGTGCATTCTAGCAGAGACTCTAGGGTTAGCAAAAGGGTGAATAAAGAGTTTATACATTTATAATCAGTTCTGATAACTATAATAATCTGTATAAATTAAGTTTTCCTAGCCATTAGAGGCACTCACTCTGTATTCCCAGCACTCAGGAAACCGAAGCAGGAGAATTGCCATGAGTGCCAAGCCAGTTTGAAGTCCTGTCTCTAGTAAATAAATAAAGCTTTCCTGCTTTTCTTTGAACTGACAATGTAAGATAAAATACTGGCACCCCAGTCTTCCACCACTCTTACATGTACACGCATGCGCGTGCAAGCATCAGAAGCAGGAGGGTCCCGGAAGCCCTCTGTCTAGCTTATCTTTCTGAGAATCAGTTAAGCTCCAGGGTCAGGGAGAGATCCTGTCTCAAAAAAACAAAGGGGAAGGCTGGGCATGATAGTGCACACCTTTAATCCCAGGCTCTCTTCAAGTTTGAGGTCAGTCAGCCTAGTTTATATCACGTTCCAAGCCAGCCAGGAGAGACCCCATCAATAAACAAACAAATGCAGAGAGGGAGCCACCCACTGTAAACCCATGGCCCCTCAAGCATAGTATGTATGCACCTGAACACACATGCACATACATGAACACGTCTTGTACATATACTGAAAGGCTATGAACATGGCAGGTGCAGGGTCAGGAGAGGCCTGTCTAAGTGAGGCATTGGAATCAAAACCTAAGGAACAAGAAAGAGTCATCCACAGAAAGAGAGGAGAGTCACAGGCAGAAAGCTCAGGGAGTGAGGAGAATGGGAGGAACGGCCTTGGGGAGGTGGTATGGCTGCTTTATGGCATGATGGGAGCAGGGGAAGGTACAGATGCTGTTTTTCTTTTTATACAGTGTATCAGAGTCTTCAGGAAATGGACCAAACCAGGGTGCTTGTGGACACAGGAGCCCAGGGAGGGGCCCACAGTGGTCCAGGTGGACAGTGATGGTGGCATTTCAAGAGACATGAAACAGACTGAGTATGAGAATGCTAACCAGACTCAGGAATGAGCTGACGGGAGGTGAGAGTGGGGTCACACTGGCTCTCCCAGCACTGGTCTGGGCAGCCTGAGATGCCCACTAGAAGGACACTCAAGATGAGGTGAGACTGGTGGGATCTGGCCCAGATGACAGGCTAGCACCAGAAGTAAAACTGTGAGCCCGCCCCACATGGCTTCATGTAAAGTTAAGAGTGGATGGCACGGCTATAGAGTCAGAGTCAAGAGAATCCTAAGGAGATTCACCAAACAGGTGTGGGTCAGATAGAGGAGGACCAGGCCAGATAGATGGATGAGTGGACAGATGGATGGATGAGAGAGTGGATGAATAGATGGAGAAATGGATGGATGGATGGATGGATGGATGGATGGATGGATGGATGGATGGACAGGTGGGTTAACAGGTAGGACTGACCTTGAGCAGGCAAGCAACTAATGAGGGAGCCAGGGCCTTGGTGACCAGGGTGTTCTGTATTCTTATTTAATGACTGAAGAAACAAATAGGACAAATAGGCAAACAAATAGGCAAAGCCCCGTATGAAAATTCATTCCTGTACTCATCTGTCTTGTCAATGGCTCTTTCCACGGGATATGCACCAGTCTGCTTTTGTTGTTGAACTAGCCTCTTATAACTGAGTGTGGACTTTTGGAACGGGGACTAAATCCTGCCTTCACTTTGGGCCAAAAAGAAATGCCACTTTGTGCTGATTGTGGCAAAATTACAAAGCTTTCTGATACTTATAAACCGATGAATGAGAGGCTTAGTAAGGGTGAAGTTGAGTCACAGAGTGTTTGCCTAGCACGTCCAAGGGCTGGTTCCACCCTCAGCACAGAGGATAGATAGAGGTGGGGGAAGCCCTAGGACTGACAGTTTCTTCCCTGGGTCGGGCTTTCTCAGTGGAAAGTAAGTAGCCAAGATGCGCTTTCAGATTTTAAATAGGCTTATAACAGAACCTGGAAACCTTCACTACAATCCTGCTCTTTCTTTTCCTTTCTTCTTCTTTTTTAAACACAAGGACAAGCTGGTGAGCGCTGTTAAATCTCTACTACAAGCTGACACTGTCACACCCACAGATACACCGGAGTGTCAGATGGCCCCATCTCATGGTACATGAAATGCAGTAATCCTGCGGTGCAATTTTCTGAGCTATTTTCCAGAGCTTTCTCTTGAAAAGCAGGTGACTTCTTGGGTAGCAGCAATTTACCTTTCACACCGGGTAATCATCAAGGTGCCTGATTGCCCTGAATACCTTTCCCGGCTGTCAGAATACTTCAAGGCTGAGAATTAGCATTTCAAAACCTTTTCAAATGAGGGTAGGGGGGCTCATTCCCTTGGTTGAAGGTTCCCCAGGCTGCAAAGAAGCAAGTGTTAAGTGCACACCTGGGGAAGCCATAGCTCGTCAGCAGAATATTGGACGAGGGTCTCAAACAATGTGCCCCTCAAAATCCTGAGAGACAATTTGGCTTAACAATCACTCAGCTTAAAATTTTCAGGAAGGGCCTAAGTTCAAACATTTTGTCCAGAGTCCGTGAACTCTTTCGTGGCATCTGAAAGACCCTATTTGTTGGGTTTGATACAGAAACAACATTCTTCTAGTTTGTTGCCCCGGCCAGGAAGAAGGATAAAAGTCTTTCTGTTGGGCCATGACCTCTCATTTAGAGTTGGGACAACTTCATTCCAAGAAAAGTCTGGGGTTATCACAACACAAAGACAACTTTAAAGATTCTTTGGTAGCTGTCAGTCTCGGGGCCTAGGACTCAACTGAGATACAAAGACTGATTAAGGATCAGAACGAACAGACTCATCGCTCTCACAGACCTATGCCATGGCCACTGTGTGCCACCTCTTTCCTATACCAAAAGCTGATTCTGGATCCCGGCTAAAGCCAACAGGGTGCAGACACTCATGGGCCACCAGGGAACTGGAGCTCCAGACTATCCCAGAGAAGGGCTCAGCAATCTGTGCCTCTGGTGACGCCAAAATGGGTTAACCACTCCCCCAGACACAGTGGACATGCCCCACCTGCCTGCCATCTGTCGTAACACTCCCGCTCCATTCCCCGGACCCCATACCCGACTTCTAGCCCAACTGTCTCCGGGATGAATGTTCCCTAGAAAGTCCAGCCTCGTCCGTCCCTCTAGGTGGTCAGCATCCTCATCCCGTGCACATGCCGAGAATCAGGCTGCTTCTTCACACCATCTTTCTCCTGCCACTTAGTCCTCTACTTTGAAAAATGGTCTTTGGAATAACCCCTCTCATACCTCTTCCACCAGTTCCACAGAGGAGCTGTGAGAGTGTTTTATCAGTCCAGGAGAACACAGCAGAACAAAGAAAGTAACATTCCCCTGAGACTATTGTGGTGGGGTTATTTTCCTCGATTTTATCCTTCCTAAATTACATTTCCCTCTAAACCTTTGTTGGATATTCCTCGTTATCCTTCTTAAACTCCGATGGCTGCTTACAACATGGATAGAGAAACTGGCATTCTGTTGCAAGTGTCACAACTTCCTGAGCTGTCTTCCGCCCATGTCCTGAAGCTCATGGCTTGAAGAGTCATGAGGCAGTTAACATGGTCACCCCCAGATCACTGGTTTTCTTCTGTTATATTCTTTAACCCTCAAATAATCTACACTAATAAAAAATGAGATCTTGGGGATAAACAAGCCAGTAAACAGCACTGTTTAGTGGTGCCTCTGTCTCAGTTCCTGCCTCCAGGTTCCTGCCTTGAGTTCCTGCCCTGACCTCCCACAGTGATGGAGCGAGACCTGGGAATTGTAAGATAAAATAAACTCTTTCCTCTTCTTGTTGCTTTTGGTCATCGTGTTTTGTCAGAGCAATAGAAACCTGAGACACCCTCTTAGATCTTCTCTTCTACATCAGTTCCTTCTAAGCCAATGTAAAATTTTGTCTAACATAAAGATTACCATTTGAGACACAGTGGCATTTAGGACATTCACGATATCCCACAACTACCTACCACTCCTGTCCAAAACGGTTTAATCTCTTCCAAAGAATAACTTGTACCCATTTTCCTCTTCCTCCAATTCCTAGCAACCACTTATCCTTGCGTATTCTGGACTCTTCCCACAAACATACTCATGTATGTGACCTTTTGTGTTGGTTTCATCATTTGGCATAATGTTCTTGTTGTTCATCCATGCTGTAGCTGGACGTTATTTTGCTGGTGAATATATTACCTTTTGTTTCTTTCTTTTTGTTTCCCCCAATCATTGGTAGTCACCTGAGTCTTTTCCGCTTTGAGTGTGACACTATGATCACTCTAGGGAAAGTTACTTGTTTTGCATATCATTTTTCAGTTCTTTGGGGGTATAAATCTAGAAGTGGAATTGCTGGATCATACTACAATTCTATGCTTCATTTGTGGGTTTTGTTGCTGCTGTTGTTTGAAGCACAGTCTCTTGTAGCTCAGGCTAGCCTTTAAGTTCTGACCCTCCTGCCTCTACCTCTTTGAATCCTGAGATAACTCAGAGCTTTGCACTCTATCAACTGAGCTACATCCACAGCCCTGATCTGGCTTTTCTTTAGCACCTATATTGCATACAATGAGGTTTTATTATGGCCCTTTAATACATCCACCTGACGAACCTCAGCTATATTGTCTTTTTGAGGACAGATCGAAGCTCAACTGATACCTGTTCTGCTCTTCCCAGGGTTCCTTGTGGGCAGAACTGCACCTCAGACAGCTTCTTAACAAACCCAGCATTGTGCGTGCTTGAACTTGAGCAATCTGGTTCCAAGATGTGGGCTCTTTCCAAGGCTGTACCATGAATCTCTTAAGTTTCCCTCACACCTCAAAGATTAATGCAGGGCGCAAAGCTTACTAATACCTGTGCCTGTTCCCAAATGAAAACGGTCAGTCCCAGATGAAGAATTCAGGATGGAAAATGCCCAGCCTACTTCAACCTGCTGTCATTATTTCTGAGTTTTTCCTTAAGGGTACCTTTCGGGAGCTTAAAAAAAAAATCCTTTCCATGAACCAAAGGCCCAGATGCTTATAAAAAACCCTGCAAAGCAGATATGACTATTCCTTCTTATAGATGAGAAGAGTAAGGCAGTGCTCACCCTTACAGCTCAGCTACCCGGGGCAATTTAGGGACAGAACATAGGGTTCTGCACCCTTCCATGTAATACCACATTCAATATAATACAGTGGACAGGACAAGCATGATAGTAAATGCCTCTAATCTAGCACTCAAGAGGCAGAGGCAGGGAGATCACTGTGAGTTAGAGGCCAGTCTGATCTGTATAGCAAGTTCCATAGTAGCCAGGGCTATGTAGTGAGCTTCTGCCTCAATGGTTAATATTTACATATGGCCATGAGTCACTGAGAAAAAAACCGAATTTGTCTCAGGAACTCTGTATTAAAAGACAGGTTGGTTAAAAAGTGCAGTTTTCAGTAAAAAATAAACCATTATTCAAAATGATTGAGATGAAATAAATGCTGTACTTATGGGGCTGGCAGTGTGGCTCAGTGGTAGGAACATGACCAACATGCATGAACATCCACCTTCAGCACAACTACCAAATAAAACGGCTACCCTTCCAGGGGTCAGGCAGAATGTCCTGGAAAATGTTATTTCCTTACACGGGCTCCCAAATCCAATCATGAGGCTTCAATGTGGGTCAACAAGTCGGCCTTCCCACTGGAAGTTTAATGGATGTGTTTGATGAACAGGAATACACAGAGGCACCATGAAAACAAGGAAGAAAAAAAAACACAGCCAAGGTACGGTAGAATGCAAAATACCTGAGCACGCAATGCAAACAGGGGTGTGGGCATGCTGACCTGAGAGCCAGGAGGGGGGCCGAGAGTCACACCACTGCCCCTGGAGAGCAGGTCACCAGGAGAAGCCAGCAAGCACCTGGGATCACTAGCAAACGGACTCTGGTGTCATGCTCCCTTTACATACTGCTGATGTGGTGTATTCAATGATGTCAAAAACTAGGTTGTGTAAGCCCTCTCGGGGAGCCTTGGGGTCATTTGGCCCTTTTAGAAGTGGGGTAAGGGGAAGAAGTTGATGGTAGAGTCTCACAGAAGGCAAAAAGCTGACACACTACAGGCCCTGCCCCCTTCAGCATCACCTTCTGCTGTAGCAGCTCATTCAACCTTTACTCGGCTTGCCAACTGTGTTTCTATATGAATCTGTACATATAATAATATAACAATCCTGCAGATAGGCGGCTCTGGAAGGCCAAGTGAGGCAGCCCACACACTACCATGGGGGGAGGGGGGTCTCTGCCTCTCTGATGGGAATGTGGCGCTCTCAGCTGGACCATTAAACACTCTATTCTTTCTTGTCTCCAGGTCTCTTTGACCTTACGTTGAACCAGTCCCCAAGCCTCTCCCTCTCCCCTTCAAGAGACAACACAGTCCTCTTCTGCCAGTTCTGGCCAGAGCCTCCCTCTACTGAACTACACTTATCTTCCAATTGGCTTCCTGCTGTCAGCCTGTGCGCAGACAACACCCCCCATCCGCACCCCCCCCCACCTGAAAGCATTCTCATTGGCGTCAGAGAATTATCTTGGGGCACTCTGACAAGACTCACACTCATTAGCAGCTCTATATGAGTCCAGTTCATACCACTCTAATGAGATAGTTGAGCCTAGATATTTTATAAAGGAAAGAGGTTTGTTTAGATCACAGTTCTGGAAGTTAAATGTCCAAACAAATGCAGTTGGCCCCGTGGTTTTGGCTTCTGGAAAGGCCTCATGAGGATAGCATCAGTTCTCAAAACAGAACACCAAAGAGAAGCCAATCCCTTCTAAGAACATATATCTATCATCTTTGGAGATATATATATATCTCCAAAGACCTAAGGACTAAGGACCTCCCATAGGTCCTTAAAGATATCACCTTCCAGTATTGCCACACAGGGAAGAAGCGTCCAACCCATAAATCATTGGGCGGGCAACACATTCAAACTATACCCACGTCATAGCCAACCTTCTGGGCTTCCAAAGAGGTGAGGTGCTCCCCACCTCAGTGATACCACTGTTTTGCTTCTCTTGGTTCCCTGCTGTATCTGCTTAAACCCAAGATAATGTGCTCAAGTCACAAAACTGGGACACATACGAGGCGTCCTGTAGGGTAGAGGGATTGACTTTAAAAAAAAAAAGAAAAAAAAATCAACTGGGGTATGAACACACCTAGAGGAAAGTAAAGGTTCGGAGCTACAGCCAGCTGCCAGGGTGTGAATAATACCCTTCCTGTCAATTTTAGCCAAAGGCTCCCCTTCATCAATGCCAAGTCTTCCCTATGGGCTCTGAGCACTCTGTCCTCAATATGTCTCACAGGGCAGAACATGGGCAAGCTGGGCCAATGCTCATGGATCACACCCCAGGGCTACAAACATGTTCCCAATGAGCTGAATGAATGGCCATGTTCATCACGGACAGTGGCCCACACCACTGCCTCAACCTGCTCTTAGCCGTCCTCAGGATCACACAAAGACGAAAGTTCAGGGAAGGCTGATTAGCGGGTCAGAATTGCAATGGGTGCAGAGAGTTCAAATGCTACAGGTCAGGAGCCTGATTATAACTTATCTTGATCTCTCTTTAGCCCTTTATTTGCCATTCCTTGCCCACATCTGTGCCTGATCTAACTTTAGGTGAAACCTTTTGGAGTTTATTAACTTATCTAACCACTAGCTTCTACCAACCATCAGGCTAAGAGTGGCATCAGACAGCATCAGAGGACTACAGCAGATTTCTCTGCTTCTCTATATCCCGCTCTGATGATCCCACCAGTGTATTTGAAGTGTTTTAGTTTATCTCTGTTACAAGAATATAAAACTTGGCAAAACTACTAGAGTGTTGTAACATGGAATTTGGTGAAACCTGAATCTGTGTTTCAAGGCTGTGGCCACTCATATTTGGCTCTAGAATAAATGACCTCTTATCCTCTTTGAGGTGAGAGTTGTATTTTGGCTTAGACACCAGCCTCCAGGTAGAGCCACTGGCACTGGACCAGATCTGCAGGGCGGGAGCTCAGATCAACCAACCAGCCCAGGGGCCCTGCTTTTCCTTGGTTCCTATTATCTTCCAGCCAGATCATCTGACCTGAAAACCCCAACAAGTCCCTGCAGCCCTCAGAAGCAATCTTAGCTCTTGCTAGTGCCCACAGGATGTCAACCCTCTTGTCTCCCTATCTTTTTTCTCTCTTCCCATACTACTATTTCTCAATGAAGGCAAGCACCTTTCTACCTCCAGACTCCTGCACTTGTCTCCAATTTCTGCAGAGATGGCTTGCTGGGCAAGGCCATCTCCACCTCATCTAAGGTGTCCTCTGATCACTAACATGAGCTCCCTTCTCCCTCCCCTCCTTCCCTCCTTCCTTCTCTTCATCCTTCCTTCACACCTGTTCACATGGAACACAGACTCCATGAGAGTAGAGACCCTCCTTATCCACTGTTGTGTTTGTATCTTCTGGAACACTCCAGAACAGTTACTAAAAGTTGAGTGGGTGAATGAATGAGTCAGTAGATGGATGGATGGATGGATGGATGGATGGATGGATGGATGGATGGATGGGCCAGCGACTGACTGGATGGATGCATGCATGAATGAATGAATGAATGAATGAATGAATGCAACAAAGGGAGCCTATTACATGGGCACCAGCAGGGATCCTCAAATCAACTGGCTGCCCTTAGCCACCGAGTTTACTGAACCCCTGTTTACTGATCCACCCTGGTAGCTATTTAACCCCTCCAGGAAGCTGCCAAGGAAGGCAACATGTCTGCCCAGTTCCCCTTTGTCACGACAGATAAAACTTTACACTGTCCATTTGAACCACCTTTGTCTGGCCTTCCCCTAAGGAAACTTCAGAACCAGAATTCCTTTCTCTCCTTCATTTCTCCCCTTTGTGGTGATAGAAACGGCTCCCTTTAGCTTCCCTAAAGATCCATTAGCATCCCAAAGCCCTGGCTGTGCAGCCCTGCTGGAAGCTTGTGTCCCTGATGGACAGCCTGGCTCTGCAGAGACACAGGAGCTGGACCCCCATCCCCTCCATGCCCCAGCCACTTGGCATGGTGGCCCTCCTCTCTGGCCAAACTCAAAGTGCCCGCTCACTGCAGATACTTAGACCTCTTTCTCTTGTAAACCCCACCACTACCTCCGATAGACACCTGTTGATAAGTGCTGCAAACTCTTTAAAAAAAAAAAAGCCAGAAAACCTATGTTCAAAAGCTGAAAATAGTTACCTATTCTCTATTTGAAGATGCTTTCATTCCAAAGAAAGGCTCCCACCCCTCGACAAGGCAGAGAAATTAATTCTTCCCTCACATCTCTTCCCCTTCCCCCTCTTCATCTCGGAAGCCATCCGAAGGCATGACCCCAATGAAACAGGTTGTGCAAGGCTACGTGGGGTGCTAGTCACAGCATGAGCCTTCGCGCTCAGAGAAGTCTAAGTGACTACCCTGAAAGATAATAACATCTCAGCTCATCAGGAATCCACTCTGCGAGTGCTACAAGTGCTACGGCTCTACCAATCATCTCCTCCATCAGCCCACAGCCAGACAGAAACCCCTCTCTGGAAATGCAAACACGGTTGCTGAGTTCTTTTTCTGGGCAAGGCAATTCAGTTGACTGTCTACCCTTCATTCCTAACGTTCTGTGGTGCCCTCCTTTTCACGGCAACCTAACATGTTGCATACAGCCTGAACCAGCACGTGCCAGGCACCCATTGGGATCTCCGCCAAGTTAACATGAGGCTGCCCAGTCGTTGGCTCTTCAGACACCTGGCTATTTCACTGGTTAATGGCTTTTCCCTCTTTTCTGGTGAGTGTTCTCTAGGCTGCCCAGGGGCTTTTCCGTGATGTATTACCTGATGTATATGTACTGAGTGCGCATCTGGTCTGGGAGAAGGGCTTAAGAAAAGAGCCAGAAAAATCCATGTTCAAAAGCTGAAAAAAATTAACTATCTATTTTGCCTTATTTGAAAATGCTTGATAATATATAGGGGGCTACATAGAGATGTATCAGACTGGTAGAGTACTTAGCTAGTGTGAGACCTGACTTTGCAGAAATAGTAATGATAATATTTAAAATACCTGAAGACTGCTATGAGACCAGGCATGGTGGTGTACACCTTTAATCCCAGCACTCTGAGTTCGAGGCCAGCCTGGTCTACATAGTGAATTCCAGCATAGCCAGGGCTACATAGTGAGACCTTGTCAGAAAACAAAACAAAACAAAACAAAGACAAACAAACAAAAAGAGAACACCATGAGAGCAGACCTTAAATGTTCTTGCCACATATGGAAATAATTATGTAACAGATATGTTAATTAATCACACTACATTTACCTATCAAAATAACATTTTGTATATCTTAAATATATACAATTTCTGTTTGTCAATTATATCTCGGTGAGGCTTGGGAGCTTATGTAGTGGTTCTCCTCAGCATCCCTGGGGCTCTGTGATCCCCTTGGGTGCCCCTCAGATGAGCACACACCTCGTGCAGAACAGTGAAGTGCTTGTGTAGAAACTACACACAGTGCCCATTACTTTAGATCACAACTAGAGTACACAGACCTAATACAATATAAGTGCTGAGCATAAACATTTGGTATACTGTACTGTTTAGGGGACAATGACAAGAAAAGACATCTCTGCATGCTCACTACACTCTTCAACATTTTCTGTCTTCAGCTGGTTGGTGCTTGGATTCAGTCACCCCCAGACACAGAGAACAAAATGTGTGTGTTTTTCAAAATTCCCTATTGTATATGGTAAATATATGTAATTAATACACGTCAGTAAAGCTAGGGGAAGGGTAATCTGCTAAGAAAACCACTCCAGCACAAACGCCCCATTCTGCAAAGCAAAGAGAGGCTGTATCTAAGGACAGGTGCAAGGACCACCACCCGGGCCTGCAGCCCAGGCTCTGTGGTCAGCAAATCCACGCCCCAGGCGCTGGCTCCAATCTACCTCTGATGAAAGGAACCCAGGTCAGCAAAGGAGTGGGCTGCAGCTCCAACACAGGTTTCTGGCAATCCCGAGTGGGGGCAGGACAGCTATCAGGACGGCCTGGGCTAGCTGTGAGCTCCGACAAGTTGAATTTCTGGACTCAAATGCCAAGCCAGGCCTGGCAGTGACCAGGTTGAGCCTTCCTTTGTGTCTAAAAACTCTTTTTGTTTGAAAGCTAGTGCAGAGTTAAGCAGCCTGCCAAGCCCAGCCTGTGAAAAAGCCTCGAGCCCAGGCCACTTTCCCGAGGCCCCCACAGTGTTCTCTGCCCTTGCCAGGGCATCTGCACCATCAACCCAGGCAAATCCCACCTCTCCCAGAATACATCTTTTCTTAGATGCTAGGCTAGGATGTCGGGAGGGCTCCTTGCTAGGCTGAACCAGCACCGAAGAGAGGATTCATATTCATATTCTATCTCTCTCTCTCTCTCTCTCTCTCTCTCTCTCTCTCTCTCTCTCTCTCTCTCGGGAGTGGGAACTGAGGCTGACAATCTCTCTGAGTTCCTGGATGGCTGGGAAATGCTGGGACTTACTTACCAAGCAACTGTACCACAGGTTCTGAGCTTCGAACCTCATGCTCTCACCTTTGTCCACTCCAGCGATGCTCTGACACAGACCTGATGACCCTCAGTTCACAGAAGAGGAAATAAGGCCTACAAGACTCCAAACCCAGGCTTTGCACACGACACCCTTCAAAGTGGGCCTCAAGACACTCAAGGACAGTCACTTCCAAAAATAACAATCTGAAGTAATGTAAGATTTGAAAAAAAAATTGCAAAATGGTTCAGCTGCTATTGCTTTGCTCAGTTTCTCAAATACCATCTTCTTAAATATATTTCTGTGTGTGTGTGTGTGTGTGTGTGTGTGTGTGTGTGTGTTGCCTGTGTGTATGTATGTGCAGTGTGTGCATGCAGTATCTGAAGAACTCAGAAGAGGGCAGCAGATCCCCGGGAACTGAAGTTACAGATGCAGAAAGAGCTCTTCATGGCTGAGTTATCCCTCCAGTCCTAGCCTTCATACTCCTAAAGAGTGTGCCCAGTTATTTTCTAAAATATTTCTTGTTGGGAATTGTCTGATCATTGTCAAATTAAAATTCAGTGGTTTTGGTCCAAATCTCACAGAAGTGAGGTGTCCTCGACTCTCCTACCTGGGAGTCTGCATGTCATGGAGTCCATGTGACCCATCACTAGCCATGTTGATGCAGACTGCTGTCACATGACCCCATCACCAACCATGTTAATGCAGACTTCTGGGTCACATGACCCCATCACCAGCCATGTTGATGCAGACTGCTGGGTCAGGGTAGCATGTACAGTATTTTTTCCTGTTCTTAGCTACGGAGAGATGCTCTAGCTGCTGCCATGCAGATGTTCCTGCTCATTCCTGACCCTCTGATATCAGGGGAACTCATGAGTCTTGCTCACAACCACCATTGCTAGGAAGTTCCTGACAAACTTCTGTGGTCATCATCTTGTCCTAACTTCCTATCGAGAATTTCACTGTCAGTAGACACTGGCCCCTACACCTCCGTGTGGGTTCATTCCATCTAAAGCACCCATCAAAGCAGGTCATTAGCCCATGTCCAAACATTTGACTTCAGGAATCTAGGCAAGGGCTCAGAAATACACATTTTAATCAGAATTTCCCATTCTCCAGCTTTTTAAAAATAAAATGGGACTGGGCGTGGTGGCGCACGCCTTTAATCCCAGCACTTGGGAGGCAGAGGCAGGCAGATTTCTGAGTTCGAGGCCAGCCTAGTCTACAGAGTGAGTTCCAGGACAGCCAGGACTATACAGAGAAATCCTGTCTCGAAAAACCAAATAAATAAATAAATAAATAAATAAATAAATAAATAAATAAATAAATAAATAAAATGAAGTTGCAATTCATGTAAAACATAGTCACTTAAGGTGCACAATTCCACACTATATTGTCAAGGCTATATGTTACCATTATCTAATTCTAGAACATTTTATCACCTAAAAGGGAAAGCCATACCCATTAGCCATCACTCCCTTACTCCCTCAGTCTCTGCCTACTAGTAATCTGTTTTCTACCTTTTGTGGGTTTTCTCTAGTCTGGCCACTTTATAAGTGACTGTATAGCATGCTGATGTACAATTGTGACCAGTTTCTTTCAGTTACAATTATGTCTGCAAAGGCTGTCCTTGTTTTGCCATATATAAGTCCTTTCCTCTTTAGGGCTAAGTAAGTTTTCATCATATAGATATTATACACCTATCATGTTCGTTTTATCCATTCATGGGCATCCGGATAGATATTTGGACTAACTATATGAGTTTTGTGGCTGTTACTGTCATGAACATTTGTAAATAGGCTGAGGTATGCACTTTGTTTCTAATGGGGCTTTTGGAATAGTTGAGTCATATAACAGCATATTTAATTCCTTCTGAGGAATTATTTTCCAAAATGGCTCCACGATTTTAAATTCCCATCCGTGTGTAAGGATCTCTTTCTCCACATCTTCACACTACTTGTGCTATGGATTGAAAGACAGGCTCATGTATTTGAACCCAGGGTCCCTCCCCAGTTGGTTATGGTTCCATAGTAAGGCTACGGAACCTTGAGGAGGTGAGCCTCACTGGAGGAAGTAGGTATTGGGGTTGGGCCTTGAGGGTTTTTTGTTGTTGTTTTGTTTTGAATTTTATTTTCATATTCAAGGGTGTTTGCCTATATATATGTCTATGTACCACAATGCATACCTGGTGCACACAGAGAGCAGAAAAGGATGTCAAATCCCCTAGAACGTGTTACACACAGTGGTTATGGGCTGCCATGTAGGTGCTGGGAATTGAACCTGGGCCCTTCAGAAGATCCCCAAGTCCCTGAGGTTTTTCTAGCCTGTGCCCATTTTCTGCTTCCTAACAGCACAGGCAGGTATGAGCAGCCCTCTCCTGTACCTATCACCATGCCTTATTAAATACAAGCTAAAATAAGCCTTCTTCCTTAAGTGGCTTTTGTCAAAGACCTTGCCACAGTGATGAGAAAGGAACTGAAACAGCTCATCACTTATTATCTGTCCCTTTTTAAAAGATGATTTATTTTTTATCTATGTGTTCTTGGTGTGTGCGGGGTGTACACACACACAAGTATACTGTGTGGCAGGTGTACGAGTCACATGGAATCCAGAACGCCTCACCAGCTCTCCTGAGCTGCCTTTGTAGATGGCACTATAGCTGGCACGTGTCTCTCCTGGTAGGGGTGCTAGGAACCAAACCCCAGTACTCTAGAGGAGCAGCGAGAGCTCTCAACCACTGAGCCATCTCTTCAGCCCCTTAAGCATCCTTTTGATTTTGGTTTGGGCGTTTCTTCTTTGTATTTCCCTGGCAGACTAGGATGTTGGACACCTTTTCACAGGCTTATTTGCCACTTGTATATCTTCTTTGGAGAACTAGATCGGGGGTTTTTGCCCTAGGTATGAATTCCATTGTCTTTTTAAGGACATTTCCAAGTTTTATTGATATCGCCTTTATGAGAGCTGCAACTCCTTTCTCCTCCTCTGCAGGCCGCCTTGCATGCTCTTGGTACTGTCCTTTAAAACACACATTTGGAATTTCAATGACATCCAACTTAAGCTCTTTCTGCTTTGTTTCCACACACAACGTTTTATTCAGATGCTCAACAGCCTGATGGATGGAAAATGTTCCAAGGATTTAATAAGCACAGAAGCTATGCTTTCCAAACCTGTTAGCACTGCCAGGCATGGTGGCACTGGTGTGGTGACACCATCTTTAATCCCGGCAACCCAGAGGCAACGGCAGGTCGCTGAGCTCAAGGACAGCTTGGTCTACAAGCAAGTTCCAGGACAGCCGGGGCTACAGAGAGCAACCTTGTCATCCAAATATGTTCATCTCACCTTCAAAGATGGCCTGGGACTTGAACCTATGCTATGGGTACCCTAGGCAAGCATTCTAAAACCAACTTAACCTTTTTAAAAAATACAACAAAACAAGACAACTCTGGGCCAGCTCTGTGCTTAGGGCTCCTTTTCATTCCCAATGGTATTTTTTTCTTCATTTTTTTCCCCTCTTAGACTACTCTCTGCAGATATTTGTTTATTTGTATTACTCTTTCCAAACCACCCTCTCTTGGCTTTGGTGGGTCTTCTCTGTTGAATATTTGTTTTCTAGTTCATTGGCTTCTGCTCTTATTTTTATCTCTTCCTTTTCCCTCCCCGACTCCTTTTCTGCCTTATTCTGTTCATTTCCCCCCTAATTTCTTAAATTAAGATACTTAGCTCATTAATTTCCATCCCTTTCCTTGTCTGTTTTTGTGGTGCTGAGTGAAGCCCACTCCTCTCTTTAGCATCCCATCTTTCCTTCCATGAATTAATCACTCCTTAGCAGGAGGATGAGGGGAAACAGAGGCAGGCATGGAATCTGCTCGTTCTGCAGGAAGCTGACCGTGGAACTGCTCTTCCATAGAGCCACAGGAACTAAGCACTTCCACGGTCAAACCAAGCCATTTGGGGTCCTATTTCACTCCGAGGTGGCGTCCCACAATGGTGAGTCCTAGGGGCTTCGCCATCTTGTTCTTTACAGGATGAATTCTATTTGCCAGGCCAAAAGACAACGGGGCAGATGCTTGTGAAGAGTCAGGAACGAGCCAAAGCAATGAACTCAGCCAGCTGTCAGTTCAGAAGGCTCCAGCTTCACTCGTGTGATCGTCTCCCTCCTCTGCTTCTTCTGCTTCCAACCCTCACTCCCAGTTCACTGCAGCCCTGGAAGCATGGAATAGTGAATCTGACAACCATCACGGGAGAATGCAGGAGCTAAAGCGGGGCTGCCCAACTCCACTGCGCCAGGGAGTAGTCCTGCCGTCAGTCAGGCTACCCAGAAGCAGGGACACAGTCCACCGCTGTGGTGTCAGTAGGAAATAAGCAGCTTTGGGACTGGGGTGAAGCTCATGGAAGAGCACAGGTGAGTCTTAGGGCCCCGGTTCGATCCCCAGCACCAGCACTAGATTTGTACATGAGGCTGTGCTTTGAATTCTCTCTCCTAGTACTACTCTATGCCTTGACTTTGTGGTGGATGCTTTTGCACAGTTCTGAATTTTCTAAAGGTCAAGGGATTCTGTCAACTAATCTGTTAAGCATGCAGACTTAGTATATGTTGGAGTGTTCCACTACAAGTGTTTTGGCCCTGGGCCACGACAAGAAAAGTTACAATAGAGTATGTGAAGAATATGATCGCACTGTGGTTGATTATATCAACGCACTGAACTGCTACAACAAATCCACTTCTTTGGTTCCCACTGGCACTGACAAAATGATCGTATAGACTTATGAGATTATTCTGAAAAACAAAACAAAACAAAACCAATGAAGCCTTTCAGCAGGCAGAAGAGGTGGCTCAGTGGTTAAGAGCACTCGCTGCTCTTGCAGATGACCCAGGTTTAGTTCCTTGATGGCTTAAAACTGCCTGTAACTCCAGTCTCGAGGATCTGATGACTCTTCTAACTTTGGTGGGCACCAGCACACATGCGATATACATACACACAGATTGGCCAAATACCCATACACATAAACAAAAATAAACAAATCTAAGAGAAATATATATTTTTCAAGTCTCCAGACCTGGTGGCAGATGCAGGTTGAGATGACAATTTCAAGGCAAGCCTGGGCAACTTGGTGAGACCCTGTCTGAATAAAAGGAAAAGGGGGCCTAGGATATACAGCTCAGCATTTAATGCTTGTCTGGCGTGTGTTAGGCCCTGTGTCCAAACCTCAGTTCCTCAAAAAAAAGATGAAATCTCTCTACCAGCTTCAATAAAACAAACTGGAACCAGGTGTGATGAGACATACCTATAATTCCCATAGAAGCAGGAGGATTGTGAGTTCAAGGTTAAACTGAAATACATTTTGAGGCCCTATCTAGAAAAGGAAAATAAAAGAACATTATTTATTTATAAATGACTCTAGGAACATATATACATATATGCATATATATATACATATATGCATATGTGTATATACATATATGCATATGTGTATATGTACATATATATACACACACACACTCATACCTATATACATACATATATACACACACACACACATATATATATATATACAATCACAGTATGATTGATTAAATCAAACATACACACACACACACACACACACACACACACACACACTACAATAACCTCATCCTTGTAGAAAACAGTGTCAATAAGAACTACTTCATAGACCAAAATGTATACATGGAAAGTGGTCAAAAGTGGTCAAAGCCATAGTAGAGAAGAAAAGTTCTTGCTTTAAATGGTTTATTGATATACACAAAGAAAATAATTGAGCTGAGAGTTAAACAAAAATTAGGAGGACCACAAATAGCCTAAGTAATAAATTAGCAAAGATAAAAAAGTGAAAACTTAGAAAACGAACTATGTTCAAAAGCAAGCAGTAAGGCTGGCAAGATGCACGTGGAAAGGCACTTGCTGCCAAGCTGACGACACAAGTTCTGATCCCCAAGATCTACACGGTCAAAGGACAAAACCAGGACTCCCATGCTATCCTCTGACCTCCACAAGCACACTGGGGCATGCATGTGTGCACACTCATAAGCACAAACACAATCACTCAATCACCAACCATAGTAAGATTTGAAAAAAATAGGAAAAGTAGCAGCCTGGGATAGAAGGCAGGTAAGAACACTAGCTCTGAGAACAGACAGGTCCTACTGGAATTCCAGGTCTACACGTTGTAGCTGTGTGGCTTCAGACAAGTCCAATGTCTTCACTACCCAACACGGAGAAGCACTGCCGATTCCCAGAGTTGTTAAGAGTTATTGAATGTACTTAGTTAAGCCCTGGGGTCTAGCACACAGAAACAAACAGCAAGCATGACCTGACACCACCATCATCACTCACACAAATGTCAAAAAAGCAAACGAACCCAGGCAAAGAACGAGAGTAAATGTTACTATTTGACATTGCATACATGTCAGAGCCACATATGGAAATTTTTAATATATTTTTGTGATCACTATATATAACTATGCTTAAAAATGAAAATCTGGGTAAGGATTATTTTCTTGGAAAATAAATGGCCAGATTTGACTAAAAGAGCAGTTGAAAATTCCTGAACCAACATTGAAGTATGGAATAAATTGAAATGGTTATCGAATAACTACTTCCAAAACTGGACGGGCCCAGATGGGCTCTTTCTATCAAAACTATCAGGTCCAGCTGCTTCCATGCCATTAGAGTGGAAACTTCCTGCATTGTTTGCTAATGTAAGGACAGCCTTGATACAAAGGCTAACCAAAAGAAAGCTCAGACATCTCTCACTTTCAAACATAGACCTAAATATCCAAAATTAAATATTAGCAAAGAATCATACAATTTGCAGTGACTAATTCAAACTCGGGTAATCACAAAACCACAGTGAGATGCCACTTCACAACACCAGAATGCCTATGAAAAGGCACATGCTGAGTATCAATGGACCAGCATCCACTATGAAGCCTGTGGGGGTGTGGAACAGTGCAGCTGGGGAGAAATCGGTTTGGCTGATCTCCAAAAAGCTATGTTGTTTTTTTTTTATGACCCAGAAATTCCATTCTTGGGTACATACTGAAGAATTAAATACACATGTATTAGTTATCTTGCTGTTGTTGTGACAGAATATCCTGACAAAAGCAACTTTGGAGAGAAAGGGTTTATCTGGGCTCACAGTCTCAGTGCACACAGTCCACTGTGGCAGTGAGACCATGGAAGCAGGAGTGCGAGGTCAGCCTGGTGTCCAGGGTGACCACATTTCATCTACACACAGGAAGCAGAGAGGGGGGAAGGGAAAAGGGAGTAGGACCAGGTTATAAAACCTCAAACTTCCTCCATCACAGTTCCACCTCCTACAGGTTCAATAATGTCCTCCAAAAGTGTCACCAAGTGGGGAACAAGTGATCCAATCCAGGAGCCCACAGGGGACTGATTTTACTCTTCCAAACCACCGTAACGCAGATCCACAGGAAATCTCACGTCAGCATTCACAGCAGACAACAGCACTACTCAGTATAGCTCAAATGAGAAACACAACACAAAAATGAATAAATAAAATTCTGTACGTTACTCAGCCATGAAAATCAAGGAAACACACATGTGCTAAAACACAGGTGAGCCATGAAAACATGCTCACTGTAAGGAGTCATCCATCAACCTACAAATGGAGTATGAATTGCATCTCAGAAGTTAATCAATGCAGTCAATTGGGTTAACGAACAGTCAAAGCAGAAAACTGATTAATTTTGGTTGATCTTTAAATGACTAATATTCTACCTAGGTATCATGGCACAAGTCTAGAATCTCAGCACTTTGAAGGCTGAGGCAAGAGGCCTGCCTCAAGTACGTAGCGAACTTAAGGTTACCTGGCTGCATGAAGCCTGTCTCAAAAACTAAACAAAACAAAATGGAGAGATAGGAATACCCTATATATACTTGAATTAAAAAAAAAAAAAAACCAAACCTCCCAGTAGACCAGGAACAGGATATCTACCTCAAGGTTTCATCAGACAACATATTCCATGATGTAGGTCCTGAGACGCTCAGGATCAAAGCGAGGCACACTCGCAACATTATTACATGTCATTGGCTTGTAGTTGTAGCCAATGCAGTAAGAAAGAAAAGGTAAACTAAAGGCCCAAGTATTGGGGGGGGGGGGGGGAGAAGGGCTACAGAGCTTTTGGATTATGTGGTGAAAAGTTCAGGAGAAGTCAACCGAGACCCTATAGAAACTAATTTTAAATGAATTTAGCACAGCTGCAGGTTGCAGCATACTAATACACAAATCACAAAGGCACTGTCAAGGTAGCAACACAGCTCTTACCAGCATCAGCACACCCTGATGGGCTTCAATCCCCAGCACTGAAAAAAAGAAACCAACAGCCTGCTGTACCTAATTGCAACATTAATTGTTGAGTTGAATGCGATAGAAAATTATCTTTCAAAATCAAAAGCAAATTTATTACTAGGTAGGAGTAAGGTTTTGGATTTTGTTTTGTTTTGTTCTTGTTTTTGAGACAGGACCAGACTGTGTAGCCCTGTTTCGCCTAGAACTCATTATGTGGACCAGACTCTTTGAATTCATAGATACCCACCCTCCTCTGCCTCCGAGTGCTAGGATTAAAGGCATGTGCCACCAGGTCCAACCAGGAACAAACATTTTTTAAAGTGTATGATTCAATTATAAAAAAAAATCCATCAACTCTCCTGAGAGGTATATAAAAAACATAAATAAATGTCTTTGTTCTATGCTTCTGTTTTTAGACAAAATTGTAAAGCCATCTACTGTATAACTATAGGAATGACTCAATTAATAGGACTGGTCATTTCAAAAGCCATTAGAAAATAGGAGCAAATAAACTAGAACTCTCACAGACTGCTAGTTTAGCATCCAGAAAATAGTTTGCAATTTCTCTTTTTAAAGTTGGCTATTTGAGGCTGGAGAGATGGCTCAGCAGTTAAAAGCACTGGCTGCTATTCCAGAGGTCCTGAGTTCAATTCCCAGCAACCACATGGTGTCTCACGACCATCTGTAATATATTCTGATGCCATCTTTTGGCATACAGGCATACATGTGATCTGAGCACATATGTGTATATATATATACACATATATATGTATATATATATGTATATATATATACACATATATAAAACATAAATGCTTTTTTAGAAAGTTGAACGTGCATCTATTGCATCAGCTTACAGTCCCATTCTTAGGCATTTATCCCAAAGAGATGAAAGCATACATTCACAGAACAGTTTACACAGAAATGTTCGCAGCTGCTGTATCTGTACAAATAGCCCCAAAGTGCAAACGACTTGAATTCCTATTGGGAGATCAGCAGGCAGACTGTGTAGTATAGCCATGTTCTGTATTATCAATGCACACACATCAGTGATACATAAGAAACCCAAATAACACTGGATGTGGTGGTGCACGCCTTGAATCCCAGCACTTGGGAGGAAAAGGCAGGCGAATTCCTGAGTTCAAGGTCAGCCTGGTCTACAGAGTGAGTTCCAGAACAGCCAGGGCAATATAGAGAAACCCTGTCTCAAAAAAACCAACAACAACAACAACAACAACAACAACAACAACAACAAAAACCAAATAACCACACAGGGCAGAAGAAGGAAGAATGCAAAGTAGAGCTGGAAATAGCCCAAGCACGAGAGTGAAGACCTGAGTTTGAAGACCTGAGTTTGTGTGGCTGACACCCACCTCAAAGCCAGGTACTGCAGAACACACCTGTAACCCTAGGGTGCAGGTGAGGGAGGAAGGGAGGAAGGAAGGAGAGTTGTCACAGAGATAGCGAGTCAAAGAGACAGGACTCAGAGTGGGGAGAGGGAGCCAAGAGGCATTGAGTAATAGAGGAGGACTTCTCAGTGACGTCAACTTCTGGCCTCCACACATGCCTGCACAGGTGAACACACACACACACACAACTACAAAGTGTATGTTTCCATTTATGTAAAAAGGTAAGAAAAGGTGAACTGGGCTAAGGGACTCGCCATCAAAAGTGGGGATCTGATTAAATCCATAGAACCCACAGAACCGTGGAGGGAGAAAGCCAACTCCTATAAGCCTGGACTCTGCCCACATGCCACAGCCTAAGGGCGCCTCTGCCACACACATATGCACACAAACATAATTAATACATCCTTTAGTTGTTAAGAAGAGGAACACTAATACCACAGAAAGCACAGGAGAAAGAAGGAGGAGGAGGGCCAAGGAGCACGGGGACTGTTTTGGGCTGATTCCTTTGTCTTAATTATGCTGGTGGTATGACACACACAGGCCAAACCTATCAAATCACACTCTCAAAGTCTGTGTGATTTATATCTCAATAAGTCTGTTTTAAAAGTCCATCTGGAATAAAAAAAAAAAAAGAGGGAGACACACAAGGAGCAGAAACTCTAACAACCCCAATGGAGATATTTAAATGATTGAGTTGTTATTATACAGAATTGTGTTGATGCAGTGACAACTTAAAATTATCGACTATAACTGAGTCCACCTTAACAACACCTTCACCAAATTATCAAGGGCTCTTGAAATGAAACTTGAGCAACTCATCCAGTCAGCAAACACAGCCAAGGCAGAACAATAGCTGAAAAAATAATCAATGGCAAACTCATCTGAGGTCAATGAACAAAAGGACAGAAGCCAAGCCAGAGGCTGGAAAGACGCTGCAGCCTCTGAGAATACTTACTACTCTTGCAGAGGCCTGCTCGGTTCCCAGGACCCACATGGCAACTTGCTCCAATTCTCAGGGTCCCAGTACCTTCTTTAGGTCTCCTTGGGCAATGCAAGCACATGGTGCAAATACATGTAGCAAAACACTCAGTTCGTTGTTTGTTTGTTTGTTTGTTTGTTTGTTTGTTTGTTTGAGACTATGTAGACCTGACAGTGCTGGAGCTATGAAGACC
Organism: Mus musculus; assembly: GCF_000001635.26. Classification (NCBI taxonomy): domain Eukaryota; kingdom Metazoa; phylum Chordata; class Mammalia; order Rodentia; family Muridae; genus Mus; species Mus musculus. The sequence goes on from NC_000077.6 coordinate 68,368,484, forward strand.
AGACTAGCCTCAACCTCATTGAGATCCATTTGTCTCTGCCTCCCAAGCACTGAGATTAAAGGTATGCACCACTCTGCCTAGCTTTTTTTTTTCTTCGTGGGGGTGGGTGGGAATAACTTTTTTTGAGGAGTCAAGCAAAAAATAAAGAATCCAAGATGGCTCGGTCAGGTAAAGGCACTTGCTGATGAACCTGAGGACTCAAGTTCGATCCCAGAGACCCACATGGTAGAAAGAAAGAAGCAACTCTCTGTCCTTTGGTGGCCTGCAGCCACTGGAAAGGAGACCCAAGGGTATAATGTCACTTCTATAGGATTTTGACTGGAAGACACATTATCTGAATTTGATCATGAAGAAACACCAATCAGCCTCAAAAGAGAAACACTCTAGGAAATAATGTCCAGGCAGTTCTCTAAAGCATATGAAGTCCTTTCAGGTCTGAGAAGCTACCCTGGCTGACGTCTGAGGAGACAGCGGATCTGGGTGGGCTCCACTCTGGACCAAAAAAAAGGACACAAAGGACAAGTCACCCAAGAGCTAAAGAAGGTCTGCAGATTAGATCCTAATGTCAACATCAATTTTCTAGGCTTTGGTCATTGTGGGATGAATATATAAGATAATTAATATTTGGAAAGCTGAGTAAATTTGTCCGACTTCCACACACCTGCTGAGACATTCGCTCATGCACGCACATGCGTGTACATGCACACACACGCAAATAAATAAAGGCAAAACATCTTAGGTAATAACAATGAGGACGACTAGGAAAGGAGGAGCAAATCCCGAGCCAGACATTGAGATGCATTGTCCAGATAGGAAGTGACAGGAAAATAGATAGAGCTGTCAAACAAAGTAGAAGATCCAGAGAACAGATCCAAGTTTATACAACACTCCGGCATTTAATAAACGCAGCATCTCAGGGCTGTGACAAAGAACGTTTTTCAAGAGTTTGTCACGGAACAGCTGGCTAAATATCTGACGAAAACAATGGCCGTCCTTACCTCACACCGCATGTCATAAATAACTCCAGATGCAGAAGAGATGAAAATATATGATCTTAGGCTCTGGCAGCGAAGTAGACTGAGGTAATACAGAACCCTGACCACTGCAAGCATGGAGAAATGCTAAACAGAATGTAATTTCCAAATACATGCGATACATGGCAGACCTCGTGAGGATAAAATAAAAGGAGATGCTCAGAGGGCAGAGGCAAAGAGAATCTGAAGGCCTGAAAATCCAGGGAACCACTGAGTCCCCAGAGGTCATGAGGCATGGGTGAGTAGCTGGGGAGGAGGAAGGAGAGAGACACGGGGAAGGACTGGTTATCAAATCTGCAAGTAGGTCTTAATGCTTTGGGGCTTGGATTTTAGCATGCAAACAAGCCAAGAGAGGCAGCCTTGCAAATGAGAGAGGATCTGCACTGTGTGTGTGTTTGAAACTCTAAAGTACAGACTTGCCTGGAACTTACTTTGTTGCCCAGGTTGGCCTCTGACTTACAGCAATCCTCCTGCCTCACCCTCCCTAGGGCTGAGATCACCTGGTGAACAGTATGCCAGGCCCCTTATAAATTAAACAGCCAAGGGTTTCTGCTCTGGAGTAAACGTACGCTCAAGTGTTACAATGTAGCAAGTGGTAGATCCGGAGATTAGAAGATTGGGCTTGGCAGTGAAGAGCAATCGCTGTTCTTCCTGGGGAGCTGAGTTCAGTTCCCAGGACCTATTCCTTTCACCCCAGCACGCAGGGGCAGAGGCAGCAGCAGGCTGATCCTCTATGAGACCAAAGCCAGCCTGGTCTACACAAGATCCACGCCATGCTGGGCTTCACAGTAAGACTCTGTAGCTAAAGGTGCTTACTGCACAATCATGAGGACTCGTAGATCCTAGCCCCTATGCAATGAGCCAGGCATCTTAGGACCACTATGCTTGCTGACCCTCAAACCAGCTAAGAAAATGTAAGGCCCAGATTTAGGAACAGACCTGCCTCAAACAACTGGGCACAGAGTGATGAAGGAAACCCGATGCCTTCTTCTGGCTTCATGTGTGTGCATGCTGTCTCTGTGTGGCGTGTACACACACCTGCATACCATGTGTGCACACTCATACAGACACATGCATATACACATACATGCATACATACATATATTTTTTAAAGGAAAAAAGAGCAAATGTAAGGATGGGAAAACAATAAACATGCTGAGCAGGGCTGGTGAGATGACTCAGTGATTGGTTAAGAGGACTGGCTGCTCTTCCAGATGTCCTGAGTTCAATTCCCAGCAACCACACAGTGGCTTCCAACCATCTGTAATGGGATCCAATGCCCTCTTCTAGTGTGTCTGAAGACAGCTACAGTGTATTCCTGTAAATGAAATAAATAAAAACAAAACCCAAAACATGCTGAGTAAGTTGTGGTGTATTTTAGAAGGTGATGTAAGAGTTCTAGGAAGAAAGAGAGCCGGATAACGGTGATATCAGGTGGGGAGGGTGATACACAGCATGGACGAGCAAGATGGGGGAATGTTACCATGGTGACACCAAGGTGATACTTGACTGAAGACATGATATCTGTGCACACCTAATGCACCACACACACACACTCACACACACACACACACACACACACACACACAAAAGTGCCAGTGTCAGGAATGTAAGGAGTGTATTATCTAGCACATTGAGAGTCTGGCTGGAAAAGAACAGAATGGAGTGGCAGAGAAACAGGGGGCTTGACTAGGCTAGGCTCTGCAGCCAATGTCAGAGCTCCAGGTGCTCCCTGGAATGGACCAGGCAGGCAACTGACATGCAGGCAAGGTTACCACTGGCCACTGTTGAGAATAGACTGTATCGGTAGTGGGTGGGCAACTGTAGCAATAGTCCAGGTGACAACCCCCCCTGCCCCCCCCCCGCGCCACCCCCCCCGACCCCCCCCCCCCGACCTTCCCAATGCATTCTGAGTACTGAGTACGGGACACTGAAAGTCTTTATCCCTCAAAGTCTCTGTTGTCCAAGCCCTTCAGAAAGGGAGAAATGAGACATCAGGCCTGGGCGGTTTTGGAGATTGCACGCATACTCTTCCCCATTTGAAATAATAATTTCCGTGGTGATTAATTAATAAGTGAAAACTTTGGTCCCAGCCCAGTTTTTGGCAGAATCGATGAAAAAAAAAAAAACAAAAAAAAACCTGGGTCATTTCCATAACTGAGACCAGAGGGATTTCCACAAAATCTGAAATAAAAATAAGCTCACAGTCAGAAAGTCCAAAACACATAAGGAAATCATTCACCATGAGCAAAGGTCAGCAGAGAAAATGAGGAGGATCCGTCCGTGCTCCCAGGAACCTGAGATCATCCATCAAACTAACCAGGACCATAGGAGAAGGCGCGCTGACGGCACTCACAGGAATAATGCCGAGCACAAGGCCCCGATAGTGAAGAGAACACACAGTATGATTTCATTTATATGAAGTTCAAAAGCAGGCGGGTCTCGAGAGCCTGGCACAGCGATGCATGCCTAGCTTCCCAGCACTGGAGAGGCTGGGGCAAGAGGGTCTGGAGACAGAGAGGAGCCTGAGCTACCTACAGAGTGAGGTCCTCCCTCCAACACAGAATAGCAGCAAAACTGCCTACACAGGGGTCCCGGTGGCTGGGAGGAAACGAAGGGCCTTTTGGAAATATCTCATTTCCTGATTTCAGCACAGACACTCAGGTGTGCCCACTCTGTGAAAACTCGTCCAGCTGAACACACAGCTCTGGAGAGATGTCAGGTTAGCCAACACGCGGGAGGGCAAGGAAAGAAGGCAGCCCACGTCATCCCCTCCAAGAAACGGGAGGCACTGTGGGTTGAGTCTGAGGGAAGGAAACTCTTAGAGGGAAGGCCAAGGAGGTCTTCCAAATAGGGCTGCAGAAGTCTACTGAGGGAACTCCAGAGAGAGTGGACAGGAGATACATTTCAATGCAGAGATGCTGCTTGTGGGGGTGGGGGAAGGAAGTCAGGCTGCAAGCCCCGGGGAGGCAGTGTGGCTCAGAGTACTGTGCACATCACACATGCAGAGCTAAACAGGGTCTCAGCCGTCCAATCGTGGATGTCATGAGTCAGGGAATCAAGGCCCCAGCCAGTCTCCCTTGCTTCCCAATATGAACATTTCCTCCCGCCAGGATGGACACAGACTAAAGGGGAGGGGCCAGAGGCCCAACAAGGGAAAGCAAGACTCCAGAGCCACAGGTCAGGTCTCTAAATCTCACAAACTTTATGACCTTGGACAAGTTACCTAGCCTCAGTTTCTTCACCTGGGAAATGGCTATATGGATGCCAAGAAGTAAGTTGCCTTCCACCAAACATACTGCCACTGTCTACAGAAGCTGACCAAGACACTCATGCCCTATGGCCCAGAAGTCCCTTTTTTTTTCATATATCCCTAGCAGAAATTCGTTTATAAAAGTATGGATAAGTGTGGTCACAGTTATGCTTTTTTCCAATAGACCAAACTCAGGAAAACAAATATACACTGTTCTATGTAGATTGGAGAAATATACCATGATACTCTTAACACAAAATTCTAGGACAAAAATAAAACTCAGGAATCACTACCACACACAGCTAGCCACCTCGATGGCAGTATCAGACTTACAAACCCAGACCGCAATCCTAACTGCAGAGAGTTAAAAAGCAAAATCCATGCTTGGCAGACTTTAAGGGGCACGATGCCCTGCAGGGATGGCAGCCCAGCTCCCAGTCTGCAGCTCTGTTCCCGACAGGGGCACTGGCTATGCAAGCGTGGTGAACACTGCCTGACAGGTCACGGAGCTGAGCACCGAGGGGTCATGTGCTACACGGCCACAAAGAAGTTTACTCATTAATGACAGAACCAACCTCCTTGGGTTGGTATAGCACTTACTGAGGTGATTATTTATAAGGTGCTTAGAACAAGGTCAGAGCAACCCTGCCCCGAGCCTGCAATCAACGCCCTCTTCTCCAGCCCTGCTCAGAGCCCCACTCGAGGCTTAGCATGCAGTGGTCTTAAGCTGGGCCTCTGAGCTAATAGGCAATTGACGCAGGCTGAAGTGCTAATCCTAGTGCTGGTTGGGATCTAGATCCAGGCACCAAAAGCCAGAAAGGGCCTCCCTTATCAAAATCCCCACATCTATCCCAAGCTCTCACACCTTACTAAACGGAATGCTGTGTGCCCTGACCTTGGTTCAAAACAAGAATGCCCCTTGGATCAGGAGGAATGAAGCTCTGCTTTGCAGGCAGACATCTTTCATTTCAAACAGAAACAGCTCCCTACCTTGGATCCGGTCAAATAAACTGGGCTAAGAAACACAGAGGACCGCTCAGCCTTGCTCTTCCTTCCCTTGCATATCTGGATACCCTGACGGCCAATCTGCCCGAATCCGTGGTTTCCGAAGGGCTGATTTCTGTGGCTTGGAAGGAGATCCAATTTCCTTCCTTGAGAGGCCAAGCTCTTTCTCACAGTGAATTTTCTCCAGGACTGAGCCACGAAGTGAGACTGGGTTGTGTCTGGGAAGAAAGAGCTGGCTGAGATCAATCTGTCCACCTCTGAGGTCTGGCTTCTGGGAGAAAACAAGTTGGCCATGAGGCTGTGGGCAGGGGTCCTGTGTCCAACAGCCCTGCCCAGAGGCTGCCCAGCCCCAAGGTGCTTCCATGCTTCCGATGCCAGATACTGTATCTGCAAAAACAATGTGTTTCCTTTTTCATGCTGGGTTTGGTGCTATTATTGTTCGACACTTTCTGCACCGGCCTGAACATAAGCAGAGCTGAGACTGTAACCATTGAAGGGTCCATGCCCTCAACATCGCACAGGTTGGTCCTGACCAGAGGGAACAACTACTCTCACCCGTTTCAGGGAGGCTCAACCACCCAGATCTAACCCCAGGCTAGGCAGGGACAAGCTTTTGTCCAAAAACATGCTCTGCAGCTTCGAGCACCTGCTTGGGAACTCCCAAGCTGACACTCTGGGAAGACCACACTTTTCAAGAAACTGTGGTTTCTCAAAATCTTGTGTTGATCAAAACCAAAAACACTACATCAGAACAAATTCAGGAGGAGAACATTACGTGGACATACACGCAATCCTTCCCTGGTAGAGAAGCCAAATCTGAACACAGCGTGCACTCAGTGCCTCCCCTTTGCCCTAGACTCTGAGGGAGCCCATTCACATGGATAAGTGTCTTCTCTACTGTGTACAGATACGTACACAGTATCCGTAATGAAAAGAGCATCTTTTTCTATTTCCTGTCATGCCCAGATCCAACAGACCCACCTCAACAGTAACTGCTCCTGAACATCAACTCATGGTACATGTCTGCACAGTGGATGGGGAGGGGCAAGGTCATGAAAATAGTCTACAGCGAAAAATGGTAAGTGATTTTTCACCTCATGTAGTTCACTACTGTTAGATCAGTTCTGGACTTAGAAAGAGCATGCAGCAGTTAACTAGCAATGCCTGCCCAGGCTCCAGATAGGATTGGGGGATGCATTCACTAGATACAGTCATCTCCCATCTCTCAAGGTTTTGCTTTCTGGGGTTTCAATCCCAAATGAATAAACAGTTCGTTACTTTTGAGCCGGGCACTATGGTAGGATCTCACACTCTTGAGAATGTGAACCAGGCCTTTATCCACTGCAACCAGGCTGTATATCCTTCCCCTCAGTTGATCACTTGACCATATCTCAGTTACCGGGTCTACTGTCACAGTGTGCATGTTTGAGTACTTGCTCTAATTAATAATGGCCCCAAAGTACAAGAGAAGTGGTGCTCACAGTCCTGATATGTCAGAAAGCACTTCCTTTAACTTAAAAGGAGAAAAGTTTTCAAATATAGAAGGAAAACAAAATTGCATGCCGAGGTCGATAAAATCCACAGTGATGGTAAGAGAGCATATTTAATTTTTCACTTTTTAAAATTAAATCATATTGTTAAAGACACATACTACCTTTGATTATTGCTAATCTTAGCATGCCTACTTCAACGTATACATCAAACTTTATAATAGGCATGGTAGGTATCAGGCAAAAATGTATGTACATGTCAGTGTTATCCACAACCGCACATATCTAAAATGGGGGCCTTGGCACATACTCCCTGTGCATAGGAGCAGACACAGGAACTCACCACAGCCACCCCAAACAGGAGCCAATGAAACCAGAAGCCTAAAAGGCAGGAAGTATTCATCACTTTGGGACTTCGAATATGGAACGCTGCACAACATACAGGCTGCCAGAGATTGCAAGATCTGTCTCATTTCCTTATTTACCCAAAGCCAGCCCCTTTCAAGATGTCTGTGGTCCTACAGATTGTCTAACTTAAGTGTGGGGCCTCAGGAATGCGTGAAAATCAAATGTGAGAGCTAATAATCTCTCTTATCTGTAGCAGAAAAAAAATATTTCAAGGGGGAAAAAAATCTAGAAACTTCAGCAACATCCATCCAAGAGGGAGCAGAAATGGGTCACTACCACCACCACCCCCGACTAAAATGAGGCCGTATACACAGTGAAATGAGATCCCACAGAAGTGGGTTCTGCATCCTCCAAGGCCCAGACTCTCAAGTTCTGCCCATGTTGGGATGTATTGGGCATCACGTTTTGCCTTAAAAGTTTCTCACCCAACCAATCTACTGTGACCTCTGAAGAGCCAGCCCTCTGTGAGACCTAGATGTCTCCTCCATTTAGGACCCTTCTTCCTCCTGGGTCTTCATCACCAGCCTCTGTGTGCTTCGATGTGAATTTGCTTCAGCCCTACCTAGCAAGTGCATGAATCCCACAGGCAGATGACCCAGGGACTGCCAGGGAGGAGTTCACACAGACCACAGCAAAGGAATCTTTTCTACTTCTTGGTAGTACTCCTGTCCCTTCAGATGGCGTTTCCTTTTATGCATGACATGCCAGCAGCTGCCTCGGGGCGAGGGATGCTTGGGGTAGGAGTTTATATATAAAGACAGAGAGGCTCCAACAAGAGACATTCTCCATCTCATCAATCCATGGCCATAGACCCTTCTCTCAATCAGAAGACAGAACTGACAAAAGTCACGCGTGCAGGTTTGAACCTAGGCCCAGCCAGACCATCCCAGAAGCTGAACATGGGAAAGGACTGATATTTCTCTGAGAGAAAGAGATAGAGAGAATGTGTCGGGGTGGGGTGGGTATGGGTGTGTGTGGTGTATGTGACGTGTGTGCTGCATGTGTGGAGTGCAGGCACACATGTCCTAGGGCACATGGATGGAGATCAGAGGGCAACCTTACCAGGCCTCACCTTCCAGTTTGCTTGAGGCAGAAGATCCCAATTTTGTTTACCCCCGTATATGCCAGGCTTCCCTGTCTCTTGTCTCCTCCTGGGTGTGCAGCAGCATTAGGCCTGTTCTTCTGCTGCTATCTTCTTCGCCTGGGTTCTGGGGATCTGACCTCAAGTTGGCATTCCTGAGGTCAGCCAAGTGCTTTACCCAGTAAATTATCTCACAGCCCAGGACGAATATTTCTACAATCTGACCATTATAGAGTGGTAGAGCATTTGCCAGAACTTCCTCCCAGTTAAAAATAAAAATTAAAAAAAAAAAAAAAGAAAGAATTCACCATTGAATGGGTCTCTGGCTCTGGATATCAGGACAAGTTTTGAGAGAGTTTACATAAAGCTCTTTTGGCTTAGTGCAGGGCTAGGACTCAAACCCAGGACCTGTTCATGCTAATCAAAGTCTCCCTCAGTTACACCCAAGCCTGAACAGACTGTATATATGTACGTTGTGGCGTATATACATGCTTATATGTATGTACACACATATGTGGAAGCCAGAGATGGAATAGTGGATGTCGTTCTCAATGATCCTTCACCTGTGATATAGACAGCATCTCTGAAGCATACCAAGTCTACTAGACAGGCTGGCCAGTGCACTCTAAGGATCCTCCTGCCTCCACCTCCTCAGTCCTGGGAATACAAGTGTCCCCATTCCCAGCATTTTGCATGAGTTATGGGGATTTGAGCCCAGGTCTCGATTTGTATGACAGGCATCTTACCAACGTAACACTTCTTCCAAGTGTGTGTCTGTAGAGGGGGTATATGTGTCTGGGGGTCTGTGTGAATGTATGCCACATGTATATGGGTAACCATGGAGGCCGGAAGGGAACATTAGACCCCCTGAAGCTGGAGTTACAGACAGTTGTGAGCTACTTGGTGTGGGTGCTGGAAACGGAACTGCAGTCCTCTGGGGAACCAGCAAATGCTCGTAACCACTGGGTCATTTCTCCAGCCCCTTAAGCTTTTTTAAAAGTAAATTAAGGGGGCTGTAGAGATGGCTCTGTGGTTAAGAGCACATACATCTCTTGCAGAGAACCCATGTTTGACTCCCAGCACCCACACTCCCAAGCAGCCCCCAGCTACCTGTAACTCCAGTTCCAAGGAGATTCATTGCCTCTGACCTCTGCATGCGCGCGCGCGCACGCGCGCGCGCACACACACACACACACACACACTTACACTTAAACAAAAAAAATTTGTTGTTGTTGTTATTGTTATTGTTTTTTGAGACAGAGTTTCTTTGTGTAGCCTTGGCTGTCCTGAAACTCCCTCTGTAGAGCAGGCTGGCCTCAAACTGCCTCTGCCTTCCAAGTGCTGGGATTAAAGACATGTGCCACCACCAACCAGCTCAAAAAAAAAAAAAAAAGAAAGAAAGAAAGAAAGAAAGAAAGAAAGAAAGAAAGAAAGAAAGAAAAGAACAAAAGCAAATTAAAATGTATTTCTAATCCATTTGTGGCTGGTTCATGTTTACAGTCCCAGCACTCAGAAGGCACATAGATTACAGACAAGTTTCAGGCTGCCCAGGTTCCCTGGGGTGACCTTGTATCAAAAACCAAAAGTAAACAAAGAAATGGGAAACCTAGTTCTGAGTTTACAATAAAGATACATTTTGAAATCAGGGTAAGAACATGGGAGTAGTAAGGTCATTCCCACCCAGCAGTCCAGTCTCACGCCAGCAGACAGCTCTGTTCCTGTCTAGCACACTGGCCTGGGCAGCTCACTTCTTCCCAGCTCCATTCAGTGCAACAGTCCCCGGGAGTCATTTATAATAGGACACGGCTTTTATGTGATCAGCCTCAGAAACAAATGCCTCTGATACCCCCTGCTCTCTCCAATGTGCCCTGCAGACGAGTCCCCACTTGGTCCCTGTGTATACAAACTGCCCTTTGGTGGCAGCAACATCTGTTTTTGAAAGGCTTCTGTTCCTTGTGGCAATCTGATTAATTGAACAAAGCACACAGAGAGTACCTCGGACAATGCCTGGTTCTTGGTGGGGGTTTGTGGTCTGCCTTCAGGACTCAACCTGACAACCACCTGTGAATGACGGTCTAAACTGCCGGTTCCAGGGCCACCCAAACCAACACTTGGCCTTCCGAGGCTTCTAGAAGACAGGCGAAACGCTGCATGCTACTCTCTTAAGTATAAGGCTTAAGTCTTCATCGGTTCAAAAGGACCCCAAGACCTCTTGTCTCCCCATAATAAAAGATGCTACAGAAAACCCAAGGCATGTTAGTCGCTTCTGAAAGAAAGAGGGGGAAAAAAAAGAAAACCGGCTCACAAAATATCCATCCTTGTGCATCCACAGATAAAGCTGTTTTATAATCCAGTTCCCCGGAGAGCCATTTATTTCGGTGCAGCCAGTGTGCATAGCAGACACTGTAGAAGCCATCAAGATAACACGAGTAACTACCCAGTGGACGTTTGAAGTGTAAACATAAAAGTCTATTAAGAATACAATGTTGGTTTAATCCCAAGACAAAAAATTTACTTAATGAAAAGCACAACTCATCTCAAGAAGGAAATATCGATACCAGCTGTGGGCAGCAAACGGGGGAGGGGGGGATTCCTTCCAGGGAACGTCTGCATTGCAACCCGCTGCCTTTCCAATATTTACTCTGGACATAAAGTCTCAAATACTTTTCCGAGGAACTCATTTTTCTCCAGGAGGAGGAGGTCAGAGAGGAGGCTGGGCAGGGCTAAAAGGAGAGCTGGGCAGAGCCTGAAAATGCAGGCCTGCGGGCCCCCAGGGGGTTGGCCCTGACTTCCCCCCTCCTTTCCCTGCACAGAGCTGGGGGGCAGCCTCCTGACGCACCAGGCGCTAATGAGGACCCCAGCTGAGACCTCACTCTGGCTGCCTAGAGCCTAGAGAATTCAGTGACAGTGACAGCCTTGTGCTGCAGACTGTCCTCTGATGGCATCAGGCTGACAATCAGAACACCACGTTCTCCATCAAACGTCCTTTTTCAGCAACACCTTCAGCCACTTCCTGGTCCCTTCATTTGTTTTGCACCATACTTAGGGCGATAAGCTCTGGGGTGGGAGAAAAGAGATTCTTTTAAAGAGGATTTGGGACTACCAGCTCTGTTTCACCTGGACCTTTGAGAACGCCCCCCTACCGCTGAGTTCAAGACTTGTTATCTGTGGGCCTGGTGACGCACAGCTTTTACCATTCCAGATATATAGGAGGCTAAGGCGGGGAATCAAAGGTTCAGGGCCATGGCACTAAGTAGCTCAGTAGTTCAGAGTACTTGTTCTTGCAGAGGGGCATGGGTTTGATTCCCAGCACCCAGATGGTCCCAAAGCACTGTAAACATGCATGCAAACAAAACAAAACAAAAAACTGCTCATAGACATAATAAATAAATAGCACCTTTTAAAAAGTTTTTTTTTAAGTTTAAGGTCAGTTTGGGCAATTTATCAACACTGTCTAAACAAACAAACAAAACCAAATACATTTTGGCCTCAATATAGTAGCAGATGCTCTTCCTAGAGCTTGGGAGGCAGAGGCAGGTGGATCTCTGAGTTCGAGGCCAGCCTGGTTTACATAACAAGTTTCAGGACAGCCAGAACTACAGAGACCCTGTCTCTAAAAAATAAATAAATAAATAACAAAACAAAATAAAAACCAAAAAAGTGTCAGCCAGAAGGTAGCTAAGAGAGTAGAGGAGCCTGCCTCCCGTCCTTATGACCAAAGGGGAAAAAACTTAGGAAGAACATGGCGCAAAGAGAATTAACTCAGCAAGTTGTCCTCTGACCTCCACACACAAATAAACATAAGCTCAGCTTGGTAACGAGGCACTTACCAAGCATGCACCAAGATGCAGGTTCGATTCATACAGATAAATACCAATAGGTAGATCGATGGATGGATGGGTGGATGGATAGGTAAGTAGGTAAAGACAGACAGACAGACAGATAGACATGAACCCTCTTCAATTATACTTCTTCCAGCTCCCACCAGCCCCACTGGTTATGACAGAGGAGAAGTTATTTGCAACTTTATGTTTAAGTATGCATTAATATAGTACAATAACAGTATGGTATATTACAAGCCAACATACCTAAGGAAACAACCTCCAGTTCTAGCAAGAAGTAACAGGTTGTTCTGCCTTTCCTTCTATGTGTACATAACATACGCTTATTCATTCTTTCAGTCGTCCATGCAGCCATTCCGTGTGGATGCAGTTCAGCACATGCAATAAAATGAAGTGTAATCAAAGGGCCCGAGGCCCAGCTTTGCCACCTACCAGCTCCGGGCTTTGAGTAAACCATGCAATGTCTCTAGGCCATGGTTTCCCCATCTCTAAAATAAGGACAATAATAGTGCCCATTATTTGCCGAGTCACAACGATCAAATAACTAAATTAATGTGAGTGCTTGGCAAAGAATAAGCCCTCAAGAGTTAATCATCATAATGATAGTAATTATAATAATTACTATGAGTATTAAAAATATACTCTTCCACAGTGAGATGCCAGGCTCTGGACGAGCCAGCAAATATTTTTGGCCTTCTAATATAGCAAGGGTCTTTAGCAAGGGGGGCGGGTATTGGATTTGTTTCATGGCAACTCCTCCAACATAACCCCCCTTGCTTGACAAATGCTAAGGGTGCCCCAAGCACCAGGGCTCCTTGCACCATTTGGACTGCACCCCTCCTCAAAGCCATGTTTAAACAATTATGAGCATTATGTTGCAGGTACCCATGACCATAGGAGGCCAGGCCAGCACGGTGCTCATCTTGCAAAGGCGTCTTTTGTGTGGGTTTTCGGTTACAGCTAGGCAATGTAAAGCCATAGAGTGAGTCGAAAAACGAGTTTTCATAATCTCAACCTGTCACAAACCAAGCAGAGGCTCACGTTGACATCCCCACAGGAAGATTAAACAGCATGCTTCATCAGGCGCTAAATACTAACACAGCTCGCATATCAGGGAGACACTGATTAAAACCGATGTCAATAACTTATGAAACACAATATGGTCTTTAGATGCTCTTTTTCCAAAAGAAAGAGAAAGGGAGAGGGGGGAGGAAGGTCCAGACATCCAGGTGGTTTAAAAACTGTCAATGCATTTTTCCTTCAGTGTACACCAACACACACAGCATGCATGGGTGTGTCTTTACACAGCCAGTGTACACACATATAAAAGCATGGGAACGCTGCTAATGCATATGGGTGGAAGAAAACATATGGTTATTCTGCTGAGAGCTGTCCAAGAGGGAAGGCTATATATACTAGTCTTCTCTTTCATACTACTTCAGAAATACTTTCTGTCCAGAAGAAATCCAAAATTGCATTCACAACAGCTTGCATTTACCCTGCAGAGAGAAACTTGCCTTGAAGCAATACTGAAATGAGTGCTTGGCCTGAGCAAACACAGGAGACATGGACACTGCCTAGGAATCTCTAAGTTGCTGGGCCTCTGTGGAAGACACTCAGTAGTCTCAATTCTTAGGGACTTGGTTGAGGAGGGAGTGAAGGCTAATTTAGGCCTATTATAAATCATATCTGATTACTTCTTAAAGAAAAAGCAAAACAGCACGGCGATGCTGGTTGTTTCATCAAGAGTGATTTTTGTTTTAATTTAAAAATTACAATCCTTTGCCTTAATTGTAAATAGTCTGGGCAGCTTCATTCGTGTGTCAACAGTGTGAAATTCACAAAATGGGCTTATGTGGAGGGGGCGGGCATCTGAGTTGCTGGAGGTACAAAGTTACTCTGTGAAGGATTTATTAATGCTTCTCCTTGCACAGTGCCCTTCAGGATCTCAGAACACCTGTCAAATCCTAAGACATCCCCATAGCTCCACTTCAGGACCTTTTCATAAAAAGCTGGACCTTTAGCTGTAAATCACTCCTAAATTGTCCTTGTTGGCTTTCTCTCTAACAGAATGATGGAAAAATCACTAGAACTTCAATTAAGACTTTATGGCAACTTCAATCTGATGTTCCCAGTTCTATCTACAAGGTATCAGAACATCTATTCAAAAAGGAAACTATAAATAACTTCAACAGAGTTTAGTCGGCTTGGCTTTTATGAAATGACTGAATAATTGGCAAGATTTAAAGATGCTTTAACTACGAAGAATTAAAATAACTTCAGTAAAAAACCCTGGAAAAAAATATCGTTAGCCGATCATTTGTCATGTAGATTATGTACTTACTAGGCTTAATTAAACTTTTTGAACAAAAACCACTTGCTAATTACATTAGTTAATATGTTGATTGCTCAACTTGGCACAAAAAGGGGGAGGGGGGTCAATCCAATTTGTGTGTAGTTAGTGCTTTGGTGGAAATACAAAAAATCCTAAACTAGAGATTATTTCAAGTCCAGGGCCATCATTATAACAACTAACAGGTTGTGTTTTCAAATCCTAAGTGACAGAGAGGGATGATCAATAGCAGGGATGAGGGAACCTTCGCACTAGTGACACTACAATAGCACTGATCCAGATCATTCACACCAACACAGCCACTCACGTTTGTCCAATTAAACCCTGCTGGAGACCAAATCTTTCATATGCACATACAAACTAAAACTGATAGCAAAACCCTGGGAATCCCTTTAAGTGCCAATAAAGGGTTTTTCCACACAAAAGGAAGAAAAGAAAAGAGGAAAGGCAAAGAGAAGAAGAGATGGGGGGAAAACTAACATTTCTCAGGGAACTGAACAGATCAAAGACACTTTCTTCTCCAAGACCACTACGAAGTCTGCATGCCACCACTTAGCAGATGCTGCAAAGGCTCTTCTCACTGGAAAGCTAGTTCTTCCATGCCTTGAAGGCTAGGGGACGCACAGTTAGGTCCGCAAAGGCTGGGACGCACTGCATTTTTAAATGGGAGGCCCTGCAGTGCAACAGGGGCACAGGCGTCTGCAGACCAGGGCTCCAGCCTGGGCCTCTGAGCACCGACCCTCCAAGACATGTTTTCCATTCGCTTGCTCAAAAGCCTGCATCTACAGTCATGAGGCACAAACTATTCGACAACAACATGACACAATTAATCAGAACCAGACTTCAAAACGTGTGTTTGTGGGGACCAGCAAACTCTGCAATGTGCCTCCGAGGGTGAAGTGATTGAAGAGACTTGCAATGGCTCTCTGGGGTTGGGAGGGCGAGGGGGAAAAAAATCTGTATGTTCACAAAAGATGCACACCAAATGGCACATTATGGGCTAAATGATTTTCATTACAATCACTGTCAGATTTAGACATTTACATCTAATACTGAAAACGTGGGCTCTCTCTCTCTCTCTCTCTCTCTCTCTCTCTCTCTCTCTCTCTCTCTCTCTCCTTCCCTCTCTCCCTGCCCCCCTTCTCTCTGTCTTGGGAAAAACTGATGCCTGGGAGTTTCTGCATCAACAAAGTTGTACAATTCAGAAGTAGAACATATCCTTTCTTATCCTCCTTTTTGACCCAGGCGTATTCACCAATGCCGGATTTGTCAGATTTCTCTTTCAGAAATTGAAACTCCATTAAAAATCGAGACGCCGGATCCTTAGTTAATTCAAAACTGCTCAATTTCACGAAACCCCGGAGCTAACAAAAACAAAACAAACAAACAAACGAACGAACAAAAAACCTGGTAGACTTCTTTTTTGGTCCAGGATTGAATTAGTTTAAAATAGTCACTGAGGTCTCCTTTGTAACCTGTAGATAGTAATTAATTGAAATCACATCACTCTCCTCTTGATAACACGAACACGCTGTTCAAACGGGGGGGGGGGAGGAGAGAAAAAAAATCAAACCATAAAAAGAGAATTGGAGGGTGCACGAGTGACATTTGCTTGGTACCCAACTGGTTCCAAGCTGCAAGGAGCTCTCTGCCTTCTCCCAAGGGATTCCTGGTTGTGGCTCTGGAACGTCCCCGGTCCCCAACCGCGCGCCCAGCTGCAGCCTTAGGAAAGGGGGATGGGGCGGAGGTGAACCCCAGGCACTAAGCAAACTGCGAGGAAGGCAGTGAATGTGTTTCCGTTTGGATCTGGGATTAGAAAGACCTGTCGGCAAATTTTCTCCAAACCACTCCCTCCACCCCCTGACCTCCCGGGCCACTTCTCCAGCCGCCTCTTGGTTTCGAAGTGGGTGAAAGGATGCAACACCGGGTGTCGGCAGAGCGGGCAGATGGCTCTGATCTCACCCCTCCCAGGTCCCATACGTCTCGGAACGCACGTCCCGAAGCAACTGTAAGGTCTCCGAAACCCACTATCCCGCGATGCTCGGACTCCTGGCTCCGTCGCTCGGGAGAACCCGCCGCTGCAAGGTCCAGGAGCTCCCCCCGCCCCACCGCGTCTCCACCCACCGCCCGCGGCGCCACGGCGCCCCACTCACCCACGCACTCGTTGGCCTCGCGGGCCGTGGCGCGCTGCCAGGGCCGGTCGTAGTGGAAGGGCTTGCAACGGTCGCATTCAGGGCCGGCCGTGTTGTGCCTACAGTCACACACCAGACTGTCGTCTCGGTCGCGCACGCAACGCGCCGCGTGGCCGTTGCACTTGCAGCGGCCGCCAACCTGCAGGTCAGACACTGCATAGTAATAGGAGTCGCGCGCCAGCTCCGAGTCGTCTTCGTTCTCGTCGCCGAACGTGTGCAGGCGGCTGAAAGCCACGCGGATGTCGGTGGCCGTGACCCAGTCCTGCAGCACCGGCGAGTTGTCGAAGTCGTGCGCCGAGGGCCGCCCGTCCAGCGTGCTGAAAGCGATCAGCCCGCCAGAGAGCGGGCGCATGTCGGTGTGCGAGTCGGTGCACACGGCCTCCTGCTCGTTCTGTTTGGTGATAGGCGCGCGGTGCGGCCGGTTGTACATTTTGCGGCACTGCGTGGAATAGAACTGGAAGGGCACCCACGTGCGCCCGTAGTCCATGGACTTGTAGATGGCCATGGACTCTGGCCGCGGCGAGCAGAATTGCAGGCTCACATAGGTCACCTCAAACTTCTTGCCGAGCGACAGAGTGAGCGTCACGTTGTGCGGGAACTGCAGGTAGTTCTCGGACTGCCAGCACGTCAGGTTGTGCGGGTTATTGAGGTCGGTGAGGAAGGCGGGCGGGTGCGCTTTCTTGGGATCCGAAGAGTTGCAGAGGTGACAGGAGCGCAGCCGCTCTTCACCACGCTCGCTCACCACGCAGTAGCGCGCCGGGGGCCGGCCGCAGGTGCTGGACACGCGCACGTCCTTGCCGAAGGCCGCGTTGACAAAGTCCGGGATGCAGCGGCGCGGGTGTCCATTCTCATCCGAGCAAGGATCAGGCTGCGCCGCCTGGCCGGCGAACATGCTAAGCCCGGGCCCGCCGCGCACCGCGCCCACCAGGCACGCCACCGCCGCCAGCGCCGCCAGCGCCTCCCACACAGCGCGCATCATGCTGTGGCCAGCTTGCCCCGGCCCCGCCGCGCCAAGGAGTCGGTTCGCCCGCCGCACCAGGCGCCTGCGGAGAGAGGGGAGCCGCGCTCAGCCAGCCAGCAGCCAGCCCGCCCCGCGCCCAACAGCCCTCGGTGGAGTGGCGGGCAAGTGCCCCGCTCCCCGGGGTACCAACCCCGAGACTGCCCACTTCCCTCCCCCAAAGTCCGGGGGACCCCGAGCGCAGGGGCTTCCAAACCTGAACCGCCCGCGCCCCTTCCTCCCGGCTTCCCCAGCCTCCCGGCCAACCGAAGAGCAAGCCCGCGCCCATCTGCCCATCCGCAGCTATGCCCATTCTCCTTGCTCCCTTAAGCCTCAGGCGCAGCAGGGCTCCAGATCCCCCAACCACGCACGGGCTCAGCGTCCTTTTCTCTTGCCACCTGGGGTCCTTCCTTTATAAATGCCCCCTCCCCAATCGCGTCCCCGCTGGGGATTCCGCGTAGGAGACTTTACCTCTAAGTGATGGCAAAAGAGAAAGAAAAGTTTGCCTGGCCCAAGCCGGGGAGCCCGCGCGCCGGACTGCAGAGAGCCTCTCGCTGGCGGCTAGCAAGAGCGTCCTGTCTCAACGCGGGCTTGCCAGCTCCATGCCCGGCGCGGCCGCCGCTGCCCCAGCCCCGGCCCCGGCCGCCACCGCCGCCGCCTCTTCCTCCCGAGTGACGACGCGGCCGCCGACTCCCGCCGCGGTCCGAGTGCTGCCCTGCCCGCCCGGGGCGCACACACACACACACACTCACGCTCGCTGGCGCGCACTCACACACGCACGCACGCCCCCGAAGGCTCTGCCGCCGCCCGCCGCTGCCGCTGCCGCTGCCGCCGCCGCCACCACTCGCGCTAGGAGTGGGGGGCGGAGGGGAGCGCGGAGGCGGGGCCGCCGGGCGGGGCGCCGGCCAGTAACGTCGGCAAGCAGCCGCCCGCTCACGAGCAAAGTTTTAACCCCGGGAAGAAGAAAGTTAAAGCCAACGGGCCCGGGATGCTCCAGAGGGCGAGAGCGAGCGGGTGGGAACCTGGGAGCCGGAGAAAGAACAGCAGAGACAAAGAGAAAGCAAGAGGAGCGCCCGGGGAAACCCCGGAGAGGGGGCAGGGCCGGCGCGCACCCTGTGGGGGTGGGGTGGGGGCGAGAACGGCTTTCTCCCTCCCGGTCCCAGCCAAACACATCTGTGTTTGTTTTCTTTTCTTCGCAGAGGTCCAGCCTTCCTCCAACCCAGACTGGTGGCCCCGGTGGCACTACGCTCAGGGCCTTGCCCCTATGGGCACTCGGCCCCAGAGGCGTGAGGAAGGGGAACTGGAAAGGGATGTGAACTTTCTGCCCCTAGGCTCTAGGGGATGGGGTGGGGGGCAACAAGAGGCAGCGCCTAAACCTCACAGAGTTGTCACTGCCAATTTTCTTTTAGGCCTGGAAGCTGTGGTGATTCGAGGCTAAAGGCCAAGAAGCTCGGACGCACCTGGATAGTGGCCTACTCAGGTCTATCCTGAACTTCAGAGATGGGGCCAGTTCAGTTCTCCCAGGGTCCCCTGAAGCTGACTTGGCAGCTCCTAGATCCTTTTTTTTTTTTAATATCCCTAGGGAGATTCCCACAATAGCTTTGCATAGTACCAATTGACTCTACTCTTCAACTAAGGGTGTGGAGGCTTCAGAGGCTAGGGATAACTTTCCCAAATTTCTGGCTACTTATATGTGTGTGTGTGTGTGTGTGTGTGTGTGTGTGTGTGTGTGTGTGTATGTATGTGTGTGTATATATATATAATTTGGATACAGTAATCTGGGCTCCTGGCCTGAGGCAGTGGTGTTCTCCTGTGGGTGGTGTGCTTTTGCCACTTCAGCTACTCTGGAGGCCGAAGGCTTGAGAGCTATCTTAAGCCCAGGAGTTCAAGGCCAGCATGGGGAACATACCCCATCTCAAAGAAACATGAGCTCTCTCACCACGTTTGTCTAATGGATAACCTCGCGCAATTACAGTCTCCTGGGGTGTCCTCGGGCCACCCAGCCTCTGGCCTGGTTCTCTGTTGCCTTAACAAAAGGACTGTGAACAAGAATGGTAACCTTTGGCTGTCTTGCAGCTACAGCCAGAGTTCAGAGGTGAGAATCTATCCAGCTGCGAGCTTGAAACTAGTTACTGTTAAGTTTCTTTCTCATTTAGAATGTGATTCAATAACAGACTCAGACAGAAAAACTCCACTCCTGATTCTGGCCCAAGGGCTTCCTTGCTTCAGCCCGCCTCATTCTGTTCCTTCCACTTTCATAGACTCTGAGAACCTAAGAAAGGGCCTCGGGGATGGGCTGGCCCAGCTTGTTCTCCTTGGACGAAGGCCCTTCTTCCTGGTCTTCCTGAGAGCTGGCCACCCAAGCCAGCTCTTCCAGGGAGGCAGGCCAGCTACAGCCCAAGGAAATAAATCCATGTCATTGCGGGGACAGTCTGGACTCACCCTTGGTCCCTGGGGTTGTGTTTTAGCTTTGCCTGTTTATGTCGTTTACCACTCTGTACTGTTTATTTATGCCTTGCCTTGTGGTAGAAAGGACTGCAGGTGAGTTACAGGGGTACTTAAAACACGGCAAAATAACATAAATCAGAAATGAGGCAAAAGGGACTACAAGAAATGTTTAACCATGGTGGACTTTGACATCTCAGTGGTATGCTGGAAGGAGACAGGGCACTTGGAAGAACACAGTTTGGAGCCAGAGTGCCTGCATCCAACTAGTGCCTCTGCTGTGTGGCCTGGGCAAGTCTTTGCATCTTTCTCAGCCTTGACTTTCTCACCTATAAAAGAGGGATACCAATATCTCTACCTCACAGGATCATGAGCATCAAATTAGTTGACACACAGGAATATTACAACTTATAGTACATATGCTTACATAGTGTAATTACATAACAACTCAAATAACCTGCTACATGTATGTCTATGTAAATACACATAAAACCAGGACTGGGGTGTAGCTTTCTGGTAGAGTGCTTGCCTAGCACACAGAAGGCCCTTGATTCAGCTGCTAATACTGTGTGAATAAATAGACACATATACAGAAAGCCAGCCATACGGTAAAGAAGCATTATGAATTTATCAGTATTAAATTGCTAAAGCAACACAGAAAATTTTAATTACTTCAAGAACATTTAATTATGTGGAAAGAGTTTTGTGACATTGGAAAAGCAAGCTGGAAAAACGTGGGCAATCTAGTGTCATATGTGTGTGTGTGTGTGTTCATTAGAAGACAGTGTCAGTAGTGGGTTTGTCTTGAGAGGGAAATGACTCGTGATGTTGACTTATCTTTGCTGTTATGTTCTCAATTTTCTATAACACAATAGGAAGGAAATCTAAGAGAGAAAAAGGCAAAGGGAAGACAAAGTAGACGCGGGAATAATGCCAAAATTCACCCGGGGATGGCCTATTTTCCTCCTGTGGGTGGGCGACCAATTTGTTCCTAAGCTTTCCCGCAGCCAAAATGAAAAGGAGACCATGTCCCTTACACTAGTCCCAGTGTCCGTGAGATAAAAACAGAGCCATGGCTCAAGAGAATTACAACTCTTCTTGGTACTAAAATCAGACAGGAATTTCTCCTGGGGGGGCCTCATAAAGGGAACACAGTGTGAGGTAATGAGCAAACATCCCCCTAATGATCACAGCCGAGAGCTCCTAGGGGCAGACGCTGGGATCGGCCCTGCAAATAGGCGGATGGCATCGCACCAAAACAAGTCAGGAAAACAGTCTCTCCAGGAGGGGTCGAAAAGGGATAGATTGGGGTGCTCAGCTCCCTCTGATCTCGGTACATCTTGGAGCAGCCAAAAAGTGGGAGTACAGAGTTTTAGCCTTGCTGTTTCTCCAGAGAGCTTTTGATAGATCTTGTGAGACAGCAAGTTTGAAATTACCCTCCATGGCTTGTGGGTTTTCTGCAGTGCTAGACCAGTGGGCTCAGCAAGAAATGGGGAGACAGCACTTTTTACTTTTATCATCATTTAAAGCCTAACTTGATCTTCTTTAGTTCTTCCTGCTAGGCAAGACAGTCCTCGAGCTGCAATCTAAGGGATCTAGATCTTCTGGAATATACTAGAACTTCTTTCTTTACCTTTATTCAAAATCCACCCCACCCCCACCCCACCTCACCCTGCTCTCTCCTAGGCAAAATGGTCTCCCTCCCTCCCTCCCTCCCTCCCTCCCTCCCTCCCTCTTTCTTTCTTTCTTTCTTTCTTTCTTTCTTTCTTTCTTTCTTTCTTTCTTTCTTTCTTTCAGTGACTTCATGGAACTTGGATTTCTGACCAGTCAACAGTCTCTCCCAGTACACTCTTCAGTTGTCAGTGTCCCTTTCCGAAGCATGCTGCCTTTTGTGGAGACAAATGAACAAAACAGATGTCCAAGTGTTCCTTCTCCAAGTGGGGGTTATAAATACACCCCAGGAAGGCATGTCGGGCTCTGAGCAGCGGGATCCAGGGTACAAATGAGTTCAAAACAACAGAGGAGCTCTTGGGTGAGAAAGCAAATTCCCAGGTGTTTCGGCAAGGAATGCGTTAGGAGGGAGGAGCCACCATCCCGGGCTTACAGCCTTCCCTACCTGCAAAGCTCAAGGATGAAACAAGCTAGGAAAGGAAGAAGGGAGCAGTGTGGAAACTTGGGGATGGCCTCAGAAGAATCCGGGGACTCAGGTGTCCAAGCAACTGATGAGCAAGAGTGTTGTAAAGGAATGGGGTTCAGTGATCACCTCCCCTTGCCTTGAAGGTCAAGATAAGTTCTGAAGGGAAAAGGCCACTGGTGACCTTGACAGGGCATTGCTGTGGAGTGGTGTGGACACAAGCCAGTCCGCCTTAGGTTGTGGAGTGAAAGTGAGGTGAGAAAGGAGAGATAGCAAGTGTGGACAGCTTCCAGAAAGCCGCGTTGACAAGCGGTAGGAAAGTGGGGGGGGGGCTAGCAGGAAGGTGATAAGGGAGGATGGCAGGCCTGGGCTTCCCATTGTTTATAAGATAAGGCTATTCGGAACATGCCGCATGTGATTGAAAGGGGCCCGCCCGCCCGAGAGGTGGCAATGTGATCAGTCAGGTGGCCCGAAAGCTTCCCAGGTCTCAGTGAAATAGGAAGTGACAGGATCAGGTGGGAGTGGAGGCAGGGCCGTCACACCGGAGGTTTGAGGGCACCTGACTGCATTATGTCCTTGTTCCCTAAGATAAAGACAATGGCTTGCTGGGAAGAATAAAGAAAGAGCCCAGTGAGCTTGATGAGCCTTTGGAAGAAAGGCAGTAGATAACAGCCCCCACAGTCCTGGGACGCACACATGGACACAGGACCTCTGCAGCCCCTGTAAACCTTAAAGGACAGCTCTGCTGCACGATCATTTGGCCAAGAACTATATATGTAGCTATTTCAACTGCAGCATCAAGAAGTTCACATTGCTCTTACCCTCTGACACTCTCTTACATCTTGCCCTCTTGCTCCCCTTCCCTTCCCCCCCTCTTCACGTGGCCATGGCCGACCTCCACTTATCTACTCTCTCCTCCTCTCTGCCTTTCCCTGCCTCTACTACCCTCTTAACTCCCCTCCGCATGCCCTAAATAAACTCTATTCTATACTTTAAAAAAAGAAAGAAAGAAATTGAAATCAATGACATTTAAAGTGGTTGCTCAGTTACCTCCACTTTATTCGGGCTGCTAAGGTGCATTCCGCTCTCTCTGAGACTTCTGGACAGAGCTAAGGAGAGGATTCAGGAAGACAAAGAAACATGGTGGGAAGTTACTGAGGAGGCCTCTACCCAAAACTGGATGCAGGAGGAGTGGGGTCCCCACGAAGGTGGGCTGTGTGGCAGCATACGACAGGGAAGGACATTCCGTGAACAGGATGGAAATTCAAAGGAGGATATAGCCAAGAGATGGGGCACAGAGAGTCAAGGCTTAGGGTCTGGGAGGAAGAGAGCAAGGAGGCAGAGCAGACCTCAGAGGAAGGAGTGGCATGGCCTCCATCTCCTAAATACCCAAGAGCTCTGTCTTATGCATTTATCACTTTATGTTAGCTTTTATTTCAGTGTTTGGGATAGAGCCCAGGATCTTATACATGCTAAGTCAGTACTTTACCACTGAGCTATCCGACCCAGCACACAGATCCTACTTGGTTTGGTTTAGCCCAATCTGGCCTTTAACTTGAGATCCTCCTGCCTCAGCCTTCCAAGTACTGTGATGACCAATATGAACCATTACTCCCAGTATGGCTTTTACTTTTGAAACCAAGCATATGGTGTGCCTCTTGGGCACACAGTCCTCTCATGAGATATGAGTTAGGATTTCATTATTTCTATTTTACAGGGCGATAATTAACCCACCGTGGGTAAGGACAGGAACAGATATTGGAACTAAAATCGTTTTGTTGGTGCTGGAGAGCCGTTGTGGTTAAAATCAACTGTTGCTCTTCCAGAGAACCCAGGTTCAATCCCCAGCACCCACATGGTAGCTCACAGCCATCTGTAACCCCAGCTCCAAGAGATCTAACTCCCTCTTCTGATCTCCATGGGCACAAGGCACACACATGGGACACTGACATGCTTGCAGGCAAAACCCTCATACACACAAAATTAACTAAATAAATCTTAATTTTTTAAAAGGTCTGAGTTGGACAGTGATGGTGCACGCCTTTAATCCCAGCACTTGGGAGGCAGAGGCAGGAGAACCCCTGTGAGTTCGAGGCCAGCCTGGTCTACAGAGTGAGTTCCAGGACAGCCAGGACTACATAGGGAAACCCTGTCTCAAAAAGGGGAAAAAATAGAGCCTAATACGAGTGTGGAGCTGTTAGCACCTATGGACAAGTTGTCAATATTGAGGCCTCAATCCTGGGGAAGGAGAGAGGAACTTGAGGTCTGCCGGAAGTGTGAGCTTTGGCATGAATCCACTGGAATTTGAGCACCTCTCTGCTGCAGGTTAGAAGACAGACTTGGGGGACCAGATTTCTGGGACCCCAACATGGTCCAGAAATTGTAACCAGAGGCAATGTGGGGGCATCTGGCCTCTCTAAACTG
Source organism: Mus musculus (assembly GCF_000001635.26). Classification (NCBI taxonomy): domain Eukaryota; kingdom Metazoa; phylum Chordata; class Mammalia; order Rodentia; family Muridae; genus Mus; species Mus musculus. Next base: position 68,393,142 of record NC_000077.6, read on the forward strand.
ATGTTTCCTTGAAAAATGCAAAAAAGTTGGTTTAGGCTAGTACTTGATTCCTGTTCTCCAACTTGCATTTGGTGAAACTTTAAACAAGTTGCTCTACCCATAGGGGAATCACTTTAATCATTTTGAAACGGAAGGAACTACATCTGATTTTTATAGGCCTGTTATAGGGATTTGAAAAGTGAGGATGTGGGCTGGCGAGATGGCTCAGTGGGTAAGAGCACCCGACTGCTCTTCCGAAGGTCCAGAGTTCAAATCCCAGCAACCACATGGTGGCTCACAACCATCCGTAATGAGATCTGACTCCCTCTTCTGGAGTGTCTGAAGACAGCTACAGTGTACTTACAATAATCAATAAATAAATCTTTAAAAAAAAAAAAAAAAAAAAGAAAAGTGAGGATGTTTCATATATGATGGGCTTCTGTTTGGGGTGTGTGTGTGTGTGTGTGTGTGTGTTGGGGATCTAATGTAAGGACTCACACATGCTAGGATAGTGCTACACCCAAGCCCCAGCCTGTCTTGTTTTTAATAATTGCAACCCTCAGATCTACTTGCCAGATCACTCAGCCTGGAAGAATTGGGGGGGGTGTCCTTTCATGTTGAGCTTTCTGGAGTCTGGCTCACCAGTCTGGCTACATGGGTCCTGCTCAAGGGACTTGCAGGTCCCTGGAGGGTTCTGGAGAGGAAGTTACAGGCCTGCCTGTGTGATGCCCCTGTGTTCTAGGGAGTCTTCCTTTACTGGGGATCCTTTGTCAGCATCTCTAGGTCAAACCCCACCTTGTGCAGGCTTCTTGGTTGAGGATTCCTGAGTTGAGTTGAGCACAGAAATCAGTACAAATCCTAAATCCACCCAATCCTTTCATCTACCAGGGCTCTTTGAAGGAGAGAAAATGCATGTGGATAAGAGAACCCAGCAGTTGTCATTTATTTTCATTTGCAAAAACACTTTTGACGAGATCCCACCCTAAGTCCTTCTAGAATAAAGAAACTGGGTCACAGTGGGGGAGGCTTTGTCATGGATGGGAGAGCCTCCCAGAGGAAGGAAACAAAGGGTGCAAATGAAAGGATAGGTCCAGGGTAGAGAAACTTGTGCCCCCACCCCACCCCCCTGTGAACTCAGGGCTGGGATTCCACTCATTAACATTTACAGCAGAAGGAGAAGGTGCCCTGGCTCAGATTTGCTGGCTTAGAGATGACCCTGGAGTGATGCCATCTCAGATGCCAAGACAAACATCCTGTGGGGGACGGACACAGGACACAAACAGGTGTATCTGGGCACAAGTAATTTGAAAAAGAATGGAAGGTTAATAGTTAAGATGGGAAAGGTATTCCTTCAAGATTCAGTACAAACTGTTTCTTTAAGAACAGAGTCGAGTCCACCCAGGTGCCTGTTGCCATAATCCTTTCCTGTGGTCTTGCCCTCTATAGAACATTTAGTGTCTCTGGCCCCTGGCCTCTAAATGCCAGTAGGCTCCTTCTACGTATGCACACATGTATGCCACATCACTACTCACATTTGCCAATTGCCTTTGGAAGAGACACCCCATCCCCTATTCCCATCCACTTGAAATTTAGACCAATGTAACTTAAGTGTCCCCCACCACAATTAAAAAAAAATTGCAAGGTTTGTGGTAAATACAAGAAACCAAAAGGAACCGGTAACACTCTGGTCTTCACACATTCCTCCAGTTCTTTGGGTCCTCTTGCTATAGGCAATGGCCTCCCCTTGCTGTTCCTAACCTCCTCTCAATGCTGAGTTCTGAGTTTCTGAGGCGTTGCTCTTTATAGTTAGGTATTGTGAACCCATTGGCTAGAGTCCAGGTGGATGCATCCTTCCTGATTCAGAGCCCTGCCCCAAGTGAGTGAATGGTGACTTTGGCAGTAGAAAGAACTCTGGTTAACAGCGGCCTCGAGAGTTCCTCACTCAAGGTGTTTATAATCTGGGGTCAGAAACCCTCCATTCTTCCAGGGGGTCAGAGAACTCCCAGAGGAGGGTCCTTCATGACTAGTAACTGCTGGGTTGATACACTGAGCACACAGAAGAATATATTGCAGACCAACCTGGGGATGCAGGCCAGAATTCCCAAGGGTGTTACTGTGTAAAGTCAGTGGCCGGCCTTAGTGCTTCTTCTAGTGGCCCCTCCCAACCCCGAGATTACAGAGAAGGAAACTCAGGCTAGGAGACTGAGCAAACTACTTCAACACTGATATTCCCAAGAGGTGACTCTAAGTCATGGAATGGCTTATGGGTTACACATCCAACCCCACCCAGAGAACACCTGCTCCTTCCACACTGCTAAGTTAGGTGTGTGTGTCGGGAGGGGGGTGAGGATAGGGGGGAAGAAATCATGATTTTGATGGGGAAATTAGTTCCTTTTATTGAAAAATGGTGACATTAGAAAGTTTCTACGCTTAAAGGTTTAAGCTTCTGTTAACCACAAAATTCAATTAGATGGAACCACTTTACTTTCCCCAAACGTCAGTAAAATGAGGCATTACCGGTTTCTACATCACATGGAGAAAATCTAGAGACTTGACTCCAGCAGGCAGTGCAGGAGGAGAACAGACACGGATCACTGACTCCAAACAGATTGGGTAAGCACATGGACATTTCAACCATAATAAGGTGTCAAAGGAAACTAGGATTGGTGGAGGGGCAGGAGGGAGCCCCTTCCTCTCACTACAGAAGCTGACATCAGCAAGGCCACCATGCCAGCCCTAGAATGATGCCAGAGACTACACACAGCTGATGGACTAAGCTCAGCCTAGGAGGTCACTGCCACGCCTGAGGCTGAGCACCTGGCTTATGGGGTCTCACAGGGAACTCCTTGGGTGGTCAGCAGACCCAAAATTGTGCACCTGCATTAACATCCTGTGATCCTCAGCAGAGCACTTCACCTTCCTAAGGACAGGCTTCCTCTAGAAAAAAATAAGGATAGAAACCCTCTTTTCTGTCCCTCCTTCTGCCCTTTCTTTTGTGGGTAGCAGAAGATTGAGGAACAAAGCTCAGGGATAAAGTTCTTGTCTAGAAGGTTGGCAATTAGTCTCAGTTGTCAACTCATTGAGAACTGGAATCACCTGGGAGAAGGGATTGTACTGATTAGATTAATGGAGGTGGGAAGACCTGCCCACTGTGAGGGGCACCATTCCCTAGGCTGAGACCCTGGGCTGTGTTTTTAAAAGTGACCAGAGCACAAGCATTTGTTTCTCTCTATTTCTTGACTACGGGAGCAGTGTGGCCAGCTTCCTTAAGTTCCTGCTGCTGTCCCAAACTGTGAGCTGTGAACTGTGAGCCAAAATGAGCCCTTTCTTCCTTAAATCATTTTTTTTTTTTTTTTTTGGTCAGGACATTTGTCACAGTAACAGGAGAAATAATTAATATACCTAGCAAGCGCAAGGCACTAAGTGTAATCCCTAACCCTATAAAGCAAAGTCACATTCAAAAGACCTTGAAGTGTCAGAAGCACTAACCAATTCTAATT